>NW_027182465.1:310772-621544 GCF_040938575.1 Ambystoma mexicanum | reverse complement strand
GCCGCTGATAAGATACACAGTGATTACATAGCTCATCTCTACACCACACCTCTGAGCACCGGCAGCAGCTTGTGTGTTTCCAAAGACACTTTGCACCCTGATGAAGCGGCCACTGATAAGATGCACAGTGAGTACAGAGCTCCTCTCTACACCACGTCTCTGAGCACCGGCAGCAGCTTGTGTGTTTCCAAAGACACTTTGCACCTTGCTGAAGCGGCCGCTGATGAGGTGCACCGTGAGTACAGAGCTCCTCTCTGCACCACGCCTCTGAGCACCAGCAACAGCTTGTGTGTTTCCTAAGACACTTTTCCCCCTGCTGCAGCGGCTGCTGATAAGATATACAGTGAGTGCAGAGCTCATCTCTACAACACGCCTCTGAGCACCAGCAACAGCTTGTGTGTTTCCTAAGACACTTTGCACCCTGCTGCAGCGGCCGCTGATAAGATGCACAGTGAGTACAGAGTTACTCTCTACACCACTCCTCCGAGCACCAGCAGCAGCTTGTGTGTTTCCTAAGACACTTTGCACCTTGCTGCAGCGGCTGCAATTAAGATACACAGTGAGTGCAGAGCTCATCTCTACACCACACCTCTGAGCACCAGCACCATCTTGTGTGTTTCCTAAGACACTTTGCACCCTGCTGCAGCGGCCGCTGATAAGATGCACAGTGAGTACAGAGCTCATCTCTATAACACGCCTCCAAGGACCAGCTCGTGTGTTTCTAAAACTAAGGCACTTTGCACCCTGCTGCAGCAGCTGCTGATAAGATACACTGTGCATGCAGAGCTCCTCTCTGCACGACGCCTCTGAGCACCAGCAGCAGCTCGTGTGCTTCCTAAGACACTTTACACCCTGCTGCAGCGGCAGCTTCTAAGATACACAGTGAATACAGATCTCATCTCCACACCACGCCTCTGAGCACCAGCACCAGCTTGTGTGTTTCCTAAGACACTTTGCACCCTGCTGCAGCGGCCGCTGATAACATGCACAGTGAGTACAGAGCTCATCTCTACAACACGCCTCTGAGCACCAGCAGCAGCTCATGTGTTCTAAGACTAAGGCACTTTGCACCCTGCTGCAGCGGCCGCTGATAAGATACACAGTGAGTGCAGAGCTCATCTCTACACCATGCCTCTGAGCACCAGCAGCAGCTCGTGTGTTTCCTAAGACACTTTGCATCCTGCTGCAGCGGCCACTGATAAGATACACAGTGAGTACAGAGTTCCTCTCTACACCACGCCTTTGAGCAGCAGCTTGTGTGTTTCCTAAGACACTTTTCACCCTGCTGCAGCAGCTGCTGCTAAGATACACAGTGAGTAAGGAGCTCATCTCTACACCATGCCTCTGAGCACCAGCACCAGCTTGTGTGTTTCCTAAGACACTTTGCACCCTGCTGCAGCGGCCGCTGATAAATTGCACAGTGCATGCAGAGCTCCTCTCTACACCACGCCTCTGAGCACCAGCAGCAGCTTGTGTGCTTCCTAAGACACTTTGCACCCTGCTGATGCCAACGCTGATAAGATACACAGAGATTACATAGCTCCTCTCTACACCATGCCTCTGAGCACCAGCACCAGCTCGACACTTTGCACCCTGCTGCAGCGGCTGCTGATAAGATACAAAGTGATTACATAGCTCATCTCTACAACACACCTCTGAGCACTAGCACCAGCTTGTGTGTTTCCTAAGACACTTTGTACCCTGCTGGAGCAGCCGTTGATAAGATGCACAGTGAGTACAAAGCTCATCTCTACACCACACCTCTGAGCACCAGCAACAGCTCGACACTTTGCACCCTGCTGCAGCAGCCGCTGATAAGATACACAGTGAGTACAGAGCTCCTCTCTGCATGATGCCTCCGAGCACCAGCAGCAGCTTGTGTGTTTCCTAAGACACTTTGCACCCTGGTTCAGCGGACGCTAATAAGATACACAGTGAGTCCAGAGCTCCTCTCTACACCATGCCTCTGAGCATCCGCAGAAGCTTGTGTGTTTCCTAAGACACTTTGCACCCTGCTGCAGCAGCCACTGATAAGATACACAGTGAGTGCAGAGCTCATCTCTACAACACGCCTATGAGCACCAGCAGCAGCTCCTGTGTTTCTAAGATTAAGGCACTTTGCACCCTGCTGCAGCCGCCGCTGATAAGATACACAGTGAGTGCAGAGCTCATCTCTACACCACGCCTCCGAGCACCAGCAGCAGCTTGTGTGTTTCCTAAGACACTTTTCACCCTGCTGCAGCGGCCGCTGATAAGATGCACAGTGAGTACAGAGCTCATCTCTACAACACGCCTCTGAGCACCAGCTCGTGTGTTTCTAAGACTAAGGCACTTTGCACCCTGCTGCAGCAGCTGCTGATAAGATACACAGTGCATGCAGAGCTCCTCTCTACACAACGCCTCTGGGCACCAGCAACAGCTTGTGTGTTTCCTAAAACACTTTGCACCCTGCTGCAGCGGCCGCTGATAAGATGCACAGTGAGTATAGAGCTCCTCTCTACACCACGCCTCCGAGCACCAGCAGCAGTTCATGTGTTTCCTAAGACACTTTGCACCCTGCTGCAGCGGCTGCTGCTAAGATACACAGTGAGTGCAGAGCTCATCTCTACACCACGCCTCTGAGCACCAGCACCAGCTTGTGTGTTTCCTAAGACACTGCACCCTGCTGCAGCGGCCGCTGATAAGATGCACAGTGAGTACAGAGCTCATCTCTACAACACGCCTCTGAGCACCAGCTTGTGTGTTTCTAAGACTAAGGCACTTTGCACCCTGCTGCAACAGCGGCTGATAAGATACACAGTGCATGCAGAGCTCCTTCCTACACGACGCCTCTGAGCACCAGCAGCAGCTTGTGTGTTTCCTAAAACACTTTGCACCCTGCTGCAGCGGCCGCTGATAAGATACAAAATGAGTGCAGAGCTCATCTCTACACCATGCCTCTGAGCATAAGCAGCAGCTCATGTATTTCCTAAGACACTTTGCACCCTGCTGCAGCCGCTGCTGATAAGATACACAGTGAGTGCAGAGCTCATCTCTACACCACGCCTCTGAGCACCAGCAGCAGCTTGCATGTTTCCTAAGACACTTTGCACCCTGCTGCAGCGGCCACTGATAAGATACATAGTGAGTACAGAGTTCCTCTCTACACCATGCCTTTGAGCAGCAGCTTGTGTGTTTCCTAAGAAACTTTTCACCCTGCTGCAGCGGCTGCTTCTAAGATACACAGTGAGTACAGAGCTCATCTCTACACCACGCCTCTGAGCACCAGCACCAGCTTGTGTGTTTCCTAAAACACTTAGCACTCTGCTGCGGCGGCCGCTGATAAGATGCACAGTGAGTACAGAGCTCATCTCTACAACACGCCTCTGAGCACCAGCTTGTGTGTTTCTAAGACTAAGGCACTTTGCACCCTGCTGCAGCAGCTGCTGAAAAGATACACAGTGCATGCAGAGCTCCTCTCTACACGATGCCTCTGAGCACCAGCAACAGCTTGTGTGTTTCCGAAGACACTTTGCAGCCTGCTGCAGCGACTGCTGATAAGATGCACAGTGAGTATAGAGCTCCTCTCTACACCACGCCTCGGAGCACCAGCAGCAGCTTGTGTGTTTCCTAAGACACTTTGCACCCTGCTGCAGCGGCTGCTGTCAAGATACACAGTGAGTGCAGAGCTCATCTCTACACCACGCCTCTGAGCACCAGCACCAGCTTGTGTGTTTCCTAAGACACTGCACCCTGCTGCAGCGGCCGCTGATAAGATGCACAGTGAGTACAGAACTCATCTCTACAAAACGCCTCTGAGCACCAGCTCGTGTGTTTCTAAGACTAAGGCACTTTGCACCCTGCTGCAGCAGCTGCTGACAAGATACACAGTGCCTGCAGAGTTCCTCTCTACACGACGCCTCTGAGCACCAGCAGCAGCTCGTGTGTTTCCTAAGACACTTTACACCCTGCTGCAGCGGCAGCTTCTAAGATACACAGTGTGTGCAGAGCTCATCTCTACACCATGCCTCTGAGCACCAGCAGCAGCTTGTGTGTTTCCTAAGACACTTTGTGCCCTGCTGCAGCCGCTGCTGATAAGATACATAGTGAGTACAGAGTTCCTCTCTACACCACGACTTTGAGCAGCAGCTTGGGTTTTTCCTAAGACACTTTTCACCCTGCTGCAGCGGCTGCTGCTAAGATACACAGTGAGTGCAGAGCTCATCTCTACACCACCCCTCTGAGCACCAGCACAAGCTTGTGTGTTTCCTACGACACTTTGCACCCTGTGTAATGCTCACCTGATTCCCTCGGAGGCGCGGGTCTTGACTGGGCGGTGTAACCGTCTTCAGCGTTAGGCGTAGGATTCGTTTGGCTCCCGGATTAGGCCCCTTCTTCACTGAAAATTTGACCTGAAGGGTGAGGTGTCTTAAATAGGTGAATGCCGGGCTCTCCATCCTGCGTCTTGTGCAGGGGCGCTGGGTCCAGTTACTTCACTGGATTTGAGTTCAGCCTCTTGATTGCAGAGGATGATTTGAGAGCGATGCCGCCGTTTGCTGCATGAGCGTGACTTGTAAGTATTAAAATTCTTTTTAGATTGCTCTCTTTTAATGTCTATGTCTTTTTCCTTTTCAGTTGCTGCCGGTGCCAAAGAAGATGCCCTCCCGGTTCGTGGCAATGAACGAAGCAAGAAGATGGAGAATAGGATGGCACGTAAGAAGAAAGGCTGCTCTAGGGCTGTAGAATGCACCTTAATGTCTCTTTTTTGTCTTTACAGGTGATGGAATGCGGCGCGAGCAGAGTTGGGGCGAGCGTAACGCAGGTAAGTCATTTTGCAACTAAGCGTTAGTAACCAATGTTCTTTGTCTTTGCAGGCCCGATGCCGGACGAGAAATGCAGAAAAACGCCTTGGATACTGCCGATGGATCGGGTAAGTTGAAGAGCCAACCTTGCTTTTGCCTAACCTGTGCCTTTTGTTTTTGCAGGAGTTGCTGAAGACTGCAGATTGGTTCCAGCAGGTAATTTTCTTATTCACAGGATCCGGAGCTGTAGATTCCCTGGAGCTGACACGGTGAGCGTCCTGCTGCAGATGCAGAATAACGCGAAGCACGTTGCACCAATCGGGTGTGGTTTAAATAGCCCACAGGAGTGCTTAGGTGTCTCCTTCCACAGCCTCGCCCAGGTAAAAAGAGTTCCTGCTTCCAGAAGGGTTCCAGCATCAATGATCCAGGGAGTGGTGCCTGCCCCACCCAGAAGAAAAAGTAGTCCCTGCCAGAAGAGAATGAAACATCATTCTGCTGGTAAGTAAGCAGCGTGGTCTGCTGCAGGTAGGTCCACCCAAGCACTTTCACACTTGTTATGAGCCCGACGCTTCCTGTGCCGTGACTGGTCCATTTTATGAGCCTGGCACCACCGGTGCCAGGACAGGGTCCAAAAGGTCCCCATTGGGACTTGCTGGCGCCGATGGTATATGTTATGAGCCTGCTTCCAAGGGTGTTGGGTTGGTCCCGACTCCTTGGAAGCAGTGGTCATGACAGCACCCCCCCTCAAGGCCCCTCCCAAATTCATCTTCCCCGGGGGTTTCGGTTTATCAGGAAAAGTTCGATGAAACTTCTTAACCAGACGGGGTGCATGAACATGTTCCGACGGTTCCCAAGATCTTTCCTGAGGGCCATAACCTTTCCAGTCAATCAGATAGTATAGTTTTGATTTGGAAATCTTGGAGTCTAGGATGTCTTGTATTTCGAATTCCAGTTCTCCGTCCACAAGAATAGGGTCTGGAGATTTCGTCAAACGGGTTCCAGGTTGCATGGGCTTCAGTAGAGAAACGTGGAAAACTGGATGTATTTTCATATGGGCAGGTAGACCCAATTTAACTGCCACTGGATTTATTATGGCAGTGATTGGGTAAGGTCCCAGGTATCGTGGATTGAAAGTACACGGTCCTTTGAGAGGTAAATGTTTGGTTGATAGCCAGACTTGATCTCCTACAAGATATTGAGGGGCCTCCTTTCGACGTAGGTCTGCACACTTCTTGTATTGTTCCTTGGCTCGCTTAAGGTGAGACGTGGCCTCTTTAAAGGCTTGAGTGATTGTAGAATGCAGATGATCTACAGCTGGGGTCCCAAGAGTCTGAGGTGGATCAAGATTTGACGTGCGGGGGTGGATTCAATATAAAAGAAAAAAAGGAGTCTTTCCGGTTCCAGCATGGACTGAATTATTATAAGTGTACTCCGCAATCCAGAGAATGTCTTTCCAAGTACTCTCCGATTGTTGTAACATGCAGCGCAAAAATTGTTCCAGGGTTTGGTTGGTCCTCTCGGTCTGCCCGTTGGTCTGGGGATGATGGCTGGTTGAAAGCCTTACATCAATTTGGGCTAGGCGACAACAACTCTGCCAGAAGTGGGAAATAAATTGACTTCCTCTGTCTGAGATTAAAATTGAAGGAAAGCCGTGCAACCGAACGATGTTTTCGAGGAACTCTCGGGCCAGAATTGAAGCTGTGGGTAACCCTTTCAATGGGATAAAATGAGCCATTTTCGAGAATAGGTCCACAATTACTAAAATTGTATTAAATCCGGAGCATGGTGGTAAATCCGTGATGAAGTCCATGGAGAGAGTATGCCACGGGTGTGGAGGAATGTCTATGGGTTGTAAGAGGCCTGCTGGTTTCTCCTTCTGGCTTTTGCTTTGGGCGCACACACCACAGGAATTTATGAAATCCTTAATGTCCTTTCTCCAAGACGGCCACCAAAAATGCCTTTTTATCTTTTCTGACGTTTTGGCAATACCTGGATGTCCTTCCATTAAGGAGTCATGGTAACATGAGATCACCTGTTTTTGTAAATCGGTACAAGGTAGATATAACCTTCCTCGAAAGTATAGTAAGTTCTTATCCGTAGTGAAGTCTTTTCCCTTGAGTTGCCAGTCTTGCACCTCTGCTGGAGTCAGAAGTTTTTTAACTGAAACTTCGATGTCTTCAATGGATTGTGCATTAACCAAACCCAGGATTCTCTGTTCCGGAATTATGGGCACGGGTTCAGGATTGGTCGTGAGTTCGTCTACTCCAATTCGGGAGAGGGCATCAGCTTTACCATTCTTGTTGCCAGGTCGGTAAATTATCACAAAGTCGAAATCGGCGAAAAATAGTGCCCAGCGAAGTTGTCTAGAGGATTGAGTTTTGGCTGATTTAAGGTACTGTAAATTACGATGATCCGTAATGACGGTGACTGTGTGTCGGGCTCCCAGGAGATAATGCCGCCAGGCTTTAAAGGCGGACTTAATAGCCAAAAGTTCCTTATCTGTAATGGTATAGTTGATTTCGGGAGCCGAAAATTTGCGGGACCAAAATGCCACTGGGTGTAACTGGTTTGTCTCTGGGTCTCCTTGCGAAAGCACTGCTCCCATTGCGAGACTGGAAGCATCGGTCTCAACGATATAGGGGAGTTCCGGACGAGGATGTTTTAAAACCGGAGCCGAGGTGAATTTTGTTTTTAGTTCTTGAAAAGCTTGTTCAGCCTCTGTCGACCACTCGAAACGCTTATTTTTTCTAAGGAGGGCTGTAATGGGTTGGACTACTCGAGAGAAATCTGGAATGAACCTACGATAAAAGTTGGCGAAGCCCAACATGCTTTGAACACCTTTCACAGACGTTGGTGAGGGCCACTTAATGATAGCGTCCACTTTCCTTGAGTCCATGTGGACTCCATTAGGTGACAAAATAAATCCCAAAAATTCGACCTCAGTGACATGAAAAACGCATTTCTCCAGCTTTGCAAAAAGTCTGTGTTTACGGAGCCTCTCCAGTACTGCTGTGACATGTTTTCGATGTTCCGCCTCGGACGAGTAGACCAGAATGTCATCTATATAGACAACTACACACACGTCAATGAGCTCTCTGAGGACGTCATTCATAAAATACTGAAAGGCAGCCGGTGCGTTGCATAATCCAAAGGGCATTACTTGATACTCGAACAGTCCATATTTAGTACGAAAGGCCGTCTTCCATTCATCGCCCTCTTTTATTCGCACCAAATGGTAAGCTCCTCTGAGGTCCAGCTTTGTGTAGATACAGGCACCTTTAACTTGGTCAAGAAGTTCAGGGATCAATGGTAACGGATACCTGTTCTTAATCGTAATCTGGTTTAGGGCACGATAATCTATACATGTTCTTAGGTCTCCCTCTTTTTTTGGAACGAAGAACAGAGCTGAGGAGGCTGGGGACTTCGAAGGACGGATAAATCCATTAGCCAGGTACTTGTCCAAATACTGCCTCAGGTGAAGATTTTCAGGTTCTGTGAGGGCATAAATTCGACTGCACGGAGGAGTGGATCCCGGAATCAAGTCTATCTGGCAGTCGTATGATCTGTGAGGAGGCAGAGAATTAGCTTGATCTTTCCGAAAGACATCTTGAAATTCCCGGTATTCTGGAGGCAGTTGAGGATTCTCAAAAATAGTTGCTGCCAGCTTAGTAAGGGGCTGAGGATAACAGGTAGGAGCGCATTCTGGAAACCGGATTGTCTTTGCTCGCCAATCAATTTGAGGATTGTGCTTCTCCAACCAAGGGATTCCCAGGGTAACTTGAAACTGCGGAACCTTGATCACGTCAAACACAATCTTCTCTTGATGTCCATCTTGGGTTATCAATGTCACTTCCATGGTGGTGTGAGTTACTGGTCCGGAAGCTATTTCCGTAGCATCCACGGTGGTGATGACGTCTTTCACCGTCTTAGGGCAAAGAGATAGATTCATCCTGGCGGCCAATTCACAGTCCACGTAATTGCCGATTGCGCCACTATCAATGTATGCTTTAAGGGCATGCATACGATTAGGTTGTTCTGGACTCACGAGGACCATGGGCATGATGAAATGCGAGGTCAAAGAACTGGTTTTAACGCTCGGCAAGCGGACCTCTACACTCGTCGGGCGAGGTCGTTTTCTGACTCAGAACCTTCGGCACCTTTATCAGAAGCTCCTACTATCTTCTTCCTTGGTTTCACTGGGCAATCTCAAAGGAAGTGTCCCGAGTTTCCGCAATAGAGGCACAATTGCAATTGTCTTCTTCTTTCCCTTTCCTTTTGGGTTAGAGGTCCTTTCACAACCCCAATCTGCATGGGTTCCACGGTAGCATTTCCTTTAGCTGAATTCTGTGGTCTAGAAAAAACTTGAGTTTCAAATCTGGAACGATCGGCCTTCCGATTCTGTATTCTATGATCCAATTGAACCACCAGGTCGATGTATTCGGAACAGTCTTGTGGAGGATTCACCACCTGAGCCAGAACGTCTTTAAGTTCTCCACGCAGGCCTCTGTAGAAAAGGGTGATTCTCTTGTCCTCAGGCCATCCGGTTTCAACCACTAATCTGTTGAACGATGCAATGTAGGCCAGAAGATCTTGATTTCCCTGTCGTAGTGAAAGAAGTTCATTGTCCAGGGCCTGTCCCTTCGAGTGTCTTGCAAACAATTTTTCCATACTAGCTTGGAAATCCTGGAAGTTATGAAGAACAGGGTCATCTCGAGTCACTAAAGGAATAGACCAATCTGCGGCACTGCCACTAAGATATGAGAGCACGAAGGCCACCTTAGCCTGGTCCGTTGGGAAAGCGGCGGTTCTGCATAAAAAATGCAAGCGACACTGATTGATGAACACAGCAAATCTTTTCGGATCACCTGAAAAGCGCTCGGGTGGAGCCAAAGGTACATTTCCTGGTAGGTTAATGTGCACCGGATTGGTAGAAGTCGTTGGAGCATGACTCCCACTAGGAGTAGGCAGAGGAGTTTGTCCCGCTTGGGCTTGCAGCAATTGTCTAGCCAAGTCGTCTGTTCGTTCCTTAGAGACCACTAACTCCCTCCTTAAGGCATTCGTTTCCTGGCGTGCTGCGTGTACTTCTGCCCTCAACTCCCCAAGTAACTGGGGCAATTGGTCTGTGTCTGAAGTTTCCATTGCGCCTGGGCGGAAAATATGTGGTAAGGCTTCGCGTTCTGTAACGCTCACCTGATTCCCTCGGAGGCGCGGGTCTTGACTGGGCGGTGAAACCGTCTTCAGCGTTAGGCGTAGGATTCGTTTGGCTCCCGGATTAGGCCCCTTCTTCACTGAAAATTTGATCTGAAGGGTGAGGTGTCTTAAATAGGTGAATGCCGGGCTCTCCATCCTGCGTCTTGTGCAGGCGCGCTGGGTCCAGTTACTTCACTGGATTTGAGTTCAGCCTCTTGATTGCAGAGGATGATTTGAGAGCGATGCCGCCGTTTGCTGCACAAGCGTGACTTGTAAGTATTAAAGTTCTTTTTAGATTGCTCTCTTTTAATGTCTATGTCTTTTTCCTTTTCAGTTGCTGCCGGTGCCAAAGAAGATGCCCTCCCGGTTCGTGGCAATGAACGAAGCAAGAAGATGGAGAATAGGGTGGCACGTAAGAAGAAAGGCTGCTCTAGGGCTGTAGAATGCACCTTAATGTCTCTTTTTTGTCTTTACAGGTGATGGAATGCGGCGCGAGCAGAGTTGGGGCGAGCGTAACGCAGGTAAGTCGTTTTGCAACTAAGCGTTAGTAACCAATGTTCTTTGTCTTTGCAGGCCCGATGCTGGACGAGAAATGCAGAAAAACGCCTTGGATGCTGCCGATGGATCGGGTAAGTTGAAGAGCCAACCTTGCTTTTGCCTAACCTGTGCCTTTTGTTTTTGCAGGAGTTGCTGAAGACTGCAGATTGGTTCCAGCAGGTAATTTTCTTATTCACAGGATCCGGAGCTGTAGATTCCCTGGAGCTGACACGGTGAGCGTCCTGCTGCAGATGCAGAATAACGCGAAGCACGTTGCACCAATCGGGTGTGGTTTAAATAGCCCACAGGAGTGCTTAGGTGTCTCCTTCCACAGCCTCGCCCAGGTAAAAAGAGTTCCTGCTTCCACCCAGAAGAAAAAGTAGTCCCTGCCAGAAGAGAATGAAACATCATTCTGCTGGTAAGTAAGCAGCATGGTCTGCTGCATGTAGGTCCACCCAAGCACTTTCACACTTGTTATGAGCCTGGCGCTTCCTGTGCCGGGACTGGTCCATTTTATGAGCCTTGCACCACCGGTGCCAGGACAGGGTCCAAAAGGTCCCCATTGGGACTTGCTGGCGCCGATGGTATATGTTATGAGCCTGCTTCCAAGGGTGTTGGGTTGGTCCCGACTCCTTGGAAGCAGTGGTCATGACAGCCTGCTGCAGCGGCCGCTAATAAGATGCACAGTGAATACAGAGCTCATCTCTACAACACGCCTCTGAGCACCAGCAGCAGCTCGTGTGTTTCTAAGACTAAGGCACCTTGCACCCTGCTGCAGCAGCTGCTGATAAGATACACAGTGCATGCAGAGCTCCTCTCTACACCACGCCTCTGAGCACCAGCAGCAGCTCATCACTTTGCACCCTGCTGCAGCGGCTTCTGATAAGATACACAGTGATTACATAGCTCTTCTCTACACCACGCCTCTGAGCACCGGTTGCAGCTTGTGTGTTTCCAAAGACACTTTGCACCATGCTGAAGCAGCCGCTGATAAGATGCACAGTGAGTACAGAGCTCCTCTCTGCACCATGCCTCTGAGCACCAGCAGCAGCTTGTGTGTTTCCTACGACACTTTGCCCCCTGCTGCAGCGGCTGCTGATAAGATATACAGTGAGTGCAGAGCTCATATCTGAGCACCAGCAGCAGCTTGTGTGTTTCCTAAGACACTTTGCACCCTGCTGCAGCAGCTGCTGATAAGATGCACAGTGAGTACAGAGCTCCTCTCTACACCACGCCTCTGAGCACCAGCAGCAGCTCGTGTGTTTCCTAAGACACTTTGCACCCTGCTGCAGCGGCTACTGCTAACATACACAGTGAGTGCAGAGCTCATCTCTACACCACACCTCTGAGCACCAGCACCAGCTTGTGCGTTTCCTAAGACAATGCACCCTGTTGGAGTGGCCGCTGATAAGATGCACAGTGAGTACAAAGCTCATCTCTACACCACACCTCTGAGCACCAGCAGCAGCTCGACACTTTGCAGCCTGCTGCAGCAGCCGCTGATAAGATACACAGTGAGTACAGAGCTCCTCTCTGCATTATGCCTCCGAGCACCAGCAGCAGCTTGTGTGTTTCCTAAGACACTTTGCACCCTGGTGCAGCGGCTGCTAATAAGTTACACAGTGAGTCCAGAGCTCCTCTCTACAACACGCCTATGAGCACCAGCAGCAGCTCCTGTTTTTCTAAGACTAAGGCACTTTGCACCCTGCTGCAGCAGCTGCTGATAAGATACACAGTGCATGCAGAGCTCCTCTCTACACCACGCCTCTGAGCACCAGCAGCAGCTCATGTGTTTCCTAAGACACTTTGCACCCTGCTGCAGTGGCCACTGATAAGATACATAGTGAGTAGAGACTTCCTCTCTACACCACTTTTTTGAGCACCAGCAGCAGCTTGTGTGTTTCCTAAGACACCTTGCACCCTGCTGCAGCAGCTGCTGATAAAATACACGACGATTGCAGAGCTCACCTCTACACCATGCCTCTGAGCACCAGCAGCAGCTCGACACTTTGCACCCTGCTGCAGCGGCTGCTGATAAGATACACAGTGATTACATAGCTCATCTCTACACCACGCCTCTGAGCACCGGCAGCAGCTTGTGTGTTTCCAAAGACACTTTGCACCTTGCTGAAGCGGCCGCTGATAAGATGCACCGCGAGTACAGAGCTCCTCGCTGCACCACGCCTCTGAGCACCAGCAACAGCTTCTGTGTTTCCTAAGACACTTTGCCCCCTGCTGCAGCGGCTGCTGATAAGATATACAGTGAGTGCAGAGCTCATCTCTACAACACGCCTCTGAGCACCAGCAACAGCTTGTGTGTTTCCTAAGACACTTTGCACCCTGCTGCAGCGGCCGCTGATAAGATGCACACTGAGTACAGAGCTCATCTCTACAACACGCCTCTGAGCACCAGCAATTGTGTTTCTAAGACTAAGGCACTTTGCACCCTGCTGCAGCAGCTGCTGATAAGATACACCGTACATGCAGATCTCCTCTCTGCACGACACCTCTGAGCACCAGCAGCAGCTTGTGTGCTTCCTAAGACACTTTACACCCTGCTGCAGCGGCAGCTTCTAAGATACACAGTGAATACAGATCTCATCTCCACACCATGCCTCTGAGCACCAGCACCAGCTTGTGTGTTTCCTAAGACACTTTTCACCCTGCTGCAGCGGCCACTGATGAGATGCACAGTGAGTACAGAGCTCATCTCTACAACACGCCTCTGAGCATCAGCAGCAGCTCGTGTGTTTCTAAGACTAAGGCACTTTGCACCCTGCTGCAGCGGCCGCTGATAAGATACACAGTGAGTGCAGAGCTCATCTCTACACCATGCCTCTGAGCACCAGCAGCAGCTCGTGTGTTTCCTAAGGCACTTTGCACCCTGCTGCAGCGGCTGCTGCTAAGATACACAGTGAGTAAGGAGCTCATCTCTACACCATGCCTCTGAGCACCAGCACCAGCTTGTGTGTTTCCTAAGACACTTTGCACCATGCTGAAGTGGCCGCTGATAAGATGCACAGTGAGTACAGAGCTCCTCTCTGCACCACGCCTCTGAGCACCAGCAGCAGCTTGTGTGTTTCATACGACACTTTGCCCCCTGCTGCAGCGGCTGCTGATAAGATACACAGTGAGTACAGGGCTCCTCTCTGCATGATACCTCCGAGCACCAGCAGCAGCTTGTGTGTTTCCTAAGACACTTTGCACCCTGGTGCAGCGGTCGCTAATAAGATACACAGTGAGTCCAGAGCTCCTCTCTACACCATGCCTCTGAGCATCAGCAGAAGCTTGTGTGTTTCCTAAGACACTTTGCACCCTGCTGCAGCAGCCACTGATAAGATGCACAGTGAGTGCAGAGCTCATCTCTACACCACGCCTCTAAGCACCGGCAGCAGCTTGTGTGTTTCCTCAGACACTTTGTACCCTGCTGCAGCGGCCGCTGATAAGATACACAGTGAGTGCAGAGCTCATCTCCACAACACGCCTATGAGCACCAGCAGCAGCTCCTGTGTTTCTAAGACTAAGGCACTTTGCACCCTGCTGCAGCAGCTGCTGATAAGATACACAGTGCATGCAGAGCTCCTCTCTACACCACGCCTCCGAGCACCAGCAGCAGCTCGTGTGTTTCCTAAGACACTTTTCACCCTGCTGCCGCAGCCGCTGATAAGATGCACAGTGAGTACAGAGCTCATCTCTACACGACATCTCTGGGCACCAGCAACAGCTTGTGTGTTTCCTAAGACACTTTGCACCCTGCTGCAGCGGCCGCTGATAAGATGCACAGTGAGAATAGAGCTCCTCTCTACACCACGCCTCCGAGCACCAGCAGCAGTTTGTGTGTTTCCTAAGACACTTTGCACCCTGTTGCAGCGGCTGCTGCTAAGATACACAGTGAGTGCAGACCTCATCTCTACACCACACCTCTGAGCACCAGCACAAGCACCAGCTTGTGTGTTTCCTAAAACACTGCACCCTGCTGCAGCGGCCACTGATAAAATGCACAGTGAGTACAGAGCTCATCTCTACAACACGCCTCTGAGCACCAGCTCGTGTGTTTCTAAGACTAAGGCACTTTGCACCCTGCTGCAGCAGCTGCTGATAAAATACACCGTGCATGTAGAGCTCCTCTCTACACGACGCCTCTGAGCACCAGCAGCAGCTCGTGTGTTTCCTAAGGCACTTTACACCCTGCTGCAGCGGCAGCTTCTAAGATACACAGTGAGTGCAGAGCTCATCTCTACACCATGCCTCTGAGCACCAGCAGCAGCTCGTGTGTTTCCTAAGACACTTTGCACCCTGCTGCAGCCGCTGCTGATAAGATACATAGTGAGTACAGAGTTCCTTTCTACACCACGACTTTGAGCAGCAGCTTGTGTTTTTCCCAAGACACTTTTCACCCTGCTGCAGCGGCTGGTGCTAAGATACACAGTGAGTGCAGAGCTCATCTCTACACCACCCCTCTGAGCACCAGCACCAGCTTGTGTGTTTCCTAAGACACTTGGCACCCTGCTGCAGCGGCCTCTGATAAGATGCACAGTGAATACAGAGCTCATCTCTACAACACGCCTCTGAGCACCAGCAGCAGCTCGTGTGTTTCTAAGACTAAGGCACCTTGCACCCTGCTGCAGCAGCTGCTGATAAGATACACAGTGCATGCAGAGCTCCTCTCTACACCACGTCTCTGAGCACCAGCAGCAGCTTGTGTGCTTCATAAGACACTTTGCACCCTGCAGCAGCCGACGCTGATAAGATACACAGAGATTACATAGCTCATCTCTACACCATGCCTCTGAGCACCAGCAGCAGCTCAACACTTTGCACCCTGCTGCAGCGGCTGCTGATAAGATACACAGTGATTACATAGCTCTTCTCTACACCACACCTCTGAGCACCGGTTGCAGCTTGTGTGTTTCCAAAGACACTTTGCACCATGCTGAAGCAGCCGCTGATAAAATGCACAGTGAGTACAGAGCTCCTCTCTGCACCATGCCTCTGAGCACCAGCAGCAGCTTGTGTGTTTCCTACAACACTTTGCACCCTGCTGAAGCGGCTGCTGATAAGATATACAGTGAGTGCAGAGCTCATCTCTACAACATGCCTCTGAGCACCAGCAGCAGCTTGTGTGTTTCCTAAGACACTTTGCACCCTGCTGCAGCAGCTGCTGATAAAATGCACAGTGAGTACAGAGCTCCTCTCTACACCACGCCTCTGAGCACCAGCAGCAGCTCGTGTGTTTCCTAAGACACTTTGCACCCTGCTGCAGCGGCTGCTGCTAAGATACACAGTGAGTGCAGAGCTCATCTCTACACCACACCTCTGAGCACCAGCACCAGCTTGTGTGTTTCCTAAGACACTGCACCCTGCTGGAGTGGCCGCTGATAAGATGCACAGTGAGTACAAAGCTCATCTCTACACCACACCTCTGAGCACCAGCAGCAGCTCGACACTTTGCAGCCTGCTGCAGCAGCCGCTGATAAGATACACAGTGAGAACAGAGCTCCTCTCTGCATGATGCCTCCGAGCACCAGCAGCACCGTGTGTGTTTCCTAAGACACTTTGTACCCTGGTGCAGCGGCTGCTAATAAGTTACACAGTGAGTCCAGAGCTCCTCTCTACACCATGCCTCTGAGCATCAGCAGCAGCAGCTTGTGTGTTTCCTAAGACACTTTGCACCCTGCTGCAGCAGCCGCTGATAAGATACACAGTGAGTGCAGAGCTCATCTCTACACCACGCCTCTAAGCACCGGCAGCAGCACGTGTGTTTCCTCAGACACTTTGCACCCTGCTGCAGCGGCCGCTGATAAGATACACAGTGAGTGCAGAGCTCATCTCTACAACACGCCTATGAGCACCAGCAGCAGCTCCTGTGTTTCTATGACTAAGGCACTTTGCACCCTGCTGCAGCAGCTGCTGATAAGATACACAGTGCATGCAGAGCTCCTCTCTACACCACGCCTCTGAGCACCAGCAGCAGCTCATGTGTTTCCTAATACACTTTGCACCCTGCTGCAGCCGCCGCTGATAAGATACACAGTGAGTGCAGAGCTCATCTCTACACCACGCCTCTGAGCACCAGCAGCAGCTTGCATGTTTCCTAAGACACTTTGCACCCTGCTGCAGTGGCCGCTGATAAGATACATAGTGAGTAGAGACTTCCTCTCTACACCACTTTTTTGAGCACCAGCAGCAGCTTGTGTTTTTCCTAATACACTTTGCACCCTGCTGCAGCAGCTGCTGATAAGATACACAGTGATTACATAGCTCATCTCTACACCACGCCTCTGAGCACCGGCAGCAGCTTGTGTTTTTCCAAAGACACTTTGCACCTTGCTGAAGCGGCTGCTGATAAGAGGCACCGTGAGTACAGAGCTCCTGTCTGCACCACGCCTCTGAGCACCAGCAGCAACTTGTGTGTTTCCTAAGACACTTTGCCCCCTGCTGCAGCGGCTGCTGATAACATATACAGTGAGTGCAGAGCTCGTCTCTACAACACGCCTCTGAGCACCAGCAACAGCTTGTGTGTTTCCTAAGACACTTTGCAACCTGCTGCAGCGGCCACTGATAAAAGGCACAGTGAGTACAGAGTTGCTCTCTACACCACGCCTCCGAGCACCAGCAGCAGCTTTTGTGATTCCTAAGACACTTTGCACCCTGCTGCAGCGGCTGCTACTAAGATACAGAGTGAGTGCAGAGCTCATCTCTACAGCACGCCTCTGAGCACCAGCACCAGCTTGTGTGTTTCCTAAGACACTTTGCACCCTGCTGCAGCGGCCGCTGATAAGATGCACAGTGAGTACAGAGCTCATCTCTACAACATGCCTCTGAGCACCAGCTCGTGTGTTTCTAAGACTAAGGCACTTTGTACCCTGCTGCAGCAGCTGCTGATAAAATATACAGTGCATGCAGAGCTCCTCTCTACACCACGCCTCTGAGCACCTGCAGCAGCTCGTGTGTTTCCTAAGACACTTTGCACCCTGCTGCAGCCGCTAAGATACACAGTCAATGCAGAGCTCATGTCTACACCACGCCTCTGAGCACCAGCAGCAGGTCCCATGTTTCCTAAAACACTTTGCACCCTGCTGCAGCGGCTGCTGATAAGATACATAGTGAGTACAGAGTTCCTCTCTATACCACGCCTTTCAGCACCAGCAGCAGCTTGTGTGTTTCCTAAGACACTTTGCACCCTGCTGCAGCAGCTGTTGATAAGATACACAATGAGTGCAGAGCTCACCTCTACACCACGCCTCTGAGAACCAGCAGCCACTTGTGTGTTTCCTAAGATACTTTGCACCCTGCTGAAGCGGCCGCTGATAAGATACACAGTGATTACATAGCTCATCTCTACACCACACCTCTGAGCACCAGCAGCATCTCGACACTTTGCACCCTTCTGCAGCAGCCGCTGATAAGATACACAGTGATTACATAGCTCATCTCTAAACCACACCTCTGAGCACCGGCAGCAGCTTGTGTGTTTCCAAAGACACTTTGCACCCTGATGAAGCGGCCACTGATAAGATGCACAGTGAGGACAGAGCTCCTCTCTACTCCACGTCTCTGAGCACCGGCAGCAGCTTGTGTGTTTCCAAAGACACTTTGCACCTTGCTGAAGCGGCCGCTGATGAGATGCACCGTGAGTACAGAGCTCCTATCTGCACCACGCCTCTGAGCACCAGCAACAGCTTGTGTGTTTCCTAAGACACTTTGCCCCCTGCTGAAGCGGCTGCTGATAAGATATACAGTGAGTGCAGAGCTCATCTCTACAACACGCCTCTGAGCACCAGCAACAGCTTGTGTGTTTCCTAAGACACTTTGCACCATGCTGCAGCGGCCGCTGATAAGATGCACAGTGAGTACAGAGTTCCTCTCTACACCACGCCTCCGAGCACCAGCAGCAGCTTGTGTGTTTCCTAAAACACTTTGCACCCTGCTGCAGCGGCTGCAATTAAGATACACAGTGAGTGCAGAGCTCATCTCTACACCACGCCTCTGAGCACCAGCACCATCTTGTGTGTTTCCTAAGACACTTTGCACCCTGCTGCAGCGGCCGCTGATAAGATGCACAGTGAGTACAGAGCTCATCTCTACAACACGCCTCTGAGCACCCGCTCGTGTGTTTCTAAGACTAAGGCACTTTGCACCCTGCTGCAGCAGCTGCTGATAAGATACACCGTGCATGCAGAGCTCCTCTCTGCACGACGCCTCTGAGCACCAGCAGCAGCTCGTGTGCTTCCTAATACACTTTACACCCTGCTGCAGCGGCAGCTTCTAAGATACACAGTGAATACAGATCTCATCTCCACACCACGCCTCTGAGCATCAGCACCAGCTTGTGTGCTTCCTAAGACACTTTGCACCCTGCTGCAGCGCCCGCTGATAAGATGCACAGTGAGTACAGAGCTCATCTCTACAACACGCCTCTGAGCACCAGCAGCAGCTCGTGTGTTTCTAAGACTAAGGCACTTTGCACCCTGATGCAGCGGCCGCTGATAAGATACACAGTGAGTGCAGAGCTCATCTCTACACCATGCCTCTGAGCACCAGCAGCAGCTCGTGTGCTTCCTAAGACACTTTGCATCCTGCTGCAGTGGCCACTGATAAGATACATAGTGAGTACAGAGTTCCTCTCTACACCACGCCTTTGAGCAGCAGCTTGTGTGTTTCCTAAGACACTTTTCACCCTGCTGCAGCGGCTGCTGCTAAGATACACAGTGAGTAAGGAGCTCATCTCTACACCATGCCTCTGAGCACCAGCTTGTGTGTTTCCTAAGACACTTTGCACCCTGCTGCAGCGGCCGCTGATAAATTGCACAGTGCATGCAGAGCTCCTCTCTACACCACGCCTCTGAGCACCAGCAGCAGCTTGTGTGCTTCCTAAGACACTTTGCACCCTGCTGCTGCCGATGCTGATAAGATACACAGAGATTACATAGCTCCTCTCTACACCATGCCTCTGAGCACCAGCACCAGCTCGACACTTTGCACCCTGCTGCAGCGGCTGCTGATAAGATACACAGTGATTACATAGCTCATCTCTACACCACACCTCCGAGCACTAGCACCAGCTTGTGTGTTTCCTAAGACACTTTGCACCCTGCTGCAGCGGCCGCTGATAAGATGCACAGTGAGTACAGAGTTCCTCTCTACACCACGCCTCAGAGCACCAGCAGCAGCTTGTGCGTTTCCTAAAACACTTTGCACCCTGCTGCAGCGGCTGCAATTAAGATACACAGTGAGTGCAGGGCTCATCTCTACACCACGCCTCTGAGCACCAGCACCATCTTGTGTGTTTCCTAAGACACTTTGCACCCTGCTGCAGCGGCCGCTGATAAGATGCACCGTGCATGCAGAGCTCCTCTCTGCACGACTCCTCTGAGCACCAGCAGCAGCTCGTGTGCTTCCTAATACACTTTACACCCTGCTGCAGCGGCAGCTTCTAAGATACACAGTGAATACAGATCTCATCTCCACACCACGCCTCTGAGCATCAGCACCAGCTTGTGTGCTTCCTAAGACACTTTGCACCCTGCTGCAGCGGCCGCTGATAAGATGCACAGTAAGTACAGAGCTCATCTCTACAACACGCCTCTGAGCACCAGCAGCAGCTCGTGTGTTTCTAAGACTAAGGCACTTTGCACCGTGCTGCAGCGGCCGCTGATAAGATACACAGTGAGTGCAGAGCTCATCTCTACACCATGCCTCTGAGCACCAGCAGCAGCTCGTGTGTTTCCTAAGACACTTTGCATCCTGCTGCAGCGGCCACTGATAAGATACATAGTGAGTACAGAGTTCCTCTCTACACCACGCCTTTGAGCAGCAGCTTGTGTAATTCCTAAGACACTTTTCACCCTGCTGCAGCGGCTGCTGCTAAGATACACAGTGAGTAAGGAGCTCATCTCTACACCAAGCCTCTGAGCACCAGCACCAGCTTGTGTGTTTCCTAAGACACTTTGCACCCTGCTGCAGCGGCTGCTGATAAGATATACAGTGAGTGCAGAGCTCATCTCTGCAACACGCCTCTGAGCACCAGCAACAGCTTGTGTGTTTCCTAAGACACTTTCCACCCTGCTGCAGCGGCCGCTGATAAGATGCACAGTGAGTACAGAGTTCCTCTCTACACAACGCCTCCGAGCACCAGCAGCAGCTTGTGTGTTTCCTAAGACACTTTGCACCCTGCTGCAGCGGCTGCAATTAAGATACACAGTGAGTGCAGAGCTCATCTCTACACCATGCCTCTGAGCACCAGCACCAGCTTGTGTGTTTCCTAAGACACTTTGCACCCTGCTGCAGCGGCCGCTGATAAATTGCACAGTGCATGCAGAGCTCCTCTCTACACCACGCCTCTGAGCACCAGCACCAGCTTGTGTGTTTCCTAAGACACTTTGCACCCTGCTGCAGCGGCTGCTGATAAGATATACAGTGAGTGCAGAGCTCATCTCTGCAACACGCCTCTGAGCACCAGCAACAGCTTGTGTGTTTCCTAAGACACTTTCCACCCTGCTGCAGCGGCCGCTGATAAGATGCACAGTGAGTACAGAGTTCCTCTCTACACAACGCCTCCGAGCACCAGCAGCAGCTTGTGTGTTTCCTAAGACACTTTGCACCCTGCTGCAGCGGCTGCAATTAAGATACACAGTGAGTGCAGAGCTCATCTCTACACCACGCCTCTGAGCACCAGCACCATCTTGTGTGTTTCCTAAGACACTTTGCACCCTGCTGCAGCGGCCGCTGATAAGATGCACAGTGAGTACAGAGCTCATCTCTACAACACGCCTCTGAGCACCAGCTCGTGTGTTTCTAAGACTTAGGCACTTTGCACCCTGCTGCAGCAGCTGCTGATAAGATACACCGTGCATGCAGAGCTCCTCTCTGCACGACGCCTCTGAGCACCAGCAGCAGCTTGTGTGCTTCCTAATACACTTTACACCCTGCTGCAGTGGCAGCTTCTAAGATACACAGTGAATACAGATCTCACCTCCACACCACGCCTCTGAGCACCAGCACCAGCTTGTGTGCTTCCTAAGACACTTTGCACCCTGCTGCAGCGCCCGCTGGTAAGATGCACAGTGAGTACAGAGCTCATCTCTACAACACGCCTCTGAGCACCAGCAGCAGCTCGTGTGTTTCTAAGACTAAGGCACTTTGCACCCTGCTGCAGCGGCCGCTGATAAGATACACAGTGAGTGCAGAGCTCATCTCTACACCATGCCTCTGAGCACCAGCAGCAGCTTGTGTGTTTCCTAAGACACTTTGCATCCTGCTGCAGCGGCCACTGATAAGATACATAGTGAGTACAGAGTTCCTCTCTACACCACGCCTTTGAGCAGCAGCTTGTGTGTTTCCTAAGACACTTTTCACCCTGCTGCAGCGGCTGCTGCTAAGATACACAGTGAGTAAGGAGCTCATCTCTACACCATGCCTCTGAGCACCAGCACCAGCTTGTGTGTTTCCTAAGACACTTTGCACCCTGCTGCAGCGGCCGCTGATAAATTGCACAGTGCATGCAGAGCTCCTCTCTACACCACGCCTCTGAGCACCAGCAGCAGCTTGTGTGCTTCCTAAGACACTTTGCACCCTGCTGCTGCCGACACTAATAAGATACACAGAGATTACATAGCTCATCTCTACACCAAGCCTCTGAGCAACGGTTGCAGCTTGTGTATTTCCAAAAACACTTTGCACCATGCTGAAGCAGCCGCTGATAAGATGCACAGTGAGTACAAAGCTCCTCTCTGCACCATGCCTCTGAGCAACGGTTGCAGCTTGTGTATTTCCAAAAACACTTTGCACCATGCTGAAGCAGCCACTGATAAGATGCACAGTGAGTACAAAGCTGCCTCTGAGCACCAGCAGCAGCTCAACACTTTGCACCCTGCTGCAGCGGCTGCTGATAAGATACACAGTGATTACATAGCTCTTCTCTACACCACGCCTCTGAGCAACGGTTGCAGCTTGTGTATTTCCAAAAACACTTTGCACCATGCTGAAGCAGCCGCTGATAAAATGCACAGTGAGTACAAAGCTCCTCTCTGCACCATGCCTCTGAGCACCAGCAGCAGCTTGTGTGTTTCCTACGACACTTTGCCCCCTGCTGCAGCGGCTGCTGATAAGATATACAGTGAGTGCAGAGCTCATCTCTACAACACGCCTCTGCTGCAGCAGCTGCTGATAAGATGCACAGTGAGTACAGAGCTCATCTCTACACCACGCCTCCTAGCACCAGCAGCAGCTTGTGTGTTTCCTAAGACACTTTGCACCCTGCTGCAGTGGCTGCTGCTAAGATACACAGTGAGTGCAGAGCTCATCTCTACACCACACCTCTGAGCACCAGCACCAGCTTGTGTGTTTCCTAAGACACTACACCCTGCTGGAGTGGCCGCTGATAAGAAGCACAGTGAGTACAAAGCTCATCTCTACACCACACCTCTGAGCACCGGCAGCAGCTCGACACTTTGCAGCCTGCTGCAGCAGCTGCTGATAAGATACACAGTGAGTACAGAGCTCCTCTCTGCATGATGCCTCCGAGCACCAGCAGCAGCGTGTGTGTTTCCTAAGACACTTTTCACCCTGCTGCAGCGGCTGCTAATAAGTTACACAGTGAGTCCAGAGCTCCTCTCTACACCATGCCTCTGAGCATCAGCAGCAGCAGCTTGTGTGTTTCCTAAGACACTTTGCACCCTGCTGCAGCAGCCGCTGATAAAATACACAGTGAGTGCAGAGCTCATCTCTACACCACGCCTCTAAGCACCGGCAGCAGCTTGTGTGTTTCCTCAGACACTTTGCACCCTGCTGCAGCGGCCGCTGATAAGATACACAGTGAGTGCAGAGCTCATCTCTACAACACGCCTATGAGCACCAGCAGCAGCTCCTGTGTTTCTATGACTAAGGCACTTTGCACCCTGCTGCAGCAGCTGCTGATAAGATACACAGTGCATGCAGAGCTCCTCTCTGCACCACGCCTCTGAGCACCAGCAGCAACTTGTGTGTTTCCTAAGACACTTTGCCCCCTGCTGCAACGGCTGCTGATAAGATATACAGTGAGTGCAGAGCTCGTCTCTACAACACGCCTCTGAGCACCAGCAACAGCTTGTGTGTTTCCTAAGACACTTTGCAACCTGCTGCAGCGGCCACTGATAAAAGGCACAGTGAGTACAGAGTTGCTCTCTACACCACGCCTCCGAGCACCAGCAGCAGCTTTTGTGATTCCTAAGACACTTTGCACCCTGCTGCAGCGGCTGCTACTAAGATACAGAGTGAGTGCAGAGCTCATCTCTACAGCACGCCTCTGAGCACCAGCACCAGCTTGTGTGTTTCCTAAGACACTTTGCACCCTGCTGCAGCGGCCGCTGATAAGATGCACAGTGAGTACAGAGCTCATCTCTACAACATGCCTCTGAGCACCAGCAGCAGCTCGTGTGTTTCTAAGACTAAGGCACTTTGCACCCTGCTGCAGCGGCCGCTGATAAGATACACAGTGAGTGCAGAGCTCATCTCTACACCATGCCTCTGAGCACCAGCAGCAGCTTGTGTGTTTCCTAAGACACTTTGCATCCTGCTGCAGCGGCCACTGATAAGATACATAGTGAGTACAGAGTTCCTCTCTACACCACGCCTTTGAGCAGCAGCTTGTGTGTTTCCTAAGACACTTTTCACCCTGCTGCAGCGGCTGCTGCTAAGATACACAGTGAGTAAGGAGCTCATCTCTACACCATGCCTCTGAGCACCAGCACCAGCTTGTGTGTTTCCTAAGACACTTTGCACCCTGCTGCAGCGGCCGCTGATAAATTGCACAGTGCATGCAGAGCTCCTCTCTACACCACGCCTCTGAGCACCAGCAGCAGCTTGTGTGCTTCCTAAGACACTTTGCACCCTGCTGCTGCCGACACTAATAAGATACACAGAGATTACATAGCTCATCTCTACACCAAGCCTCTGAGCAACGGTTGCAGCTTGTGTATTTCCAAAAACACTTTGCACCATGCTGAAGCAGCCGCTGATAAGATGCACAGTGAGTACAAAGCTCCTCTCTGCACCATGCCTCTGAGCAACGGTTGCAGCTTGTGTATTTCCAAAAACACTTTGCACCATGCTGAAGCAGCCACTGATAAGATGCACAGTGAGTACAAAGCTGCCTCTGAGCACCAGCAGCAGCTCAACACTTTGCACCCTGCTGCAGCGGCTGCTGATAAGATACACAGTGATTACATAGCTCTTCTCTACACCACGCCTCTGAGCAACGGTTGCAGCTTGTGTATTTCCAAAAACACTTTGCACCATGCTGAAGCAGCCGCTGATAAAATGCACAGTGAGTACAAAGCTCCTCTCTGCACCATGCCTCTGAGCACCAGCAGCAGCTTGTGTGTTTCCTACGACACTTTGCCCCCTGCTGCAGCGGCTGCTGATAAGATATACAGTGAGTGCAGAGCTCATCTCTACAACACGCCTCTGCTGCAGCAGCTGCTGATAAGATGCACAGTGAGTACAGAGCTCATCTCTACACCACGCCTCCTAGCACCAGCAGCAGCTTGTGTGTTTCCTAAGACACTTTGCACCCTGCTGCAGTGGCTGCTGCTAAGATACACAGTGAGTGCAGAGCTCATCTCTACACCACACCTCTGAGCACCAGCACCAGCTTGTGTGTTTCCTAAGACACTACACCCTGCTGGAGTGGCCGCTGATAAGAAGCACAGTGAGTACAAAGCTCATCTCTACACCACACCTCTGAGCACCGGCAGCAGCTCGACACTTTGCAGCCTGCTGCAGCAGCTGCTGATAAGATACACAGTGAGTACAGAGCTCCTCTCTGCATGATGCCTCCGAGCACCAGCAGCAGCGTGTGTGTTTCCTAAGACACTTTTCACCCTGCTGCAGCGGCTGCTAATAAGTTACACAGTGAGTCCAGAGCTCCTCTCTACACCATGCCTCTGAGCATCAGCAGCAGCAGCTTGTGTGTTTCCTAAGACACTTTGCACCCTGCTGCAGCAGCCGCTGATAAAATACACAGTGAGTGCAGAGCTCATCTCTACACCACGCCTCTAAGCACCGGCAGCAGCTTGTGTGTTTCCTCAGACACTTTGCACCCTGCTGCAGCGGCCGCTGATAAGATACACAGTGAGTGCAGAGCTCATCTCTACAACACGCCTATGAGCACCAGCAGCAGCTCCTGTGTTTCTATGACTAAGGCACTTTGCACCCTGCTGCAGCAGCTGCTGATAAGATACACAGTTCATGCAGAGCTCCTCTCTGCACCACGCCTCTGAGCACCAGCAGCAACTTGTGTGTTTCCTAAGACACTTTGCCCCCTGCTGCAACGGCTGCTGATAAGATATACAGTGAGTGCAGAGCTCGTCTCTACAACACGCCTCTGAGCACCAGCAACAGCTTGTGTGTTTCCTAAGACACTTTGCAACCTGCTGCAGCGGCCACTGATAAAAGGCACAGTGAGTACAGAGTTGCTCTCTACACCACGCCTCCGAGCACCAGCAGCAGCTTTTGTGATTCCTAAGACACTTTGCACCCTGCTGCAGCGGCTGCTACTAAGATACAGAGTGAGTGCAGAGCTCATCTCTACAGCACGCCTCTGAGCACCAGCACCAGCTTGTGTGTTTCCTAAGACACTTTGCACCCTGCTGCAGCGGCCGCTGATAAGATGCACAGTGAGTACAGAGCTCATCTCTACAACATGCCTCTGAGCACCAGCTCGTGTGTTTCTAAGACTAAGGCACTTTGTACCCTGCTGCAGCAGCTGCTGATAAAATATACAGTGCATGCAGAGCTCCTCTCTACACCACGCCTCTGAGCACCTGCAGCAGCTCGTGTGTTTCCTAAGACACTTTGCACCCTGCTGCAGCCGCTAAGATACACAGTCAATGCAGAGCTCATGTCTACACCACGCCTCTGAGCACCAGCAGCAGGTCCCATGTTTCCTAAAACACTTTGCACCCTGCTGCAGCGGCTGCTGATAAGATACATAGTGAGTACAGAGTTCCTCTCTATACCACGCCTTTCAGCACCAGCAGCAGCTTGTGTGTTTCCTAAGACACTTTGCACCCTGCTGCAGCAGCTGTTGATAAGATACACAATGAGTGCAGAGCTCACCTCTACACCACGCCTCTGAGAACCAGCAGCCACTTGTGTGTTTCCTAAGATACTTTGCACCCTGCTGAAGAGGCCGCTGATAAGATACACAGTGATTACATAGCTCATCTCTACACCACACCTCTGAGCACCAGCAGCATCTCGACACTTTGCACCCTTCTGCAGCAGCCGCTGATAAGATACACAGTGATTACATAGCTCATCTCTAAACCACACCTCTGAGCACCGGCAGCAGCTTGTGTGTTTCCAAAGACACTTTGCACCCTGATGAAGCGGCCACTGATAAGATGCACAGTGAGGACAGAGCTCCTCTCTACTCCACGTCTCTGAGCACCGGCAGCAGCTTGTGTGTTTCCAAAGACACTTTGCACCTTGCTGAAGCGGCCGCTGATGAGATGCACCGTGAGTACAGAGCTCCTATCTGCACCACGCCTCTGAGCACCAGCAACAGCTTGTGTGTTTCCTAAGACACTTTGCCCCCTGCTGAAGCGGCTGCTGATAAGATATACAGTGAGTGCAGAGCTCATCTCTACAACACGCCTCTGAGCACCAGCAACAGCTTGTGTGTTTCCTAAGACACTTTGCACCATGCTGCAGCGGCCGCTGATAAGATGCACAGTGAGTACAGAGTTCCTCTCTACACCACGCCTCCGAGCACCAGCAGCAGCTTGTGTGTTTCCTAAAACACTTTGCACCCTGCTGCAGCGGCTGCAATTAAGATACACAGTGAGTGCAGAGCTCATCTCTACACCACGCCTCTGAGCACCAGCACCATCTTGTGTGTTTCCTAAGACACTTTGCACCCTGCTGCAGCGGCCGCTGATAAGATGCACAGTGAGTACAGAGCTCATCTCTACAACACGCCTCTGAGCACCCGCTCGTGTGTTTCTAAGACTAAGGCACTTTGCACCCTGCTGCAGCAGCTGCTGATAAGATACACCGTGCATGCAGAGCTCCTCTCTGCACGACGCCTCTGAGCACCAGCAGCAGCTCGTGTGCTTCCTAATACACTTTACACCCTGCTGCAGCGGCAGCTTCTAAGATACACAGTGAATACAGATCTCATCTCCACACCACGCCTCTGAGCATCAGCACCAGCTTGTGTGCTTCCTAAGACACTTTGCACCCTGCTGCAGCGCCCGCTGATAAGATGCACAGTGAGTACAGAGCTCATCTCTACAACACGCCTCTGAGCACCAGCAGCAGCTCGTGTGTTTCTAAGACTAAGGCACTTTGCACCCTGATGCAGCGGCCGCTGATAAGATACACAGTGAGTGCAGAGCTCATCTCTACACCATGCCTCTGAGCACCAGCAGCAGCTCGTGTGCTTCCTAAGACACTTTGCATCCTGCTGCAGTGGCCACTGATAAGATACATAGTGAGTACAGAGTTCCTCTCTACACCACGCCTTTGAGCAGCAGCTTGTGTGTTTCCTAAGACACTTTTCACCCTGCTGCAGCGGCTGCTGCTAAGATACGCAGTGAGTAAGGAGCTCATCTCTACACCATGCCTCTGAGCACCAGCTTGTGTGTTTCCTAAGACACTTTGCACCCTGCTGCAGCGGCCGCTGATAAATTGCACAGTGCATGCAGAGCTCCTCTCTACACCACGCCTCTGAGCACCAGCAGCAGCTTGTGTGCTTCCTAAGACACTTTGCACCCTGCTGCTGCCGATGCTGATAAGATACACAGAGATTACATAGCTCCTCTCTACACCATGCCTCTGAGCACCAGCACCAGCTCGACACTTTGCACCCTGCTGCAGCGGCTGCTGATAAGATACACAGTGATTACATAGCTCATCTCTACACCACACCTCCGAGCACTAGCACCAGCTTGTGTGTTTCCTAAGACACTTTGTACCCTGCTGGAGCAGCCGTTGATAAGATGCACAGTGAGTACAAAGCTCATCTCTACACCACACCTCTGAGCACCAGCAACAACTCGACACTTTGCACCCTGCTGCAGCAGCCGCTGATAAGATACACAGTGAGTACAGAGCTCCTCTCTGCATGATGCCTCCAAGCACCAGCAGCAGCTTGTGTGTTTCCTAAGAC
Source organism: Ambystoma mexicanum (assembly GCF_040938575.1). Lineage (NCBI taxonomy): Eukaryota > Metazoa > Chordata > Amphibia > Caudata > Ambystomatidae > Ambystoma > Ambystoma mexicanum. The sequence continues at coordinate 592,882 of NW_027182465.1, read as the reverse complement.
ACTTTGCACCCTGGTTCAGCGGTCGCTAATAAGATACACAGTGAGTCCAGAGCTCCTCTCTACACCATGCATCTGAGCATCAGCAGAAGCTTGTGTGTTTCCTAAGACACTTTGCACCCTGCTGCAGCAGCCACTGATAAGATACACAGTGAGTGCAGAGCTAATCTCTACAACATGCCTATGAGCACCAGCAGCAGCTCCTGTGTTTCTAAGACTAAGACACTTTGCACCCTGCTGCAGCAGCTGTTGATAAGATACACAGTGCATGCAGAGCTCCTCTCTACACCACGCCTCTGAGCACCAGCAGCAGCTCGTGTGTTTCCTAGTACACTTTGCACCCTGCTGCAGCCGCCGCTGATAAAATACACAGTGAGTGCAGAGCTCATCTCTACACCACGCCTCTGAGCACCGGCAGCAGCTTGTGTGTTTCCAAAGACACTTTGCACCTTGCTGAAGCGGCCGCTGATAAGAGGCACCGTGAGTACAGAGCTCCTCTCTGCACAATGCCTCTGAGCACCAGCAGCAGCTTGTGTGTTTCCTAAGACACTGTGCCCCCTGCTGCAGCGGCTGCTGATAAGACATACAGTGAGTGCAGAGCTCATCTCTACAACACGCCTCTGAGCACCAGCAACAGCTTGTGTGTTTCCTAAGACACTTTACACCCTGCTGCAGCGGCCACTGATAAGATGCACAGGGAGTACAGAGTTCCTCTCTACACCACACCTCCGAGCACCAGCAGCAGCTTGTGTGTTTCCTAAGACACTTTGCACCCTGCTGCAGCGGCTGCTACTAAGATACACAGTGAGTGCAGAGCTCATCTCTACACCACGCCTCTGAGCACCAGCACCAGCTTGTGTGTTTCCTAAGACACTTTGCACCCTGCTGCAGCGGCCGCTGATAAGATGCACAGTGAGTACAGAGCTCATTTCTACAACACGCCTCTGATCACCAGCTCGTGTGTTTCTAAGACTAAGGCATTTTGCACCCTACTGCAGCAGCTGCTGATAAAATATACAGTGCATGCAGAGCTCCTCTCTACACCACGCCTCTGAGCACCTGCAGCAGCTCGTGTTTTTCCTAAGACACTTTGCACCCTGCTGCAGCCGCTAAGATACACAGTCAATGCAGAGCTCATCTCTACACCACGCCTCTGAGCACCAGCAGCAGGTCCCATGTTTCCTAAAACACTTTGCACCCTGCTGCAGCGGCTGCTGATAAGATACATAGTGAGTACAGAGTTCCTCTCTATACCACGCCTTTCAGCACCAGCAGCAGCTTGTGTGTTTCCTAAGACACTTTGCACCCTGCTGCAGCAGCTGCTGATAAGATACACAACGAGTGCAGAGCTCACCTCTACACCACGCCTCTGAGAACCAGCAGCCGCTTGTGTGTTTCCTAAGATACTTTGCACCCTTCTGCAGCAGCCGCTGATAAGATACACAGTGATTACATAGCTCATCTCTACACCACACCTCTGAGCACCGGCAGCAGCTTGTGTGTTTACAAAGACACTTTGCACCTTGCTGAAGCGGCCGCTGATGAGATGCACCATGAGTACAGAGCTCCTCTCTGCACCACGCCTCTGAGCACCAGCAACAGCTTGTGTGTTTCCTAAGACACTTTGCCCCCTGCTGCAGCGGCTGCTGATAAGATATACAGTGAGTGCAGAGCTCATCTCTACAACACGCCTCTGAGCACCAGCAACAGCTTGTGTGTTTCCTAAGACACTTTGCACCCTGCTGCAGCGGCCGCTGATAAGATGCACAGTGAGTACAGAGTTCCTCTCTACACCACGCCTCCGAGCACCAGCAGCAGCTTGTGCGTTTCCTAAAACACTTTGCACCCTGCTGCAGCGGCTGCAATTAAGATACACAGTGAGTGCAGGGCTCATCTCTACACCACGCCTCTGAGCACCAGCACCATCTTGTGTGTTTCCTAAGACACTTTGCACCCTGCTGCAGCGGCCGCTGATAAGATGCACCGTGCATGCAGAGCTCCTCTCTGCACGACTCCTCTGAGCACCAGCAGCAGCTCGTGTGCTTCCTAATACACTTTACACCCTGCTGCAGCGGCAGCTTCTAAGATACACAGTGAATACAGATCTCATCTCCACACCACGCCTCTGAGCATCAGCACCAGCTTGTGTGCTTCCTAAGACACTTTGCACCCTGCTGCAGCGGCCGCTGATAAGATGCACAGTAAGTACAGAGCTCATCTCTACAACACGCCTCTGAGCACCAGCAGCAGCTCGTGTGTTTCTAAGACTAAGGCACTTTGCACCGTGCTGCAGCGGCCGCTGATAAGATACACAGTGAGTGCAGAGCTCATCTCTACACCATGCCTCTGAGCACCAGCAGCAGCTCGTGTGTTTCCTAAGACACTTTGCATCCTGCTGCAGCGGCCACTGATAAGATACATAGTGAGTACAGAGTTCCTCTCTACACCACGCCTTTGAGCAGCAGCTTGTGTAATTCCTAAGACACTTTTCACCCTGCTGCAGCGGCTGCTGCTAAGATACACAGTGAGTAAGGAGCTCATCTCTACACCAAGCCTCTGAGCACCAGCACCAGCTTGTGTGTTTCCTAAGACACTTTGCACCCTGCTGCAGCGGCTGCTGATAAGATATACAGTGAGTGCAGAGCTCATCTCTGCAACACGCCTCTGAGCACCAGCAACAGCTTGTGTGTTTCCTAAGACACTTTCCACCCTGCTGCAGCGGCCGCTGATAAGATGCACAGTGAGTACAGAGTTCCTCTCTACACAACGCCTCCGAGCACCAGCAGCAGCTTGTGTGTTTCCTAAGACACTTTGCACCCTGCTGCAGCGGCTGCAATTAAGATACACAGTGAGTGCAGAGCTCATCTCTACACCACGCCTCTGAGCACCAGCACCATCTTGTGTGTTTCCTAAGACACTTTGCACCCTGCTGCAGCGGCCGCTGATAAGATGCACAGTGAGTACAGAGCTCATCTCTACAACACGCCTCTGAGCACCAGCTCGTGTGTTTCTAAGACTTAGGCACTTTGCACCCTGCTGCAGCAGCTGCTGATAAGATACACCGTGCATGCAGAGCTCCTCTCTGCACGACGCCTCTGAGCACCAGCAGCAGCTTGTGTGCTTCCTAATACACTTTACACCCTGCTGCAGTGGCAGCTTCTAAGATACACAGTGAATACAGATCTCACCTCCACACCACGCCTCTGAGCACCAGCACCAGCTTGTGTGCTTCCTAAGACACTTTGCACCCTGCTGCAGCGCCCGCTGATAAGATGCACAGTGAGTACAGAGCTCATCTCTACAACACGCCTCTGAGCACCAGCAGCAGCTCGTGTGTTTCTAAGACTAAGGCACTTTGCACCCTGCTGCAGCGGCCGCTGATAAGATACACAGTGAGTGCAGAGCTCATCTCTACACCATGCCTCTGAGCACCAGCAGCAGCTTGTGTGTTTCCTAAGACACTTTGCATCCTGCTGCAGCGGCCACTGATAAGATACATAGTGAGTACAGAGTTCCTCTCTACACCACGCCTTTGAGCAGCAGCTTGTGTGTTTCCTAAGACACTTTTCACCCTGCTGCAGCGGCTGCTGCTAAGATACACAGTGAGTAAGGAGCTCATCTCTACACCATGCCTCTGAGCACCAGCACCAGCTTGTGTGTTTCCTAAGACACTTTGCACCCTGCTGCAGCGGCCGCTGATAAATTGCACAGTGCATGCAGAGCTCCTCTCTACACCACGCCTCTGAGCACCAGCAGCAGCTTGTGTGCTTCCTAAGACACTTTGCACCCTGCTGCTGCCGACACTAATAAGATACACAGAGATTACATAGCTCATCTCTACACCAAGCCTCTGAGCAACGGTTGCAGCTTGTGTATTTCCAAAAACACTTTGCACCATGCTGAAGCAGCCGCTGATAAGATGCACAGTGAGTACAAAGCTCCTCTCTGCACCATGCCTCTGAGCAACGGTTGCAGCTTGTGTATTTCCAAAAACACTTTGCACCATGCTGAAGCAGCCACTGATAAGATGCACAGTGAGTACAAAGCTGCCTCTGAGCACCAGCAGCAGCTCAACACTTTGCACCCTGCTGCAGCGGCTGCTGATAAGATACACAGTGATTACATAGCTCTTCTCTACACCACGCCTCTGAGCAACGGTTGCAGCTTGTGTATTTCCAAAAACACTTTGCACCATGCTGAAGCAGCCGCTGATAAAATGCACAGTGAGTACAAAGCTCCTCTCTGCACCATGCCTCTGAGCACCAGCAGCAGCTTGTGTGTTTCCTACGACACTTTGCCCCCTGCTGCAGCGGCTGCTGATAAGATATACAGTGAGTGCAGAGCTCATCTCTACAACACGCCTCTGCTGCAGCAGCTGCTGATAAGATGCACAGTGAGTACAGAGCTCATCTCTACACCACGCCTCCTAGCACCAGCAGCAGCTTGTGTGTTTCCTAAGACACTTTGCACCCTGCTGCAGTGGCTGCTGCTAAGATACACAGTGAGTGCAGAGCTCATCTCTACACCACACCTCTGAGCACCAGCACCAGCTTGTGTGTTTCCTAAGACACTACACCCTGCTGGAGTGGCCGCTGATAAGAAGCACAGTGAGTACAAAGCTCATCTCTACACCACACCTCTGAGCACCGGCAGCAGCTCGACACTTTGCAGCCTGCTGCAGCAGCTGCTGATAAGATACACAGTGAGTACAGAGCTCCTCTCTGCATGATGCCTCCGAGCACCAGCAGCAGCGTGTGTGTTTCCTAAGACACTTTTCACCCTGCTGCAGCGGCTGCTAATAAGTTACACAGTGAGTCCAGAGCTCCTCTCTACACCATGCCTCTGAGCATCAGCAGCAGCAGCTTGTGTGTTTCCTAAGACACTTTGCACCCTGCTGCAGCAGCCGCTGATAAAATACACAGTGAGTGCAGAGCTCATCTCTACACCACGCCTCTAAGCACCGGCAGCAGCTTGTGTGTTTCCTCAGACACTTTGCACCCTGTTGCAGCGGCCGCTGATAAGATACACAATGAGTGCAGAGCTCATCTCTACAACACGCCTATGAGCACCAGCAGCAGCTCCTGTGTTTCTATGACTAAGGCACTTTGCACCCTGCTGCAGCAGCTGCTGATAAGATACACAGTGCATGCAGAGCTCCTCTCTACACCACGCCTCTGAGCACCAGCAGCAGCTCGTGTGTTTCCTCAGACACTTTGCACCCTGCTGCAGCGGCCACTGATAAGATACACAGTGAGTGCAGAGCTCATCTCTACACCACGCCTCTGAGCACCAGCAGCAGCTTGCATGTTTCCTAAGACACTTTGCACCCTGCTGCAGTAGCTGCTGATAAGATACACGACGATTGCAGAGCTCACCTCTACACCATGCCTCTGAGCACCAGCAGCAGTTCGACACTTTGCACCCTGCTGCAGCGGCTGCTGATAAGATACACAGTGATTACATAGCTCATCTCTACACAACGCCTCTGAGCACCGGCAGCAGCTTGTGTGTTTCCAAAGACACTTTGCACCTTGCTGAAGCGGCCGCTGATAAGAGGCACCGTGAGTACAGAGCTCCTCTCTGCACCATGCCTCTGAGCACCAGCAGCAGCTTGTGTGTTTCCTAAGACACTTTGCCCCCTGCTGCAGCGGCTGCTGATTAGATATACAGTGAGTGCAGAGCTCATCACTACAACACGCCTCTGAGCACCAGCAACAGCTTGTGTGTTTCCTAAGACACTTTGCACCCTGCTGCAGCGGCCACTGATAAGATGCACAGTGAGTACAGAGTTCCTCTCTACACCACGCCTCCGAGCACCAGCAGCAGCTTGTGTGTTTCCTAAGACACTTTGCACCCTGCTGCGGCGGCTGCTACTAAGATACATAGTGAGTGCAGAGCTCATCTCTACACCACGCCTATGAGCACCAGCACCAGCTTGTGTGTTTCCTAAGACACTTTGCACCCTGCTGCACTGCAGCGGCCGCTGATAAGATGCACAGTGAGTACAGAGCTCATCTCTACAACACGCCTCTGAGCACCAGCTCGTGTGTTTCTAAGACTAAGGCATTTCGCACCCTGCTGCAGCAGCTGCTGATAAAATATACAGTGCATGCAGAGCTCCTCTCTACACCACGCCTCTGAGCACCTGCAGCAGCTTGTGTTTTTCCTAAGACACTTTGCACCCTGCTGCAGCCGCTAAGATACACAGTCAATGCAGAGCTCATCTCTACACCACGCCTCTGAGCACCAGCAGCAGGTCCCATGTTTCCTAAAACACTTTGCACCCTGCTGCAGCGGCTGCTGATAAGATACATAGTGAGTACAGAGTTCCTCTCTATACCACGCCTTTCAGCACCAGCAGCTTGTGTGTTTCCTAAGACACTTTGCACCCTGCTGCAGCAGCTGCTGATAAGATACACAACGAGTACAGAGCTCACCTCTACACCACGCCTCTGAGAACCAGCAGCCGCTTGTGTGTTTCCAAAGACACATTGCACCCTGATGAAGCGGCCACTGATAAGATACACAGTGATTAAATAGATCATCTCTAGGCCACGCCTCTGAGCACCAGCAGCATCTCGACACTTTGCACCCTGCTGCAGCGGCCGCTGATAAGATACACAGTGATTACATAGCTCATCTCTACACCACACCTCTGAGCACCGGCAGCAGCTTGTGTGTTTCCAAAGACACATTGCACCCTGATGAAGCGGCCACTGATAAGATGCACAGTGAGTACAGAGCTCATCTCTACACGACATCTCTGGTCACCAGCAACAGCTTGTGTGTTTCCTAAGACACTTTGCACCCTGCTGCAGCGGCCGCTGATAAATTACACAGTGAGTACAGAGCTCATCTCTAGAACACGCCTCTGAGCACCAGCAGCAGCTCGTGTGTTTCTAAGACTAAGGCACTTTGCATCCTGCTGCAGCAGCTGCTGATAGGATACACAGTGCATGCAGAGCTCCTCTCTACACCACGCCTCTGAGCACCAGCAGCAGCTTGTGTGCTTCCTAAGACACTTTGCACCCTGCTGCTGCCGACACTGATAACATACACACAGATTACATAGCTCATCTCTACACCATGCCTCTGAGCACCAGCAGCAGCATGACACTTTGCACCCTGCTGCAGCGGCTGCTGATAAGATACACAGTGATTACATAGCTCTTCTCTACACCACGCCTCTGAGCACCGGTTGCAGCTTGTGTGTTTCCAAAGACACTTTGCACCATGCTGAAGCAGCCGCTGATAAAATGCACAGTGAGTACAGAGCTCCTCTCTGCACCAAACCTCTGAGCACCAGCAGCAGCTTGTGTGTTTCCTACAATACTTTGCCCCCTGCTGCAGCGGCTGCTGATAAGATATACAGTGAGTGCAGAGCTCATCTCTACACCACACCTCTGAGCACCAGCACCAGCTTGTGTGTTTCCTAAGACACTTTGCACCCTGCTGGAGCGGCCGCTGATAAGATGCACAGTGAGTACAAAGCTCATCTCTACACCACACCTCTGAGCACCAGCAGCAGCTCGACACTTTGCACCCTGCTGCAGCAGCCGCTGATAAGATACACAGTGAGTACAGAGCTCCTTTCTGCATGATGCCTCCGAGCACCAGCAGCAGCTTGTGTGTTTCCTAAGACACTTTGCACCCTGGTGCAGCGGTCGCTAATAAGATACACAGTGAGTCCAGAGCTCCTCTCTACACCATGCCTCTGAGCATCAGCAGCAGCTTGTGTGTTTCCTAATACACTCTGCACCCTGCTGCAGCAGCCGCTGATAAGATACACAGTGAGTCCAGAGCTCCTCTCTACACCATGCCTCTGAGCATCAGCAGAAGCTTGTGTGTTTCCTAAGGCACTTTGCAACCTGCTGCAGCAGCCGCTGATAAATACACAGTGAGTGCAGAGCTCATCTCTACACCACGCCTCTAAGCACCGGCAGCAGCATGTGTGTTTCCTCAGACACTTTGCACCCTGCTGCAGCGGCCGCTGATAAGATACACAGTGAGTGCAGAGCTCATCTCTACAACATGCCTCTGAGCACCAGCAGCAGCTCCTGTGTTTCTAAGACTAAGGCACTTTGCACCCTGCTGCAGCAGCTGCTGATAAGATACACAGTTCATGCAGAGCTCCTCTCTACACCACGCCTCCGAGCACCAGCAGCAGCTCATGTGTTTCCTAAGACACTTTGCACCCTGCTGCAGCGGCTGCTGCTAAGATACACAGTGAGTGCAGAGCTCATCTCTAGACCACACCTCTGAGCACCAGCACCAGCTTGTGTGTTTCCTAAGACACTTTTCACCCTGGTGCAGCGGTCGCTAATAAGATACACAGTGAGTCCAGAGCTCCTCTCTACACCATGCCTCTGAGCATCAGCAGAAGCTTGTGTGTTTCCTAAGGCACTTTGCAACCTGCTGCAGCAGCCGCTGATAAATACACAGTGAGTGCAGAGCTCATCTCTACACCATGCCTCTAAGCACCGGCAGCAGCTTGTGTGTTTCCTCAGACACTTTGCACCCTGCTGCAGCGGCCGCTGATAAGATACACAGTGAGTGCAGAGCTCATCTCTACAACATGCCTCTGAGCACCAGCAGCAGCTCCTGTGTTTCTAAGACTAAGGCACTTTGCACCCTGCTGCAGCAGCTGCTGATAAGATACACAGTGCATGCAGAGCTCCTCTCTACACCACGCCTCTGAGCACCAGCAGCAGGTCGTGTGTTTCCTAATACACTTTGCACCCTGCTGCAGCCGCCGCTGATAAGATACACAGTGAGTGCAGATCGCATCTCTGCACCACGCCTCTGAGCACCAGCAGCAGCTTGCATGTTTCCTAAGACACTTTGCACACTGCTGCAGTGGCTGCTGATAAGATACATAGTGAGTAGAGAGTTTCTCTCTACACCACTTTTTTGAGCACCAGCAGGAGCTTGTGTGTTTCCTAAAACACGTTGCACCCTGCTGCAGCAGCTTCTGATAAGATACACGATGATTGCAGAGCTCACCTCTACACCATGCCTCTGAGCACCAGCAGCAGCTTGATACTTTGCACCCTGCTGCAGCGGCCGCTGATAAGATACACAGTGAGTGCAGAGCGCATCTCTAAAACACGCCTCTGAGCACCAGCAGCAGCTCCTGTATTTCTAAGACTAAGGCACTTTGCACCCTGCTGCAGCAGCTGCTGATAAGATACACAGTGATTACATAGCTCATCTCTACACCATGCCTCTGAGCACGGGCAGCAGCTTGTGTGTTTCCAAAGAAACTTTCCACCCTGCTGAAGCGGCCGCTGATAAGATGCACAGTGAGTACAGAGCTCCTCTCTGCACCACACCTCTGAGCACCAGCAGCAGCTTGTGTGTTTCCGAAAAACACTCTGCACCCTGCTGTAGCAGCGGCTGATAAGATACACAGTGAGTACAGAACTCCTCTCTATACCACGCCTCTGAGCACCAGCAGCAGATTGTGTTTTTCCTAAGATACTTTGCACCCTGCTGCAGCAGCCGCTGATAAAATGCACAGTGAGTACAGAGGACCTCTCTACACCACGCCTCCGAGCACCAGCAGCAGCTTGTGTGTTTCCTAAGACACTTTGCACCCTGCTGCAGCGGCTGCTGCTAAGATACACAGTGAGTGCAGAGCTCATCTCTACACCATGCCTCTGAGCACCAGCAGCAGCTCGTGTGTTTCTAAGACTAAGGCACTTTACACCCTGCTGCAGCAGCTGCTGATAAGATACACAGTGCATGTAGAGCTCCTCTCTACACCATGCCTCTGACCACCAGCAGCAGTTTGTGTGTTTCCTAAGATACTTTACACCCTGCTGCAGTGGCAGCTTCTAAGATACACAGTGAGTACAGAGCTCATCTCTACACCACACCTCTGAGCACCAGCAGCAGCTTGTGTGTTTCCTAAGACACTTTGCACCCTGCTGCAGCGGCCGCTGATAAGATACACAGTGAGTGCAGAGCCCATCTCTACACCACGCCTCTGAGCACCAGCAGCAGCTCGCATGTTTCCTAAGACACTTTGCATCCTGCTGCATCGGCCGCTGATAAGATACATAGTGAGTACAGAGTTCCTCTCTACACCATGCCTTTGAGCACCAGTAGCAGATTGTGTGTTTCCTAAGACACTTTGCACCCTGCTGCAGCAGCTGCTGATAAGATACACAACAAGTGCAGAGCTCACCTCTACACCACACCTCTGAGCACCAGCAGCAGCTAGAGTGTTTCCTAAGACACTTTGCACCCTGTTGCAGCTGATGCTGATAAGATACACAGAGATGACATAGCTCATCTCTACACCATGACTCTGAGCACCAGCAGCAGCTCGACACTTTGCACCCTGCAGCAGCGGCCGCTGATAAGATACACAGTGATTACATAGCTCATCTCTACACCACGCCTCTGAGCACCGGCAGTAGCTTGTGTGTTTCCAAAGACACTTTGCACCCTGCTGAAGCGTACGCTGATTAGATGCACAGTGAGTACAGAGCTCCTCTCTGCAACATGCCTCTGAGCACCAGCAGCAGCTCATCACTTTTCACCCTGCTGCAACGGCTGCTGATAAGATACACAGTGATTACATAGCTCTTCTTTACACCACGCCTCTGAGCACCGGTTGCAGCTTGTGTGTTTCCAAAGACACTTTGCACCATGCTGAAGCAGCCGCTGATAAGATGCACAGTGAGTACAGAGCTCCTCTCTGCACCATTCCTCTGAGCACCAGCAGCAGCTTGTGTGTTTCCTACGACACTTTGCCCCCTGCTGCAGCGGCTGCTGATAAGATATACAGTGAGTGCAGACCTCATCTCTACAACACGCCTCTGAGCACCAGCAGCAGCTTGTGTGTTTCCTAAGACACTTTGCACCCTGCTGCAGCAGCCACTGATAAGATGCACAGTGAGTACAGAGCTCCTCTCTACCCCACACCTCCGAGCACCAGCAGCAGCTCGTGTGTTTCCTAAGACACTTTGCACCCTGCTGCAGCAGCTGCTGCTAAGATACACAGTGAGTGCAGAGCTCATCTCTACACCACACCTCTGAGCACCAGCACCAGCTTGTGTGTTTCCTAAGACACTGCACCCTGCTGGAGTGGCCGCTGATAAGAGGCACAGTGAGTACAAAGCTCATCTCTACACCACGCCTCTGAGCACCAGCAGCAGCTCGTGTGTTTCTAAGACTAAGGCACTTTGCACCCTGCTGCAGCAGCTGCTGATAAGATACACAGTGAGTAGAGAGTTCCTCTCTACACCACTTTTTAAAGCACCAGCAGCAGCTTGTGTGTTTCCTAAGACACTTTGCACCCTGCTGCAGCAGCTGCTGATAAGATACACAGTGATTACATAGCTCATCTCTACACCATGCCTCTGAGCACCGGCAGCAGCTTGTGTGTTTCCAAAGAAACTTTCCACCCTGCTGAAGCGGCCGCTGATAAGAGGCACAGTGAGTACAGAACTCCTCTCTATACCACGCCTCTGAGCACCAGCAGCAGATTGTGTTTTTCCTAAGATACTTTGCACCCTGCTGCAGCAGCCGCTGATAAGATGCACAGTGAGTACAGAGCTCCTCTCTACCCCACACCTCCGAGCACCAGCAGCAGCTCGTGTGTTTCCTAAGACACTTTGCACCCTGCTGCAGCGGCTGCTGCTAAGATACACAGTGAGTGCAGAGCTCATCTCTACACCACACCTCTGAGCACCAGCACCAGCTTGTGTGTTTCCTAAGACACTGCACCCTGCTGGAGTGGCCGCTGATAAGAGGCACAGTGAGTACAAAGCTCATCTCTACACCACGCCTCTGAGCACCAGCAGCAGCTCGTGTGTTTCTAAGACTAAGGCACTTTGCACCCTGCTGCAGCAGCTGCTGATAAGATACACAGTGAGTAGAGAGTTCCTCTCTACACCACTTTTTAAAGCACCAGCAGCAGCTTGTGTGTTTCCTAAGACACTTTGCACCCTGCTGCAGCAGCTGCTGATAAGATACACAGTGATTACATAGCTCATCTCTACACCATGCCTCTGAGCACCGGCAGCAGCTTGTGTGTTTCCAAAGAAACTTTCCACCCTGCTGAAGCGGCCGCTGATAAGAGGCACAGTGAGTACAGAACTCCTCTCTATACCACGCCTCTGAGAACCAGCAGCAGATTGTGTTTTTCCTAAGATACTTTGCACCCTGCTGCAGCAGCCGCTGATAAGATGCACAGTGAGTACAGAGGACCTCTCTACACCACGCCTCCGAGCACCAGCAGCAGCTTGTGTGTTTCCTAATACACTTTGCACCCTGCTGCAGCGGCTGCTGCTAAGATACACAGTGAGTGCAGAGCTCATCTCTACACCATGCCTCTGAGCACCAGCACCAGCTTGTGTTTTTCCTAAGACACTTTGCACCCTGCTGCAGCGGCCGCTGATAAGATGCACAGTGAGTAAAGAGCTCATCTCTACAGCACGCCTCTGAGCACCAGCAGCAGCTTGTGTGTTTCTATGACTAAGGCACTTTACACCCTGCTGCAGCAGCTGCTGATAAAATACACAGTGCATGTAGAGCTCCTCTCTACACCATGCCTCTGAGCACCAGCAGCAGCTTGTGTGTTTATTAAGATACTTTACACCCTGCTGCAGTGGCAGCTTCTAAGATACACAGTGAGTACAGAGCTCATCTCTACACCACACCTCTGAGCACTGCAGCAGCTTGTGTGTTTCCTAAGACACTTTGCACCCTGCTGCAGCGGCCGCTGATAAGATACACAGTGAGTGCAGAGCCCATCTCTACACCACGCCTCTGAGCACCAGCAGCAGCTCACATGTTTCCTAAGACACTTTGCACCCTGCTGCAGCGGCCGCTGATAAGATACAGAGTGAGTACAGAGTTCCTCTCTACACCATGCCTTTGAGCACCAGTAGCAGCTTGTGTGTTTCCTAAGACACTTTGCACCCTGCTGCAGCAGCTGCTGATAAGATACACAACAAGTGCAGAGCTCACCTCTACACCACACCTCTGAGCACCAGCAGCAGCTAGAGTGTTTCCTAAGACACTTTGCACCCTGCTGCAGCTGATGCTGATAAGATACAGAGAGATTACATAGCTCAACTCTACACCATGCCTCTGAGCACCAGCAGCAGCTCGACACTTTGCACCCTGCAGCAGCGGCCGCTGATAAGATACACAGTGATTACATAGCTCATCTCTACAACACGCCTCTGACCACCGGCAGTAGCTTGTGTGTTTCCAAAGACACTTTGCACCCTGCTGAAGCGTACGCTGATAAGATGCACAGTGAGTACAGAGCTCCTCTCTGCAACATGCCTCTGAGCACCAGCAGCAGCTCATCACTTTGCACCCTGCTGCAATGGCTGCTGATAAGATACACAATGATTACATAGCTCTTCTTTACACCACGCCTCTGAGCACCGGTTGCAGCTTGTGTGTTTCCAAAGAAACTTTGCACCATGCTGAAGCAGCCGCTGATACGATGCACAGTGAGTACAGATCTCCTCTCTGCACCATTCCTCTGAGCACCAGCAGCAGCTTGTGTGTTTCCTACGACACTTTGCCCCCTGCTGCAGCGGCTGCTGATAAAATATACAGTGAGTGCAGACCTCATCTCTACAACACGCCTCTGAGCACCAGCAGCAGCTTGTGTGTTTCCTAAGACACTTTGCACCCTGCTGCAGCAGCCACTGATAAGCTGCACAGTGAGTACAGAGCTCCTCTCTACCCCACACCTCCGAGCACCAGCAGCAGCTCGTGTGTTTCCTAAGACACTTTTCACCCTGCTTCAGCGGCTGCTGCTAAGATACACAGTGAGTGCAGAGCTCATCTCTACACCACACCTCTGAGCACCAGCACCAGCTTGTGTGTTTCCTAAAACACTGCACCCTGCTGGAGTGGCCGCTGATAAGAGGCACAGTGAGTACAAAGCTCATCTCTACACCACGCCTCTGAGCACCAGCAGCAGCTTGTGTGTTTCTAAGACTAAGGCACTTTGCACCCTGCTGCAGCAGCTGCTGATAAGATACACAGTGCATGCAGAGCTCCTCTCTACACCACGTCTCTGAGCACCAGCAGCAGCTTGTGTGCTTCCTAAGACACTTTGCACCCTGCTGCTGCCGACGCTGAAAAAATACACAGAGATTACATAGCTCATCTCTACACCATGCCTCTGAGCACCAGCAGCAGCATGACACTTTGCATCCTGCTGCAGCGGCTGCTGATAAGATACACAGTGATTACATAGCTCTTCTCTACACCACGCCTCTGAGCACCGGTTGCAGCTTGTGTGTTTCCTACAATACTTTGCCCCCTGGTGCAGCGGCTGCTGATAAGATATACAGTGAGTGCAGAGCTCATCTCTACACCACACCTCTGAGCACCAGCACCAGCTTGTGTGTTTCCTAAGACACTTTGCACCCTGCTGGAGCAGCCGCTGATAAGATGCACAGTGAGTACAAAGCTCATCTCTACACCACACCTCTGAGCACCAGCAGCAGCTCGACACTTTGCACCCTGCTGCAGCAGCCGCTGATAAGATACACAGTGAGTACAGAGCTCCTTTCTGCATGATGCCTCCGAGCACCAGCAGCAGCTTGTGTGTTTCCTAAGACACTTTGCACCCTGGTGCAGCGGTCGCTAATAAGATACACAGTGAGTCCAGAGCTCCTCTCTACACCATGCCTCTGAGCATCAGCAGCAGCTTGTGTGTTTCCTAATACACTCTGCACCCTGCTGCAGCAGCCGCTGATAAGATGCACAATGAGTACAGAGCTCCTCTCTACACCATGCCTCCGAGCACCAGCAGCAGCTCATGTGTTTCCTAAGACACTTTGCACCCTGCTGCAGCGGCTGCTGCAAAGATACACAGTGAGTGCAGAGCTCATCTCTAGACCACACCTCTGAGCACCAGCACCAGCTTGTGTGTTTCCTAAGACACTTTTCACCCTGCTGGAGTGGCCGCTGATAAGATGCACAGTGAGTGCAAAGCTCATCTCTACACCACACCCCTGAGCACCAGCAGCAGCTCGACACTTTGCACCCTGCTGCAGCAGCCACTGATAAATACACAGTGAGTACAGAGCTCCTCTCTGCATGATGCCTCCGAGCACCAGCAGCAGCTTGTGTGTTTCCTAAGACACTTTGCACCCTGGTGCAGCGGTCGCTAATAAGATACACAGTGAGTCCAGAGCTCCTCTCTACACCATGCCTCTGAGCATCAGCAGAAGCTTGTGTGTTTCCTAAGGCACTTTGCAACCTGCTGCAGCAGCCGCTGATAAATACACAGTGAGTGCAGAGCTCATCTCTACACCACGCCTCTAAGCACCGGCAGCAGCTCGTGTGTTTCCTCAGACACTTTGCACCCTGCTGCAGCGGCCGCTGATAAGATACACAGTGAGTGCAGAGCTCATCTCTACACCACGCCTCTAAGCACCGGCAGCAGCTCGCATGTTTCCTAAGACACTTTGCACCCTGCTGCAGCGGCCGCTGATAAGATACACAGTGAGTCCAGAGCTCATCTCTACACCACGCCTCTAAGCACCGGCAGCAGCTCGCATGTTTCCTAAGACACTTTGCACCCTGCTGCAGTGGCTGCTGATAAGATACATAGTGAGTAGAGAGTTCCTCTCTACACCACTTTTTTGAGCACCAGCAGCAGCTTGTGTGTTTCCTAAGACACGTTGCACCCTGCTGCATCAGCTGCTGATAAGACACACGACGATTGCAGAGCTCACCTCTACACCATGCCTCTGAGCACCAGCAGCAGCTCGACACTTTGCACCCTGCTGCAGCGGCCACTGATAAGATACACAGTGAGTGCAGAGATCATCTCTAAAACACGCCTCTGAGCACCAGCAGCAGCTCCTGTATTTCTAAGACTAAGGCACTTTGCACCCTGCTGCAGCAGCTGCTGAAGGGATACACAGTGCATGCAGAGCTCCTCTCTACACCACGCCTCTGAGCACCAGCAGCAGCTCGTGTGTTTCCTAATACACTTTGCACCCTGCTGCAGCCGCCGCTGATAAGATACACAGTGAGTGCCGATCTCATCTCTACACCACGCCTCTGAGCACCAGCAGCAGCTCGCATGTTTCCTAAGACACTTTGGGCCCTGCTGCAGTGGCCGCTGATAAGATACACAGGGCCTCATTACGACTTAGGCAGTAAGGGGTTTACGGTGGTGTAGACAGCGCCGACCCTTACCGCCTGATTCCGAGGTCCCTTAGCGCCATGGAGGTTTTAACACCTGCTTTTAGCAGGTGTTAAAATCCATGGCGCTAAGGGACCTTGATGTTAATTACGCCACCGTAATTTACGGTGGCGTAATTAACGCCTTCCCCATTCCCATTATGCCTTATGGGGCAAAAATGGGAATGGGGAAGGGTAAATTGGGATTGGGGACTTACCGCCCCGCCAACCTCGGAATGGGGCGGTAAGTCCGCTAACCACCATGGCGTAAACATAGTTTACGCCATGGTGGTAAAGGTTCGACGCAGGCGGTAACTTACCGCCTGGGTCGCAATGAGGCCCACAGTGAGTAGAGAGTTCCTCTCTACACCACTTTTTAAAGCACCAGCAGCAGCTTGTGTGTTTCCTAAGACACTTTGCACCCTGTTGCAGCAGCTGCTGATAAGATACACAGTGATTACATAGCTCATCTCTACACCATGCCTCTGAGCACCGGCAGCAGCTTGTGTGTTTCCAAAGAAACTTTCCACCCTGCTGAAGCGGCCGCTGATAAGATGCACAGTGAGTACAGAGCTCCTCTCTGCACCACACCTCTGAGCACCAGCAGCAGCTTGTGTGTTTCCTAAAGCACTCTGCACCCTGCTGCAGCAGCGGCTGATAAGATACACAGTGAGTACAGAACTCCTCTCTATACCACGCCTCTGAGCACCAGCAGCAGATTGTGTTTTTCCTAAGATACTTTGCACCCTGCTGCAGCAGCTGCTGATAAGATGCACAGTGAGTACAGAGGACCTCTCTACACCTCGCCTCCGAGCACCAGCAGCAGCTTGTGTGTTTCCTAAGACACTTTGCACCCTGCTGCAGCGGCTGCTGCTAAGATACACAGTGAGTGCAGAGCTCATCTCTACACCATGCCTCTGAGCACCAGCACCAGCACCAGCTTGTGTGTTTCCTAAGACACTTTGCACCCTGCTGCAGCGGCCGCTGATAAGATGCACAGTGAGTAAAGAGCTCATCTCTACAGCACGCCTCTGAGCACCAGCAGCAGCTTGTGTGTTTCTAAGACTAAGGCACTTTACACCCTGCTGCAGCAGCTGCTGATAAGATACACAGTGCATGTAGAGCTCCTCTCTACACCCTGCCTCTGAGCACCAGCAGCAGCTTGTGTGTTTCCTAAGATACTTTACACCCTGCTGCACTGGCAGCTTCTAAGATACACAGTGAGTACAGAGCTCATCTCTACACCACACCTCTGAGCACCAGCAGCAGCTTGTGTGTTTCCTAAGACACTTTGCACCCTGCTGCAGCGGCCGCTGATAAGATACACAGTGAGTGCAGAGCCCATCTCTACACCACGCCTCTGAGCACCAGCAGCAGCTCGCATGTTTCCTAAGACACTTTGCACCCTGCTGCAGCGGTCGCTGATAAGATACATAGTGAGTACAGAGTTCCTCTCTACACTATGCCTTTGAGCACCAGTAGCAGCTTGTGTGTTTCCTAAGACACTTTGCACCCTGCTGCAGCAGCTGCTGATAAGATACACAACAAGTGCAGAGCTCACCTCTACACCACACCTCTGAGCACCAGCAACAGCTAGAGTGTTTCCTAAGACACTTTGCACCCTGCTGCAGCTGATGCTGATAAGATACACAGAGATTACATAGCTCATCTCTACACCATGCCGCTGAGCACCAGCAGCAGCTCGACACTTTGCACCCTGCAGCAGCGGCCGCTGATAAGATACACAGTGATTACATACCTCATCTCTACACCACGCCTCTGAGCACCGGCAGTAGCTTGTGTGTTTCCAAAGACACTTTTCACCCTGCTGAAGCGTACGCTGATAAGATGCACAGTGAGTACAGAGCTCCTCTCTGCAACATGCCTCTGAGCACCAGCAGCAGCTCATCACTTTGCACCCTGCTGCAACGGCTGCTGATAAGATACACAGTGATTACATAGCTCTTCTTTACACCACGCCTCTGAGCACCGGTTGCAGCTTGTGTGTTTCCAAAGACACTTTGCACCATGCTGAAGCAGACGCTGATAAGATGCACAGTGAGTACAGAGCTCCTCTCTGCACCATTCCTCTGAGCACCAGCAGCAGCTTGTGTGTTTCCTACGACACTTTGCCCCCTGCTGCAGCGGCTGCTGATAAGATATACAGTGAGTGCAGAGCTCATCTCTACAACACGCCTCTGAGCACCAGCAGCAGCTTGTGTGTTTCCTAAGACACTTTGCACCCTGCTGCAGCAGCCACTGGTAAGATGCACAGTGAGTACAGAGCTCCTCTCTACCCCACACCTCCGAGCACCAGCAGCAGCTCGTGTGTTTCCTAAGACACTTTGCACCCTGCTGCAGCGGCTGCTGCTAAGATACACAGTGAGTGCAGAGCTCATCTCTACACCACACCTCTGAGCACCAGCTTGTGTGTTTCCTAAGACACTGCACCCTGCTGGAGTGGCCGCTGATAAGAGGCACATGAGTACAAAGCTCATCTCTACACCACACCTCTGAGCACCAACAGCAGCTCGACACTTTGCATCCTGCTGCAGCAGCCGCTGATAAGATACACAGTGAGTACAGAGCTCCTCTCTGCATGATGCCTCATAGCACCAGCAGCAGCTTGTGTGTTTCCTAAGACACTTTGCACCCTGGTGCAGCGGCTGCTAATAAGTTACACAGTGAGTCCAGAGCACCTCTCTACACCATGCCTCTGTGCATCAGCAGCAGCTTGTGTGTTTCCTAAGACACTTTACACCCTGCTGCAGCAGCCGCTGATAAGATACACAGTGAGTGCAGAGCTCATCTCTACACCACGCCTCTAAGCACCAGCAGCAGCTTGTGTGTTTCCTCAGACACTTTTCACCCTGCTGCAGCAGCTGCTGATAAGATACTCAGTGAGTGCAGAGCTCATCTCTACAACACGCCTATGAGCACCAGCAGTAGCTCCTGTGTTTCTAAGACTAAGGCACTTTGCACACTGCTGCAGCAGCTGCTGATACGATACACAGTGCATGCAGAGCTCCTCTCTACACCACGCCTCTGAGCACCAGCAGCAGCTCGTATGTTTCCTAATACACTTTGCACCCTGCTGCCGCTGATAAGATACACAGTGAGTGCAGAGCTCATCTCTACACCACGCCTCTGAGCACCAGCAGCAGCTCGCATGTTTCCTAAGACACTTTGCACCCTGCTGCAGTGGCCGCCGATAAGATACAAAGTGAGTAGAGAGTTCTTCTCTACACCACTTTTTTTTAGCACCAGCAGTAGCTTGTGTGTTTCCTAAGACACTTTGCACCCTGCTGCAGCAGCTGCTGATAAGATACACGACGAGTGCAGCGCTCACCTCTACACCATGCCTCTAGGCACCAGCAGCAGCTCGACACTTTGCACCCTGCTGCAGCGGCCGCTGATAAAATACACAGTGATTACATAGCTCATCTCTACACCACGCCTCTGAGCACCGGCAGCAGCTTGTGTGTTTCCAAAGACACTTTGCACCTTGCTGAAGCAGCCGCTGATAAGATGCACAGTGAGTACAGAGCTCCTCTCTGCACCACGCCTCTGAGCACCAGCAGCAGCTTGTGTGTTTCCTAAGACAATTGGCCCCCTGCTGCAGCGGCTGCTGATAAGATATACAGTGAGTGCAGAACTCATCTCTACAACACGCTTCTGAGCACGTGCAACAGCTTGTGTGTTTCCTCAGACACTTTGCACCCTGCTGCAGCGGCCGCTGATAAGATGCACAGTGAGTACAGAGTTCCTCTCTAAACCACGCCTCCGAGCACCAGCAGCAGCTCGTGTGTTTCCTAAGACACTTTGCACCCTGCTGCAGCGGCTGCTACTAATATAAACAGTGAGTGCAGAGCTCATCTCTACACCACGCCTCTGAGCACCAGCACCAGCTTGTGCGTTTCCTAAAACACTTTGCACCCTGCTGCAGAGGCCGCTGATAAGATGCACAGTGAGTACAGAGCTCATCTCTACAACACGCCTCTGAGCACCAGCTCGTGTGTTTCTAAGACTAGGGCACTTTGCACCCTGCTGCAGCAGCTGCTGATAAGATACACCGTGCATTCAGAGCTCCTCTCTGCACGACGCCTCTGAGCAACAGCAGCAGCTTGTGTGCTTCCTAAGACACTTTACACCCTGCTGCAGCGTCAGCTTCTAAGATACACAGTGAATACAGATCTCATCTCTACACCATGCCTCTGAGCAGCAGCACCAGCTTGTGTGTTTCCTAAGACACTTTGCACCCTGCAGCAGCGGCAGCTAATAAGATGCACAGTGAGTGCAGAGCTCATCTCTACAACACGCCTCTGGCAACCAGCAGCCGCTCGTGTGTTTCTAAGACTAAGGCACTTTGCACCCTGCTGCAGCGGCCGCTGATAAGATACACAGTGAGTGCAGAGCTCATCTCTAAACCATGCCTCTGAGCACCAGCAGCAGCTCGTGTGTTTCCTAAGACACTTTGCACCCTGCTGCAGCGGCCGCTGATAAGATACATAGTGAGTACAGACTTCCTCTCCACACCACGCCTTTGAGCAGCAGCTTGTGTGTTTCCTAAGACACTTTTCACCCTGCTGCAGCGGCTGCTGCTAAGATACACAGTGAGTAAGGAGCTCATCTCTACAACATGCCTCTGAGCACCAGCACCAGCTTGTGTGTTTCCTAAGAAACTTTGCACCCTGCTGCAGCGGCTGCTGATAAATTGCACAGTGAGTACAGAGCTCATCTCTACAACACGCCTCTGAGCACCAGCAGCAGCTCGTGTGTTTCTAAGACTAAGGCACTTTGCACCCTGCTGCAGCAGCTGCTGATAAGATACACAGTGCATGCAGAGCTCCTCTCTACACCACGCCACTGAGCACCAGCAGCAGCTTGTGTGTTTCCTAAGACACTTTGCACCCTGCTGCTGCCGACGCTGATAAGATACACAGAGATTACATAGCTCATCTCTACACCATGCCTCTGAGCACCAGCAGCAGCATGACATTTTGCACCCTGCTGCAGCGGCTGCTGATAAAATACACAGTGATTATATAGCTCTTCTCTACACCACGCCTCTGAGCACTGGTTGCAGCTTGTGTGTTTCCAAAGATACTTTGCACCATGCTGAAGCTGCCGCTGGTAAAATGCACAGTGAGTACAGAGCTCCTCTCTGCACCAAACCTCTGAGCACCAGCAGCAGCTTGTGTGTTTCCTACAATACGTTGCCCCCTGCTGCAGCGGCTGCTGATAAGATATACAGTGAGTGCAGAGCTCATCTCTACACCACACCTCTGAGCACCAGCACCAGCTTGTGTGTTTCCTAAGACACTTTGCACCCTGCTGGAGCAGCCGCTGATAAGATGCACAGTGAGTACAAAGCTCATCTCTACACCACACCTCTGAGCATCAGCAGCAGCTCGACACTTTGCACCCTGCTGCAGAGCCGCTGATAAGATACACAGTGAGTACAGAGATCCTTTCTGCATGATGCCTCCGAGCACCAGCAGCAGCTTGTGTGTTTCCTAAGACACTTTGCACCCTGGTGCAGCAGTCGCTAATAAGATACACAGTGAGTCCAGAGCTCCTCTCTACACCATGCCTCTGAGCATCAGCAGCAGCTTGTGTGTTTCCTAATACACTCTGCACCCTGATGCAGCAGCCGCTGATAAATACACAGTGAGTGCAGAGCTCATCTCTACACCACGCCTCTAAGCACCGGCAGCAGCTCGTGTGTTTCCTCAGACACTTTGCACCCTCCTGCAGCGGCTGCTGATAAGATACACAGTGAGTGCAGAGCTCATCTCTACAACATGCCTCTGAGCACCAGCAGCAGCTCCTGTGTTTCTAAGACTAAGGCACGTTGCACCCTGCTGCAGCAGCTGCTGATAAGATACACAGTGCATGCAGAGCTCCTCTCTACACCACGCCTCTGAGCACCAGCAGCAGGTCGTGTGTTTCCTAATACACTTTGCACCCTGCTGCAGCCGCCGCTGATAAGATACACAGTGAGTGCAGATCGCATCTCTGCACCACGCCTCTGAGCACCAGCAGCAGCTCGCATGTTTCCTAAGACACTTTGCGCCCTGCTGCAGTGGCTGCTGATAAGATACATAGTGAGTAGAGAGTTCCTCTCTACACCACTTTTTTGAGCACCAGCAGCAGCTTGTGTGTTTCCTAAGACACGTTGCACCCTGCTGCAGCAGCTGCTGATAAGATACACGACGATTGCAGAGCTCACCTCTACACCATGCCTCTGAGCACCAGCAGCAGCTCGACACTTTGCACCCTGCTGCAGCGACCGCTGATAAGATACACAGTGAGTGCAGAGCTCATCTCTAAAACACGCCTCTGAGCACCAGCAGCAGCTCCTGTATTTCTAAGACTAAGGCACTTTGCACCCTGCTGCAGCAGCTGCTGATAAGATACACAGTGCATGCAGAGCTCCTCTCTACACCACGCCTCTGAGCACCAGCAGCAGCTCGTGTGTTTCCTAATACACTTTGCACCCTGCTGCAGCCGCCGCTGATAAGATACACAGTGAGTGCCGATCTCATCTCTACATCACGCCTCTGAGCACCAGTAGCAGCTCGCATGTTTCCTAAGACACTTTGCACCCTGCTGCAGTGGCCGCTGATAAGATACACAGTGAGTAGAGAGTTCCTCTCTACACCACTTTTTAAAGCACCAGCAGCAGCTTGTGTGTTTCCTAAGACACTTTGCACCCTGCTGCAGCAGCTGCTGATAAGATACACAGTGATTACATAGCTCATCTCTACACCATGCCTCTGAGCACAGGCAGCAGGTTGTGTGTTTCCAAAGAAACTTTCCACCCTGCTGAAGCGGCCGCTGATAAGATGCACAGTGAGTACAGAGCTCCTCTCTGCACCACACCTCTGAGCACCAGCAGCAGCTTGTGTGTTTCCTAAAACACTCTGCACCCTGCTGCAGCAGCGGCTGATAAGATACACAGTGAGCACAGAACTCCTCTCTATACCACGCCTCTGAGCACCAGCAGCAGATTGTGTTTTTCCTAAGATACTTTGCACCCTGCTGCAGCAGCCGCTGATAAGATGCACAGTGAGTACAGAGGACCTCTCTACACCACGCCTCCGAGCACCAGCAGCAGCTTGTATGTTTCCTAAGACACTTTGCACCCTGCTGCAGCGGCTGCTGCTAAGATACACAGTGAGTGCAGAGCTCATCTCTACACCATGCCTCTGAGCACCAGTACCAGCTTGTGTGTTTCCTAAGACACTTTGCACCCTGCTGCAGCGGCCGCTGATAAGATGCACAGTGAGTAAAGAGCTCATCTCTACAGCACGCCTCTGAGCACCAGCAGCAGCTCATGTGTTTCTAAGACTAAGGCACTTTACACCCTGCTGCAGCAGCTGCTGATAAGATACACAGTGCATGTAGAGCTCCTCTCTACACCATGCCTCTGAGCACCAGCAGCAGCTTGTGTGTTTCCTAAGATACTTTACACCCTGCTGCAGTGGCAGCTTCTAAGATACACAGTGAGTACAGAGCTCATCTCTACACCACACATCTGAGCACCAGCAGCAGCTTCTGTGTTTCCTAAGACACTTTGCACCCTGCTGCAGCGGCCGCTGATAAGATACACAGTGAGTGCAGAGCCCATCTCTACACCACACCTCTGAGCACCAGCAGCAGCTCGCATGTTTCCTAAGACACTTTACACCCTGCTGCAGCAACCGCTGATAAGATACATAGTGAGTACAGAGTTCCTCTCTACAACACGCCTTTGGGCACCAGTAGCAGCTTGTGTGTTTCCTAAGACACTTTGCACCCTGCTGCAGAAGCTGCTGATAAGATACACAACAAGTGCAGAGCTCACCTCTACACCACACCTCTGAGCACCAGCAGCAGCTAGAGTGTTTCCTAAGACACTTTGCACCCTTCTGCAGCTGATGCTGATAAGATACACAGAGATTGCATAGCTCATCTCTACACCATGCCTCTGAGCACCAGCAGCAGCTCAACACTTTGCACCCTGCTGCATCTGATGCTGATAAGATACACAGTGATTACATAGCTCATCTCTACACCACGCCTCTGAGCACCGGCAGTAGCTTGTGTGTTTCCAAAGACACTTTGCACCCTGCTGAAGCGTACGCTGATAAGATGCACAGTGAGTACAGAGCTCCTCTCTGCACCATGCTTCTGAGCACCAGCAGCAGCTCATCACTTTGCACCCTGCTGCAACGGCTGCTGATAAGATACACAGTGATTACATAGCTCTTCTTTACACCACGCCTCTGAGCACCGGTTGCAGCTTGTGTGTTTCCAAAGACACTTTGCACCATGCTGAAGCAGCCGCTGATAAGATGCACAGCGAGTACAGAGCTCCTCTCTGCACCATGCCTCTGAGCACCAGCAGCAGCTTGTGTGTTTCCTACGACACTTTGCCCCCTGCTGCAGCAGCTGCTGATACGATACACAGTGCATGCAGAGCTCCTCTCTACCCCACGCCTCTGAGCACCAGCAGCAGCTCGTATGTTTCCTAATACACTTTGCACCCTGCTGCAGCCGCCGCTGATAAGATACACAGTGAGTGCAGAGCTCATCTCTACACCACGCCTCTGAGCACCAGCTGCAGCTTGCATGTTTCCTAAGACACTTTGCACCCTGCTGCAGTGGCCGCCGATAAGATACATAGTGAGTAGAGAGTTCCTCTCTACACCACTTTTTTTTAGCACCAACAGCAGCTTGTGTGTTTCCTAAAACACTTTGCACCCTGCTGCAGCAGCTGCTGATAAGATACACGACGAGTGCAGAGCTCACCTCTACACCATGCCTCTAGGCACCAGCAGCAGCTCGACACTTTGCACCCTGCTGCAGCGGCCGCTGATAAAATACACAGTGATCACATAGCTCATCTCTACACCATGCCTCTGAGCATCAGCAGCAGCTTGTGTGTTTCCTAATACACTCTGCACCCTGATGCAGCAGCCGCTGATAAATACACAGTGAGTGCAGAGCTCATCTCTACACCACGCCTCTAAGCACCGGCAGCAGCTCGTGTGTTTCCTCAGACACTTTGCACCCTCCTGCAGCGGCTGCTGATAAGATACACAGTGAGTGCAGAGCTCATCTCTACAACATGCCTCTGAGCACCAGCAGCAGCTCCTGTGTTTCTAAGACTAAGGCACGTTGCACCCTGCTGCAGCAGCTGCTGATAAGATACACAGTGCATGCAGAGCTCCTCTCTACACCACGCCTCTGAGCACCAGCAGCAGGTGGTGTGTTTCCTAATACACTTTGCACCCTGCTGCAGCCGCCGCTGATAAGATACACAGTGAGTGCAGATCGCATCTCTGCACCACGCCTCTGAGCACCAGCAGCAGCTCGCATGTTTCCTAAGACACTTTGCACCCTGCTGAAGCGTACGCTGATAAGATGCACAGTGAGTACAGAGCTCCTCTCTGCACCATGCTTCTGAGCACCAGCAGCAGCTCATCACTTTGCACCCTGCTGCAACGGCTGCTGATAAGATACACAGTGATTACATAGCTCTTCTTTACACCACGCCTCTGAGCACCGGTTGCAGCTTGTGTGTTTCCAAAGACACTTTGCACCATGCTGAAGCAGCCGCTGATAAGATGCACAGCGAGTACAGAGCTCCTCTCTGCACCATGCCTCTGAGCACCAGCAGCAGCTTGTGTGTTTCCTACGACACTTTGCCCCCTGCTGCAGCAGCTGCTGATACGATACACAGTGCATGCAGAGCTCCTCTCTACCCCACGCCTCTGAGCACCAGCAGCAGCTCGTATGTTTCCTAATACACTTTGCACCCTGCTGCAGCCGCCGCTGATAAGATACACAGTGAGTGCAGAGCTCATCTCTACACCACGCCTCTGAGCACCAGCTGCAGCTTGCATGTTTCCTAAGACACTTTGCACCCTGCTGCAGTGGCCGCCGATAAGATACATAGTGAGTAGAGAGTTCCTCTCTACACCACTTTTTTTTAAGCACCAACAGCAGCTTGTGTGTTTCCTAAAACACTTTGCACCCTGCTGCAGCAGCTGCTGATAAGATACACGACGAGTGCAGAGCTCACCTCTACACCATGCCTCTAGGCACCAGCAGCAGCTCGACACTTTGCACCCTGCTGCAGCGGCCGCTGATAAAATACACAGTGATCACATAGCTCATCTCTACACCATGCCTCTGAGCATCAGCAGCAGCTTGTGTGTTTCCTAATACACTCTGCACCCTGATGCAGCAGCCGCTGATAAATACACAGTGAGTGCAGAGCTCATCTCTACACCACGCCTCTAAGCACCGGCAGCAGCTCGTGTGTTTCCTCAGACACTTTGCACCCTCCTGCAGCGGCTGCTGATAAGATACACAGTGAGTGCAGAGCTCATCTCTACAACATGCCTCTGAGCACCAGCAGCAGCTCCTGTGTTTCTAAGACTAAGGCACGTTGCACCCTGCTGCAGAAGCTGCTGATAAGATACACAGTGCATGCAGAGCTCCTCTCTACACCACGCCTCTGAGCACCAGCAGCAGGTGGTGTGTTTCCTAATACACTTTGCACCCTGCTGCAGCCGCCGCTGATAAGATACACAGTGAGTGCAGATCGCATCTCTGCACCACGCCTCTGAGCACCAGCAGCAGCTCGCATGTTTCCTAAGACACTTTGCACCCTGCTGCAGTGGCTGCTGATAAGATACATAGTGAGTAGAGAGTTCCTCTCTACACCACTTTTTTGAGCACCAGCAGCAGCTTGTGTGTTTCCTAAGACACGTTGCACCCTGCTGCAGCAGCTGCTGATAAGATACACGACGATTGCAGAGCTCACCTCTACACCATGCCTCTGAGCACCAGCAGCAGCTCGACACTTTGCACCCTGCTGCAGCGACCGCTGAAAAGATACACAGTGAGTGCAGAGCTCATCTCTAAAACACGCCTCTGAGCACCAGCAGCAGCTCCTGTATTTCTAAGACTAAGGCACTTTGCACCCTGCTGCAGCAGCTGCTGATAAGATACACAGTGCATGCAGAGCTCCTCTCTACACCACGCCTCTGAGCACCAGCAGCAGCTCGTGTGTTTCCTAATACACTTTGCACCCTGCTGCAGCCGCCGCTGATAAGATACACAGTGAGTGCCGATCTCATCTCTACATCACGCCTCTGAGCACCAGTAGCAGCTCGCATGTTTCCTAAGACACTTTGCACCCTGCTGCAGTGGCCGCTGATAAGATACACAGTGAGTAGAGAGTTCCTCTCTACACCACTTTTTAAAGCACCAGCAGCAGCTTGTGTGTTTCCTAAGACACTTTGCACCCTGCTGCAGCAGCTGCTGATAAGATACACAGTGATTACATAGCTCATCTCTACACCATGCCTCTGAGCACCGGCAGCAGCTTGTGTGTTTCCAAAGAAACTTTCCACCCTGCTGAAGCGGCCGCTGATAAGATGCACAGTGAGTACAGAGCTCCTCTCTGCACCACACCTCTGAGCACCAGCAGCAGCTTGTGTGTTTCCTAAAACACTCTGCATCCTGCTGCAGCAGCGGCTGATAAGATACACAGTGAGCACAGAACTCCTCTCTATACCACGCCTCTGAGCACCAGCAGCAGATTGTGTTTTTCCTAAGATACTTTGCACCCTGCTGCAGCAGCCGCTGATAAGATGCACAGTGAGTACAGAGGACCTCTCTACACCACGCCTCCGAGCACCAGCAGCAGCTTGTGTGTTTCCTAAGACACTTTGCACCCTGCTGCAGCGGCTGCTGCTAAGATACACAGTGAGTGCAGAGCTCATCTCTACACCATGCCTCTGAGCACCAGTACCAGCTTGTGTGTTTCCTAAGACACTTTGCACCCTGCTGCAGCGGCCGCTGATAAGATGCACAGTGAGTAAAGAGCTCATCTCTACAGCACGCCTCTGAGCACCAGCAGCAGCTCATGTGTTTCTAAGACTAAGGCACTTTACACCCTGCTGCAGCAGCTGCTGATAAGATACACAGTGCATGTAGAGCTCCTCTCTACACCATGCCTCTGAGCACCAGCAGCAGCTTGTGTGTTTCCTAAAATACTTTACACCCTGCTGCAGTGGCAGCTTCTAAGATACACAGTGAGTACAGAGCTCATCTCTACACCACACCTCTGAGCACCAGCAGCAGCTTCTGTGTTTCCTAAGACACTTTGCACCCTGCTGCAGCGGCCGCTGATAAGATACACAGTGAGTGCAGAGCCCATCTCTACACCGCACCTCTGAGCACCAGCAGCAGCTCGCATGTTTCCTAAGACACTTTACACCCTGCTGCAGCGGCCGCTGATAAGATACATAGTGAGTACAGAGTTCCTCTCTACAACACGCCTTTGAGCACCAGTAGCAGCTTGTGTGTTTCCTAAGACACTTTGCACCCTGCTGCAGAAGCTGCTGATAAGATACACAACAAGTGCAGAGCTCACCTCTACACCACACCTCTGAGCACCAGCAGCAGCTAGAGTGTTTCCTAAGACACTTTGCACCCTTCTGCAGCAGATGCTGATAAGATACACAGAGATTGCATAGCTCATCTCTACACCATGCCTCTGAGCACCAGCAGCAGCTCGACACTTTGCACCCTGCTGCATCTGATGCTGATAAGATACACAGTGATTACATAGCTCATCTCTACACCACGCCTCTGAGCACCGGCAGTAGCTTGTGTGTTTCCAAAGACACTTTGCACCCTGCTGAAGCGTACGCTGATAAGATGCACAGTGAGTACAGAGCTCCTCTATGCACCATGCTTCTGAGCACCAGCAGCAGCTCATCACTTTGCACCCTGCTGCAATGGCTGCTGATAAGATACACAGTGATTACATAGCTCTTCTTTACACCACGCCTCTGAGCACCGGTTGCAGCTTGTGTGTTTCCAAAGACACTTTGCACCATGCTGAAGCAGCCGCTGATAAGATGCACAGCGAGTACAGAGCTCCTCTCTGCACCATGCCTCTGAGCACCAGCAGCAGCTTGTGTGTTTCCTAAGACACTTTGCACCCTGCTGCAGCAGCCGCTGATAAGATGCACAGTGAGTACAGAGCTCCTCTCTACCCCACACCTTAGAGCACCAGCAGCTCGTGTGTTTCCTAAGACACTTTGCACCCTGCTGCAGCGGCTGCTGCTAAGATACACAGTGAGTGCAGAGCTCATCTCTACACCATACCTCTGAGCACCAGCACCAGCTTGTGTGTTTCCTAAAACACTGCACCCTGCTGGAGTGGCTGCTGATAAGAGGCACAGTGAGTACAAAGCTCATCTCTACACCACACCTCTGAGCACCAACAGCAGCTCGACACTTTGCAGCCTGCTGCAGCAGCCGCTGATAAGATACACAGTGAGTACAGAGCTCCTCTCTGCATGATGCCTCCGAGCACCAGCAGCAGCTTGTGTGTTTCCTAAGACACTTTGCACCCTGGTGCAGCGGCTGCTAATAAGTTACACAGTGAGTCCAGAGCTCCTCTCTACACCATGCCTCTGTGCATCAGCAGCAGCTTGTGTGTTTCCTAATACACTTTGCACCCTGCTGCAGCAGCCGCTGATAAGATACACAGTGAGTGCAGAGCTCATCTCTACACCACGCCTCTAAGCACCGGCAGCAGCTCGTGTGTTTCCTCAGACACTTTTCACCCTGCTGCAGCGGCTGCTGATAAGATACTCAGTGAGTGCAGAGCTCATCTCTACAACACGCCTATGAGCACCAGCAGTAGCTCCTGTGTTTCTAAGACTAAGGCACTTTGCACCCTGCTGCAGCAGCTGCTGATACGATACACAGTGCATGCAGAGCTCCTCTCTACCCCACGCCTCTGAGCACCAGCAGCAGC
Organism: Ambystoma mexicanum; assembly: GCF_040938575.1. Lineage (NCBI taxonomy): Eukaryota > Metazoa > Chordata > Amphibia > Caudata > Ambystomatidae > Ambystoma > Ambystoma mexicanum. The sequence goes on along the minus strand of NW_027182465.1, from coordinate 562,872 downwards.
TCGTATGTTTCCTAATACACTTTGCACCCTGCTGCAGCCGCCGCTGAAAAGATACACAGTGAGTGCAGAGCTCATCTCTACACCACGCCTCTGAGCACCAGCAGCAGCTCGCATGTTTCCTAAGACACTTTGCACCCTGCTGCAGTGGCCGCCGATAAGATACATAGTGAGTAGAGAGTTCCTCTCTACACCACTTTTTTTTAGCACCAGCAGTAGCTTGTGTGTTTCCTAAGACACTTTGCACCCTGCTGCAGCAGCTGCTGATAAGATACACGACGAGTGCAGAGCTCACCTCTACACCATGCCTCTAGGCACCAGCAGCAGCTCGACACTTTGCACCCTGCTGCAGCGGCCGCTGATAAAATACACAGTGATTACATAGCTCATCTCTACACCACGCCTCTGAGCACCGGCAGCAGCTTGTGTGTTTCCAAAGACACTTTGCACCTTGCTGAAGCGGCCGCTGATAAGATGCACAGTGAGTACAGAGCTCCTCTCTGCACCACGCCTCTGAGCACCAGCAGCAGCTTTTGTGTTTCCTAAGACAGTTTGCCCCCTGCTGCAGCGGCTGCTGATAAGATATACAGTGAGTGCAGAGCTCATTTCTACAACACGCTTCTGAGCACGAGCAACAGCTTGTGTGTTTCCTAAGACACTTTGCACCCTGCTGCAGCGGCCGCTGATAAGATGCACAGTGAGTACAGAGTTCCTCTCTAAACCACGCCTCCGAGCACCAGCAGCAGCTCGTGTGTTTCCTAAGGCACTTTGCACCCTGCTGCAGCGGCTGCTACTAAGATACACAGTGAGTGCAGAGATCATCTCTACACCACGCCTCTGAGCACCAGCACCAGCTTGTGTGTTTCCTAAAACACTTTGCTCCCTGCTGCAGCGGCCGCTGATAAGATGCACAGTGAGTACAGAGCTCATCTCTACAACACGCCTCTGAGCACCAGCTCGTGTGTTTCTAAGACTAAGGCACTTTGCACCCTGCTGCAGCAGCTGCTGATAAGATACACTGTGCATTCAGAGCTCCTCTCTGCACGACGCCTCTGAGCACCAGCAGCAGCTTGTGTGCTTCCTAAGACACTTTACACCCTGCTGCAGCGTCAGCTTCTAAGATACACAGTGAATACAGATCTCATCTCTACACCATGCCTCTGAGCAGCAGCACCAGCTTGTGTGTTTCGTAAGAAACTTTGCACCCTGCTGCAGCGGCCGCTGATAAATTGCACAGTGAGTACAGAGCTCATCTCTACAACACGCCTCTGAGCACCAGCAGCAGCTTGTGTGTTTCTAAGACTAAGGCACTTTGCACCCTGCTACAGCAGCTGCTGATAAGATACACCGTGCATTCAGAGCTCCTCTCTGCACGACGCCTCTGAGCACCAGCAGCAGCTTGTGTGTTTCCTAAGACACTTTTCACCCTGCTGCAGTGGCTGCTGCTAAGATACACAGTGAGTAAGGAGCTCATCTCTACAACATGCCTCTGAGCACCAGCACCAGCTTGTGTGTTTCCTAAGAAACTTTGCACCCTGCTGCAGCGGCCGCTGATAAATTGCACAGTGAGTACAGAGCTCATCTCTACAACACGCCTCTGAGCACCAGCAGCAGCTCGTGTGTTTCTAAGACTAAGGCACTTTGCACCCTGCTGCAGCAGCTGCTGATAAGATACACAGTGCATGCAGAGCTCCTCTCTACACCACGCCTCTGAGCACCAGCAGCAGCTTGTGTGCTTCCTAAGACACTTTGCACCCTGCTGCTGCCGACGCTGATAAGATACACAGAGATTACATAGCTCATCTCTACACCATGCCTCTGACCACCAGCAGCAGCATGACACTCTGCACCCTGCTGCAGCGGCTGCTGATAAGATACACAGTGATTACATAGCTCTTCTCTACACCACGCCTCTGAGCACCGGTTGCAGCTTGTGTGTTTCCAAAGACACTTTGCACCATGCTGAAGCAGCCGCTGATAAAATGCACAGTGAGTACAGAGCTCATCTCTGCACCAAACCTCTGAGCACCAGCAGCAGCTTGTGTGTTTCCTACAATACTTTGCCCCCTGCTGCAGCGGCTGCTGATAAGATGCACAGTGAGTACAAAGCTCATCTCTACACCATACCTCTGAGCACCAGCAGCAGCTCGACACTTCGCACCCTGCTGCAGCAGCCGCTGATAAGATACACAGTGAGTACAGAGCTCCTTTCTGCATGATGCCTCCGAGCACCAGCAGCAGCTTGTGTGTTTCCTAAGACACTTTGCACCCAGGTGCAGCGGTCGCTAATAAGATACACAGTGAGTCCAGAGCTCCTCTCTACACCATGCCTCTGAGCACCAGCTCGTGTGTTTCTAAGACTAAAGCACTTTGCACCCTGCTGCAGCAGCTGCTGATAAGATACACCGTGCATTCAGAGCTCCTCTCTGCACGACGCTCTGAGCACCAGCAGCAGCTTGTGTGCTTCCTAAGACACTTTACACCCTGCTGCAGCGTCAGCTTCTAAGATACACAGTGAATACAGATCTCATCTCTACACCATGCCTCTGAGCAGCAGCACCAGCTTGTGTGTTTCCTAAGACACTTTGCACCCTGCTGCAGCGGCAGCTGATAAGATGCACAGTGAGTGCCGATCTCATCTCTACAACACGCCTCTGAGCACCAGCAGCAGCTCGCATGTGTCCTAAGACACTTTGCACCCTGCTGCAGCAGCCACTGATAAGATACACAGTGAGTGCAGAGCTCATCTCTACACCACGCCTCTAAGCACGGGCAGCAGCTCGTGTGTTTCCTCAGACACTTTTCACCCTGCTGCAGCGGCTGCTGATAAGATACTCAGTGAGTGCAGAGCTCATCTCTACAACACGCCTATGAGCACCAGCAGTAGCTCCTGTGTTTCTAAGACTAAGGCACTTTGCACCCTTCTGCAGCAGCTGCTGATACGATACACAGTGCATGCAGAGCTCCTCTCTACCCCACGCCTCTGAGCACCAGCAGCAGCTCGTATGTTTCCTAATACACTTTGCACCCTGCTGTAGCCGCCGCTGATAAGATACACAGTGAGTGCAGAGCTCATCTCTACACCACGCCTCTGAGCACCAGCAGCAGCTTGCATGTTTCCTAAGACACTTTGCACCCTGCTGCAGTGGCCGCCGATAAGATACATAGTGAGTAGAGAGTTCATCTCTACACCACTTTTTTTTAGCACCAGCAGCAGCTTGTGTGTTTCCTAAGACACTTTGCACCCTGCTGCAGCAGCTGCTGATAAGATACACGATGAGTGCAGAGCTCACCTCTACACCATGCCTCTAGGCACCAGCAGCAGCTCGACACTTTGCACCCTGCTGCAGCGGCCGCTGATAAAATACACAGTGATTACATAGCTCATCTCTACACCACGCCTCTGAGCACCAGCAGCAGCTTGTGTGTTTCCAAAGACACTTTGCACTTTGCTGAAGCGGCCGCTGATAAGATGCACAGTGAGTACAGAGCTCCTCTCTGCACCACGCCTCTGAGCAGCAGCAGCAGCTTTTGTGTTTCCTAGGACACTTTGCCCCCTGCTGCAGCGGCTGCTGATAAGATATACAGTGAGTGCAGAGCTCATTTCTACAACACACTTCTGAGCACGAGCAACAGCTTGTGTGTTTCCTAAGACACTTTGCACCCTGCTGCAGCGGCCGCTGATAAGATGCACAGTGAGTACAGAGTTCCTCTCTAAACCACGCCTCGGAGCACCAGCAGCAGCTCGTGTGTTTCCTAAGACACTTTGCACCCTGCTGCAGCGGCTGCTACTAAGATACACAGTGAGTGCAGAGCTCATCTCTACACCACGCCTCTGAGCACCAGCACCAGCTTGTGTGTTTCCTAAAACACTTTGCACCCTGCTGCAGCGGCCGCTGATAAGATGCACAGTGAGTACAGAGCTCATCTCTACAACACGCCTCTGAGCACCAGCTCGTGTGTTTCTAAGACTAAGGCACTTTGCACCCTGCTGCAGCAGCTGCTTATAAGATACACCGTGCATTCAGAGCTCCTCTCTGCACGACGCCTCTGAGCACCAGCAGCAGCTTGTGTGCTTCCTAAGACACTTTACACCCTGCTGCAGCGTCAGCTTCTAAGATACACAGTGAATACAGATCTCATCTCTACACCATGCCTCTGAGCAGCAGCACCAGCTTGTGTGTTTCCTAAGACACTTTGCACCCTGCTGCAGCGGCAGCTGATAAGATACACAGTGAGTGCAGAGCTAATCTCTACAACACGCCTCTGAGCACCAGCAGCAGCTCGTGTGCTTCTAAGACTAAGGCACTTTGCACCCTGCTGCAGCCGCCGCTGATAAGATACACAGTGAGTGCAGAGCTCATCTCTAAACCATGCCTCTGAGCACCAGCAGCAGCTCGTGTGTTTCCTAAGACACTTTGCACCCTGCTGCAGCGGCCGCTTATAAGATACATAGTGAGTACAGACTTCCTCTCCACACCACGCCTTTGAGCAGCAGCTTGTGTGTTTCCTAAGACACTTTTCACCCTGCTGCAGTGGCTGCTGCTAAGATACACAGTGAGTAAGGAGCTCATCTCTACAACATGCCTCTGAGCACCAGCACCAGCTTGTGTGTTTCCTAAGAAACTTTGCACCCTGCTGCAGCGGCCGCTGATAAATTGCACAGTGAGTACAGAGCTCATCTCTACAACACGCCTCTGAGCACCAGCAGCAGCTCGTGTGTTTCTAAGACTAAGGCACTTTGCACCCTGCTGCAGCAGCTGCTGATAAGATACACAGTGCATGCAGAGCTCCTCTCTACACCACGCCTCTGAGCACCAGCATCAGCTTCTGTGCTTCCTAAGACACTTTGCACCCTGCTGCTGCCGACGCTGATAAGATACACAGAGATTACATAGCTCATCTCTACACCATGCCTCTGAGCACCAGCAGCAGCATGACACTTTGCACCCTGCTGCAGCGGCTGCTGATAAGATACACAGTGATTACATAGCTCTTCTCTACATCACGCCTCTGAGCACCGGTTGCAGCTTGTGTGTTTCCAAAGACACTTTGCACCATGCTGAAGCAGCCACTGATAAAATGCACAGTGAGTACAGAGCTCCTCTCTGCACCAAACCTCTGAGCACCAGCAGCAGCTTGTGTGTTTCCTACAATACTTTGCCCCCTGCTGCAGCGGCTGCTGATAAGATGCACAGTGAGTACAAAGCTCATCTCTACACCACACCTCTGAGCACCAGCAGCAGCTCGACACTTCGCACCCTGCTGCAGCAGCCGCTGATAAGATACACAGTGAGTACAGAGCTCCTTTCTGCATGATGCCTCCGAGCACCAGCAGCAGCTTGTGTGTTTCCTAAGACACTTTGCACCCTGCTGCAGCAGCCGCTGATAAGATACACAGTGAGTGCAGAGCTCATCTCTACACCACGCCTCTAAGTACCGGCAGCAGCTCGTGTGTTTCCTCAGACACTTTTCATCCTGCTGCAGCGGCTGCTGATAAGATACTCAGTGAGTGCAGAGCTCATCTCTACAACACGCCTATGAGCACCAGCAGTAGCTCGTATGTTTCCTAATACACTTTGCACCCTGCTGCAGCCGCCGCTAATAAGATACACAGTGAGTGCAGAGCTCATCTCTACACCACGCCTCTGAGCACCAGCAGCAGCTCGCATGTTTCCTAAGACACTTTGCACCCTGCTGCAGTGGCCGCCGATAAGATACATAGTGAGTAGAGAGTTCCTCTCTACACCACTTTTTTTTAGCACCAGCAGCAGCTTGTGTGTTTCCTAAGACACTTTGCACCCTGCTGCAGCAGCTGCTGATAAGATACACGACGAGTGCAGAGCTCACCTCTACACCATGCCTCTAGGCACCAGCAGCAGCTCGACACTTTGCACCCTGCTGCAGCGGCCGCTGATAAAATACACAGTGATTACATAGCTCATCTCTACACCACGCCTCTGAGCACCGGCAGCAGCTTGTGTGTTTCCAAAGACACTTTGCACCTTGCTGAAGCGGCCGCTGATAAGATGCACAGTGAGTACAGAGCTCCTCTCTGCACCACGCCTCTGAGCACCAGCAGCAGCTTGTGTGTTTCCTAAGACACTTTGCACCCTGCTGCAGCGGCTGCTGCTAAGATACACAGTGAGTGCAGAGCTCATCTCTACACCATGCCTCTGAGCACCAGCACCAGCTTGTGTGTTTCCTAAGACACTTTGCACCCTGCTGCAGCGGCCGCTGATAAGATGCACAGTGAGTAAAGAGCTCATCTCTACAGCACGCCTCTGAGCACCAGCTCGTGTGTTTCTAAGACTAAGGCACTTTGCACCCTGCTGCAGCAGCTGCTGATAAGATACACCGTGCATTCAGAGCTCCTCTCTACACGACGCCTCTGAGCACCAGCAGCAGCTTGTGTGCTTCCTAAGACACTTTACACCCTGCTGCAGCGTCAGCTTCTAAGATACACAGTGAATACAGATCTCATCTCTACACCATGCCTCTGAGCAGCAGCACCAGCTTGTGTGTTTCCTAAGACACTTTGCACCCTGCTGCAGCGGCAGCTGATAAGATGCACAGTGAGTGCCGATCTCATCTCTACAACACGCCTCTGAGCACCAGCAGCAGCTGGCATGTTTCCTAAGACACTTTGCACCCTGCTGCAGTGGCCGCTGATAAGATACACAGTGAGTAGAGAGTTCCTCTCTACACCACTTTTTAAAGCACCAGCAGCAGCTTGTGTGTTTCCTAAGACACTTTGCACCCTGCTGCAGCAGCTGCTGATAAGATGCACAGTGATTACATAGCTCATCTCTACACCATGCCTCTGAGCACCGGCAGCAGCTTGTGTGTTTCCAAAGAAACTTTCCACTCTGCTGAAGCGGCCGCTGATAAAATGCACAGTGAGTACAGAGCTCCTCTCTGCACCACACCTCTGAGCACCAGCAGCAGCTTGTGTGTTTCCTAAAACACTCTGCACCCTGCTGCAGCAGCGGCTGATAAGATACACAGTGAGTACAGAACTCCTCTCTATACCACGCCTCTGAACACCATCAGCAGATTGTGTTTTTCCTAAGATACTTTGCACCCTGCTGCAGCAGCCGCTGATAAGATGCACAGTGAGTACAGAGGACCTCTCTACACCACGCCTCCGAGCACCGGTGCACACTACACTCTGCGGCGACCCCTGGCTGCCCCCAAATTACATCCCGGATGGAGCAGCATTTAATCATTATACGGTACAGGTTTGGTGTGCCCTGGGAATTATGTATCCGGATACCCCGGATTTAAATGTGATATTAATGAAGACAATGAAATTGGAGGATGATCCTGCCGCACACATCCAGTTAATTCATGAGATGTGGAGGGCAGAGACGAGAGAAGGGTTGGATAAAAGAGTGGCAATCTTTTATCACATGATAAAGAAAGGCATGATTTCGAAAAGGTGGTAAGTATAGATGCCAAGAGTTGGCTGGAGATTCAAGCACATATTGTGCATTTTTGCAAAATAAGACATGAAAACGAAAGCGTAGAGCAGGCAGAAAAAGCAGAGGCTAAGCTTGTTCAAAAGAAATTGGCAAAGATTTGTCTAGAAGGGGCAGTAATTACGAATTCCATGGAGAGACAGCAAGGGCAATCGGGACAACAGGGATGCAGTGAATCGGGTATGACACGGGTAGATGGACGGGTATGTTCCCGGTCCAAGGCCAATGAGAGGCTTTGCGAGGGGCAGGGGAAGGATTTCTACGGCTGCTACTAAGATACACAGTGAGTGCAGAGCTCATCTCTACACCACGCCTCTGAGCACCAGCACCAGCTTGTGTGTTTCCTAAAACACTTTGCACCCTGCTGCAGCGGCCGCTGATAAGATGCACAGTGAGTACAGAGCTCATCTCTACAACACGCCTCTGAGCACCAGCTCGTGTGTTTCTAAGACTAAGGCACTTTGCACCCTGCTGCAGCAGCTGCTTATAAGATACACCGTGCATTCAGAGCTCCTCTCTGCACGACGCCTCTGAGCACCAGCAGCAGCTTGTGTGCTTCCTAAGACACTTTACACCCTGCTGCAGCGTCAGCTTCTAAGATACACAGTGAATACAGATCTCATCTCTACACCATGCCTCTGAGCAGCAGCACCAGCTTGTGTGTTTCCTAAGACACTTTGCACCCTGCTTCAGCGGCAGCTGATAAGATGCACAGTGAGTGCAGAGCTCATCTCTACAACACGCCTCTGAGCACCAGCAGCAGCTCGTGTGCTTCTAAGACTAAGGCACTTTGCACCCTGCTGCAGCCGCCGCTGATAAGATACACAGTGAGTGCAGAGCTCATCTCTAAACCATGCCTCTGAGCACCAGCAGCAGCTCGTGTGTTTCCTAAGACACTTTGCACCCTGCTGCAGCGGCCGCTTATAAGATACATAGTGAGTACAGACTTCCTCTCCACACCACGCCTTTGAGCAGCAGCTTGTGTGTTTCCTAAGACACTTTTCACCCTGCTGCAGTGGCTGCTGCTAAGATACACAGTGAGTAAGGAGCTCATCTCTACAACATGCCTCTGAGCACCAGCACCAGCTTGTGTGTTTCCTAAGACACTTTGCACCCTGCTGGAGCAGCCGCTGATAAGATGCACAGTGAGTACAAAGCTCATCTCTACACCACACCTCTGAGCACCAGCAGCAGCTTGACACTTTGCACCCTGCTGCAGCAGCCGCTGATAAGATACACAGTGAGTACAGAGCTCCTTTCTGCATGATGCCTCCGAGCACCAGCAGCAGCTTGTGTGTTTCCTAAGACACTTTGCACCCTGGTGCAGCGGTCGCTAATAAGATACACAGTGAGTCCAGAGCTCCTCTCTACACCATGCCTCTGAGCATCAGCAGCAGCTTGTGTGTTTCCTAATACACTCTGCACCCTGCTGCAGCAGCCGCTGATAAGATGCACAATGAGTACAGAGCTCCTCTCTACACCACGCCTCCGAGCACCAGCAGCAGCTCATGTGTTTCCTAAGACACTTTGCACCCTGCTGCAGCGGCTGCTGCAAAGATACACAGTGAGTGCAGAGCTCATCTCTAGACCACACCTCTGAGCACCAGCACCAGCTTGTGTGTTTCCTAAGACACTTTTCACCCTGCTGGAGTGGCCGCTGATAAGATGCACAGTGAGTGCAAAGCTCATCTCTACACCACACCCCTGAGCACCAGCAGCAGCTCGACACTTTGCACCCTGCTGCAGCAGCCACTGATAAATACACAGTGAGTACAGAGCTCCTCTCTGCATGATGCCTCCGAGCACCAGCAGCAGCTTGTGTGTTTCCTAAGACACTTTGCACCCTGGTGCAGCGGTCGCTAATAAGATACACAGTGAGTCCAGAGCTCCTCTCTACACCATGCCTCTGAGCATCAGCAGAAGCTTGTGTGTTTCCTAAGGCACTTTGCAACCTGCTGCAGCAGCCGCTGATAAATACACAGTGAGTGCAGAGCTCATCTCTACACCACGCCTCTAAGCACCGGCAGCAGCTCGTGTGTTTCCTCAGACACTTTGCACCCTGCTGCAGCGGCCGCTGATAAGATACACAGTGAGTGCAGAGCTCATCTCTACACCACGCCTCTAAGCACCGGCAGCAGCTCGCATGTTTCCTAAGACACTTTGCACCCTGCTGCAGCGGCCGCTGATAAGATACACAGTGAGTCCAGAGCTCATCTCTACACCACGCCTCTAAGCACCGGCAGCAGCTCGCATGTTTCCTAAGACACTTTGCACCCTGCTGCAGTGGCTGCTGATAAGATACATAGTGAGTAGAGAGTTCCTCTCTACACCACTTTTTTGAGCACCAGCAGCAGCTTGTGTGTTTCCTAAGACACGTTGCACCCTGCTGCATCAGCTGCTGATAAGACACACGACGATTGCAGAGCTCACCTCTATACCATGCCTCTGAGCACCAGCAGCAGCTCGACACTTTGCACCCTGCTGCAGCGGCCACTGATAAGATACACAGTGAGTGCAGAGATCATCTCTAAAACACGCCTCTGAGCACCAGCAGCAGCTCCTGTATTTCTAAGACTAAGGCACTTTGCACCCTGCTGCAGCAGCTGCTGAAGGGATACACAGTGCATGCAGAGCTCCTCTCTACACCATGCCTCTGAGCACCAGCAGCAGCTCGTGTGTTTCCTAATACACTTTGCACCCTGCTGCAGCCGCCGCTGATAAGATACACAGTGAGTGCCGATCTCATCTCTACACCACGCCTCTGAGCACCAGCAGCAGCTCGCATGTTTCCTAAGACACTTTGGGCCCTGCTGCAGTGGCCGCTGATAAGATACACAGGGCCTCATTACGACTTAGGCAGTAAGGGGTTTACGGTGGCGTAGACAGCGCCGACCCTTACCGCCTGATTCCGAGGTCCCTTAGCGCCATGGAGGTTTTAACACCTGCTTTTAGCAGGTGTTAAAATCCATGGCGCTAAGGGACCTTGATGTTAATTACGCCACCGTAATTTACGGTGGCGTAATTAACGCCTTCCCCATTCCCATTATGCCCTATGGGGCAAAAATGGGAATGGGGAAGGGTAAATTGGGATTGGGGACTTACCGCCCCGCCAACCTCGGAATGGGGCGGTAAGTCCGCTAACCACCATGGCGTAAACATAGTTTACGCGATGGTGGTAAAGGTTCGACGCAGGCGGTAACTTACCGCCTGGGTCGCAATGAGGCCCACAGTGAGTAGAGAGTTCCTCTCTACACCACTTTTTAAAGCACCAGCAGCAGCTTGTGTGTTTCCTAAGACACTTTGCACCCTGCTGCAGCAGCTGCTGATAAGATACACAGTGATTACGTAGCTCATCTCTACACCATGCCTCTGAGCACTGGCAGCAGCTTGTGTGTTTCCAAAGAAACTTTCCACCCTGCTGAAGCGGCCGCTGATAAGATGCACAGTGAGTACAGAGCTCCTCTCTGCACCACACCTCTGAGCACCAGCAGCAGCTTGTGTGTTTCCTAAAGCACTCTGCACCCTGCTGCAGCAGCGGCTGATAAGATACACAGTGAGTACAGAACTCCTCTCTATACCACGCCTCTGAGCACCAGCAGCTGATTGTGTTTTTCCTAAGATACTTTGCACCCTGCTGCAGCAGCTGCTGATAAGATGCACAGTGAGTACAGAGGACCTCTCTACACCTCGCCTCCGAGCACCAGCAGCAGCTTGTGTGTTTCCTAAGACACTTTGCACCCTGCTGCAGCGGCTGCTGCTAAGATACACAGTGAGTGCAGAGCTCATCTCTACACCATGCCTCTGAGCACCAGCACCAGCACCAGCTTGTGTGTTTCCTAAGACACTTTGCACCCTGCTGCAGCGGCCGCTGATAAGATGCACAGTGAGTAAAGAGCTCATCTCTACAGCACGCCTCTGAGCACCAGCAGCAGCTCGTGTGTTTCTAAGACTAAGGCACTTTACACCCTGCTGCAGCAGCTGCTGATAAGATACACAGTGCATGTAGAACTCCTCTCTACACCATGCCTCTGAGCACCAGCAGCAGCTTGTGTGTTTCCTAAGATACTTTACACCCTGCTGCACTGGCAGCTTCTAAGATACACAGTGAGTACAGAGCTCATCTCTACACCACACCTCTGAGCACCAGCAGCAGCTTGTGTGTTTCCTAAGACACTTTGCACCCTGCTGCAGCGGCCGCTGATAAGATACACAGTGAGTGCAGAGCCCATCTCTACACCACGCCTCTGAGCACCAGCAGCAGCTCGCATGTTTCCTAAGACACTTTGCACCCTGCTGCAGCGGTCGCTGATAAGATACATAGTGAGTACAGAGTTCCTCTCTACACTATGCCTTTGAGCACCAGTAGCAGCTTGTGTGTTTCCTAAGACACTTTGCACCCTGCTGCAGCAGCTGCTGATAAGATACACAACAAGTGCAGAGCTCACCTCTACACCACACCTCTGAGCACCAGCAACAGCTAGAGTGTTTCCTAAGACACTTTGCACCCTGCTGCAGCTGATGCTGATAAGATACACAGAGATTACATAGCTCATCTCTACACCATGCCGCTGAGCACCAGCAGCAGCTCGACACTTTGCACCCTGCAGCAGCGGCCGCTGATAAGATACACAGTGATTACATACCTCATCTCTACACCACGCCTCTGAGCACCGGCAGTAGCTTGTGTGTTTCCAAAGACACTTTTCACCCTGCTGAAGCGTACGCTGATAAGATGCACAGTGAGTACAGAGCTCCTCTCTGCAACATGCCTCTGAGCACCAGCAGCAGCTCATCACTTTGCACCCTGCTGCAACGGCTGCTGATAAGATACACAGTGATTACATAGCTCTTCTTTACACCACGCCTCTGAGCACCGGTTGCAGCTTGTGTGTTTCCAAAGACACTTTGCACCATGCTGAAGCAGACGCTGATAAGATGCACAGTGAGTACAGAGCTCCTCTCTGCACCATTCCTCTGAGCACCAGCAGCAGCTTGTGTGTTTCCTACGACACTTTGCCCCCTGCTGCAGCGGCTGCTGATAAGATATACAGTGAGTGCAGAGCTCATCTCTACAACACGCCTCTGAGCACCAGCAGCAGCTTGTGTGTTTCCTAAGACACTTTGCACCCTGCTGCAGCAGCCACTGGTAAGATGCACAGTGAGTACAGAGCTCCTCTCTACCCCACACCTCCGAGCACCAGCAGCAGCTCGTGTGTTTCCTAAGACACTTTGCACCCTGCTGCAGCGGCTGCTGCTAAGATACACAGTGAGTGCAGAGCTCATCTCTACACCACACCTCTGAGCACCAGCTTGTGTGTTTCCTAAGACACTGCACCCTGCTGGAGTGGCCGCTGATAAGAGGCACATGAGTACAAAGCTCATCTCTACACCACACCTCTGAGCACCAACAGCAGCTCGACACTTTGCATCCTGCTGCAGCAGCCGCTGATAAGATACACAGTGAGTACAGAGCTCCTCTCTGCATGATGCCTCATAGCACCAGCAGCAGCTTGTGTGTTTCCTAAGACACTTTGCACCCTGGTGCAGCGGCTGCTAATAAGTTACACAGTGAGTCCAGAGCACCTCTCTACACCATGCCTCTGTGCATCAGCAGCAGCTTGTGTGTTTCCTAAGACACTTTACACCCTGCTGCAGCAGCCGCTGATAAGATACACAGTGAGTGCAGAGCTCATCTCTACACCACGCCTCTAAGCACCAGCAGCAGCTTGTGTGTTTCCTCAGACACTTTTCACCCTGCTGCAGCAGCTGCTGATAAGATACTCAGTGAGTGCAGAGCTCATCTCTACAACACGCCTATGAGCACCAGCAGTAGCTCCTGTGTTTCTAAGACTAAGGCACTTTGCACACTGCTGCAGCAGCTGCTGATACGATACACAGTGCATGCAGAGCTCCTCTCTACACCACGCCTCTGAGCACCAGCAGCAGCTCGTATGTTTCCTAATACACTTTGCACCCTGCTGCCGCTGATAAGATACACAGTGAGTGCAGAGCTCATCTCTACACCACGCCTCTGAGCACCAGCAGCAGCTCGCATGTTTCCTAAGACACTTTGCACCCTGCTGCAGTGGCCGCCGATAAGATACAAAGTGAGTAGAGAGTTCTTCTCTACACCACTTTTTTTTAGCACCAGCAGTAGCTTGTGTGTTTCCTAAGACACTTTGCACCCTGCTGCAGCAGCTGCTGATAAGATACACGACGAGTGCAGCGCTCACCTCTACACCATGCCTCTAGGCACCAGCAGCAGCTCGACACTTTGCACCCTGCTGCAGCGGCCGCTGATAAAATACACAGTGATTACATAGCTCATCTCTACACCACGCCTCTGAGCACCGGCAGCAGCTTGTGTGTTTCCAAAGACACTTTGCACCTTGCTGAAGCGGCCGCTGATAAGATGCACAGTGAGTACAGAGCTCCTCTCTGCACCACGCCTCTGAGCACCAGCAGCAGCTTGTGTGTTTCCTAAGACAATTGGCCCCCTGCTGCAGCGGCTGCTGATAAGATATACAGTGAGTGCAGAACTCATCTCTACAACACGCTTCTGAGCACGTGCAACAGCTTGTGTGTTTCCTAAGACACTTTGCACCCTGCTGCAGCGGCCGCTGATAAGATGCACAGTGAGTACAGAGTTCCTCTCTAAACCACGCCTCCGAGCACCAGCAGCAGCTCGTGTGTTTCCTAAGACACTTTGCACCCTGCTGCAGCGGCTGCTACTAATATACACAGTGAGTGCAGAGCTCATCTCTACACCACGCCTCTGAGCACCAGCACCAGCTTGTGCGTTTCCTAAAACACTTTGCACCCTGCTGCAGAGGCCGCTGATAAGATGCACAGTGAGTACAGAGCTCATCTCTACAACACGCCTCTGAGCACCAGCTCGTGTGTTTCTAAGACTAGGGCACTTTGCACCCTGCTGCAGCAGCTGCTGATAAGATACACCGTGCATTCAGAGCTCCTCTCTGCACGACGCCTCTGAGCAACAGCAGCAGCTTGTGTGCTTCCTAAGACACTTTACACCCTGCTGCAGCGTCAGCTTCTAAGATACACAGTGAATACAGATCTCATCTCTACACCATGCCTCTGAGCAGCAGCACCAGCTTGTGTGTTTCCTAAGACACTTTGCACCCTGCAGCAGCGGCAGCTAATAAGATGCACAGTGAGTGCAGAGCTCATCTCTACAACACGCCTCTGGCAACCAGCAGCCGCTCGTGTGTTTCTAAGACTAAGGCACTTTGCACCCTGCTGCAGCGGCCGCTGATAAGATACACAGTGAGTGCAGAGCTCATCTCTAAACCATGCCTCTGAGCACCAGCAGCAGCTCGTGTGTTTCCTAAGACACTTTGCACCCTGCTGCAGCGGCCGCTGATAAGATACATAGTGAGTACAGACTTCCTCTCCACACCACGCCTTTGAGCAGCAGCTTGTGTGTTTCCTAAGACACTTTTCACCCTGCTGCAGCGGCTGCTGCTAAGATACACAGTGAGTAAGGAGCTCATCTCTACAACATGCCTCTGAGCACCAGCACCAGCTTGTGTGTTTCCTAAGAAACTTTGCACCCTGCTGCAGCGGCTGCTGATAAATTGCATAGTGAGTACAGAGCTCATCTCTACAACACGCCTCTGAGCACCAGCAGCAGCTCGTGTGTTTCTAAGACTAAGGCACTTTGCACCCTGCTGCAGCAGCTGCTGATAAGATACACAGTGCATGCAGAGCTCCTCTCTACACCACGCCACTGAGCACCAGCAGCAGCTTGTGTGTTTCCTAAGACACTTTGCACCCTGCTGCTGCCGACGCTGATAAGATACACAGAGATTACATAGCTCATCTCTACACCATGCCTCTGAGCACCAGCAGCAGCATGACACTTTGCACCCTGCTGCAGCGGCTGCTGATAAGATACACAGTGATTATATAGCTCTTCTCTACACCACGCCTCTGAGCACTGGTTGCAGCTTGTGTGTTTCCAAAGATACTTTGCACCATGCTGAAGCTGCCGCTGGTAAAATGCACAGTGAGTACAGAGCTCCTCTCTGCACCAAACCTCTGAGCACCAGCAGCAGCTTGTGTGTTTCCTACAATACGTTGCCCCCTGCTGCAGCGGCTGCTGATAAGATATACAGTGAGTGCAGAGCTCATCTCTACACCACACCTCTGAGCACCAGCACCAGCTTGTGTGTTTCCTAAGACACTTTGCACCCTGCTGGAGCAGCCGCTGATAAGATGCACAGTGAGTACAAAGCTCATCTCTACACCACACCTCTGAGCATCAGCAGCAGCTCGACACTTTGCACCCTGCTGCAGAGCCGCTGATAAGATACACAGTGAGTACAGAGATCCTTTCTGCATGATGCCTCCGAGCACCAGCAGCAGCTTGTGTGTTTCCTAAGACACTTTGCACCCTGGTGCAGCAGTCGCTAATAAGATACACAGTGAGTCCAGAGCTCCTCTCTACACCATGCCTCTGAGCATCAGCAGCAGCTTGTGTGTTTCCTAATACACTCTGCACCCTGATGCAGCAGCCGCTGATAAATACACAGTGAGTGCAGAGCTCATCTCTACACCACGCCTCTAAGCACCGGCAGCAGCTCGTGTGTTTCCTCAGACACTTTGCACCCTCCTGCAGCGGCTGCTGATAAGATACACAGTGAGTGCAGAGCTCATCTCTACAACATGCCTCTGAGCACCAGCAGCAGCTCCTGTGTTTCTAAGACTAAGGCACGTTGCACCCTGCTGCAGCAGCTGCTGATAAGATACACAGTGCATGCAGAGCTCCTCTCTACACCACGCCTCTGAGCACCAGCAGCAGGTCGTGTGTTTCCTAATACACTTTGCACCCTGCTGCAGCCGCCGCTGATAAGATACACAGTGAGTGCAGATCGCATCTCTGCACCACGCCTCTGAGCACCAGCAGCAGCTCGCATGTTTCCTAAGACACTTTGCGCCCTGCTGCAGTGGCTGCTGATAAGATACATAGTGAGTAGAGAGTTCCTCTCTACACCACTTTTTTGAGCACCAGCAGCAGCTTGTGTGTTTCCTAAGACACGTTGCACCCTGCTGCAGCAGCTGCTGATAAGATACACGACGATTGCAGAGCTCACCTCTACACCATGCCTCTGAGCACCAGCAGCAGCTCGACACTTTGCACCCTGCTGCAGCGACCGCTGATAAGATACACAGTGAGTGCAGAGCTCATCTCTAAAACACGCCTCTGAGCACCAGCAGCAGCTCCTGTATTTCTAAGACTAAGGCACTTTGCACCCTGCTGCAGCAGCTGCTGATAAGATACACAGTGCATGCAGAGCTCCTCTCTACACCACGCCTCTGAGCACCAGCAGCAGCTCGTGTGTTTCCTAATACACTTTGCACCCTGCTGCAGCCGCCGCTGATAAGATACACAGTGAGTGCCGATCTCATCTCTACATCACGCCTCTGAGCACCAGTAGCAGCTCGCATGTTTCCTAAGACACTTTGCACCCTGCTGCAGTGGCCGCTGATAAGATACACAGTGAGTAGAGAGTTCCTCTCTACACCACTTTTTAAAGCACCAGCAGCAGCTTGTGTGTTTCCTAAGACACTTTGCACCCTGCTGCAGCAGCTGCTGATAAGATACACAGTGATTACATAGCTCATCTCTACACCATGCCTCTGAGCACCGGCAGCAGCTTGTGTGTTTCCAAAGAAACTTTCCACCCTGCTGAAGTTGCCGCTGATAAGATGCACAGTGAGTACAGAGCTCCTCTCTGCACCACACCTCTGAGCACCAGCAGCAGCTTGTGTGTTTCCTAAAACACTCTGCACCCTGCTGCAGCAGCGGCTGATAAGATACACAGTGAGCACAGAACTCCTCTCTATACCACGCCTCTGAGCACCAGCAGCAGATTGTGTTTTTCCTAAGATACTTTGCACCCTGCTGCAGCAGCCGCTGATAAGATGCACAGTGAGTACAGAGGACCTCTCTACACCACGCCTCCGAGCACCAGCAGCAGCTTGTATGTTTCCTAAGACACTTTGCACCCTGCTGCAGCGGCTGCTGCTAAGATACACAGTGAGTGCAGAGCTCATCTCTACACCATGCCTCTGAGCACCAGTACCAGCTTGTGTGTTTCCTAAGACACTTTGCACCCTGCTGCAGCGGCCGCTGATAAGATGCACAGTGAGTAAAGAGCTCATCTCTACAGCACGCCTCTGAGCACCAGCAGCAGCTCATGTGTTTCTAAGACTAAGGCACTTTACACCCTGCTGCAGCAGCTGCTGATAAGATACACAGTGCATGTAGAGCTCCTCTCTACACCATGCCTCTGAGCACCAGCAGCAGCTTGTGTGTTTCCTAAGATACTTTACACCCTGCTGCAGTGGCAGCTTCTAAGATACACAGTGAGTACAGAGCTCATCTCTACACCACACCTCTGAGCACCAGCAGCAGCTTCTGTGTTTCCTAAGACACTTTGCACCCTGCTGCAGCGGCCGCTGATAAGATACACAGTGAGTGCAGAGCCCATCTCTACACCACACCTCTGAGCACCAGCAGCAGCTCGCATGTTTCCTAAGACACTTTACACCCTGCTGCAGCAACCGCTGATAAGATACATAGTGAGTACAGAGTTCCTCTCTACAACACGCCTTTGGGCACCAGTAGCAGCTTGTGTGTTTCCTAAGACACTTTGCACCCTGATGCAGAAGCTGCTGATAAGATACACAACAAGTGCAGAGCTCACCTCTACACCACACCTCTGAGCACCAGCAGCAGCTAGAGTGTTTCCTAAGACACTTTGCACCCTTCTGCAGCTGATGCTGATAAGATACACAGAGATTGCATAGCTCATCTCTACACCATGCCTCTGAGCACCAGCAGCAGCTCAACACTTTGCACCCTGCTGCATCTGATGCTGATAAGATACACAGTGATTACATAGCTCATCTCTACACCACGCCTCTGAGCACCGGCAGTAGCTTG
The DNA here is from genome assembly GCF_040938575.1 of Ambystoma mexicanum. Lineage (NCBI taxonomy): Eukaryota > Metazoa > Chordata > Amphibia > Caudata > Ambystomatidae > Ambystoma > Ambystoma mexicanum. The sequence continues at coordinate 544,422 of NW_027182465.1, read as the reverse complement.
TGTGTTTCCAAAGACACTTTGCACCCTGCTGAAGCGTACGCTGATAAGATGCACAGTGAGTACAGAGCTCCTCTCTGCACCATGCTTCTGAGCACCAGCAGCAGCTCATCACTTTGCACCCTGCTGCAACGGCTGCTGATAAGATACACAGTGATTACATAGCTCTTCTTTACACCACACCTCTGAGCACCGGTTGCAGCTTGTGTGTTTCCAAAGACACTTTGCACCATGCTGAAGCAGCCGCTGATAAGATGCACAGCGAGTACAGAGCTCCTCTCTGCACCATGCCTCTGAGCACCAGCAGCAGCTTGTGTGTTTCCTACGACACTTTGCCCCCTGCTGCAGCAGCTGCTGATACGATACACAGTGCATCCAGAGCTCCTCTCTACCCCACGCCTCTGAGCACCAGCAGCAGCTCGTATGTTTCCTAATACACTTTGCACCCTGCTGCAGCCGCCGCTGATAAGATACACAGTGAGTGCAGAGCTCATCTCTACACCACGCCTCTGAGCACCAGCTGCAGCTTGCATGTTTCCTAAGACACTTTGCACCCTGCTGCAGTGGCCGCCGATAAGATACATAGTGAGTAGAGAGTTCCTCTCTACACCACTTTTTTTTAGCACCAACAGCAGCTTGTGTGTTTCCTAAAACACTTTGCACCCTGCTGCAGCAGCTGCTGATAAGATACACGACGAGTGCAGAGCTCACCTCTACACCATGCCTCTAGGCACCAGCAGCAGCTCGACACTTTGCACCCTGCTGCAGCGGCCGCTGATAAAATACACAGTGATCACATAGCTCATCTCTACACCATGCCTCTGAGCATCAGCAGCAGCTTGTGTGTTTCCTAATACACTCTGCACCCTGATGCAGCAGCCGCTGATAAATACACAGTGAGTGCAGAGCTCATCTCTACACCACGCCTCTAAGCACCGGCAGCAGCTCGTGTGTTTCCTCAGACACTTTGCACCCTCCTGCAGCGGCTGCTGATAAGATACACAGTGAGTGCAGAGCTCATCTCTACAACATGCCTCTGAGCACCAGCAGCAGCTCCTGTGTTTCTAAGACTAAGGCACGTTGCACCCTGCTGCAGCAGCTGCTGATAAGATACACAGTGCATGCAGAGCTCCTCTCTACACCACGCCTCTGAGCACCAGCAGCAGGTGGTGTGTTTCCTAATACACTTTGCACCCTGCTGCAGCCGCCGCTGATAAGATACACAGTGAGTGCAGATCGCATCTCTGCACCACGCCTCTGAGCACCAGCAGCAGCTCGCATGTTTCCTAAGACACTTTGCACCCTGCTGCAGTGGCTGCTGATAAGATACATAGTGAGTAGAGAGTTCCTCTCTACACCACTTTTTTGAGCACCAGCAGCAGCTTGTGTGTTTCCTAAGACACGTTGCACCCTGCTGCAGCAGCTGCTGATAAGATACACGACGATTGCAGAGCTCACCTCTACACCATGCCTCTGAGCACCAGCAGCAGCTCGACACTTTGCACCCTGCTGCAGCGACCGCTGATAAGATACACAGTGAGTGCAGAGCTCATCTCTAAAACACGCCTCTGAGCACCAGCAGCAGCTCCTGTATTTCTAAGACTAAGGCACTTTGCACCCTGCTGCAGCAGCTGCTGATAAGATACACAGTGCATGCAGAGCTCCTCTCTACACCACGCCTCTGAGCACCAGCAGCAGCTCGTGTGTTTCCTAATACACTTTGCACCCTGCTGCAGCCGCCGCTGATAAGATACACAGTGAGTGCCGATCTCATCTCTACATCACGCCTCTGAGCACCAGTAGCAGCTCGCATGTTTCCTAAGACACTTTGCACCCTGCTGCAGTGGCCGCTGATAAGATACACAGTGAGTAGAGAGTTCCTCTCTACACCACTTTTTAAAGCACCAGCAGCAGCTTGTGTGTTTCCTAAGACACTTTGCACCCTGCTGCAGCAGCTGCTGATAAGATACACAGTGATTACATAGCTCATCTCTACACCATGCCTCTGAGCACCGGCAGCAGCTTGTGTGTTTCCAAAGAAACTTTCCACCCTGCTGAAGCGGCCGCTGATAAGATGCACAGTGAGTACAGAGCTCCTCTCTGCACCACACCTCTGAGCACCAGCAGCAGCTTGTGTGTTTCCTAAAACACTCTGCATCCTGCTGCAGCAGCGGCTGATAAGATACACAGTGAGCACAGAACTCCTCTCTATACCACGCCTCTGAGCACCAGCAGCAGATTGTGTTTTTCCTAAGATACTTTGCACCCTGCTGCAGCAGCCGCTGATAAGATGCACAGTGAGTACAGAGGACCTCTCTACACCACGCCTCCGAGCACCAGCAGCAGCTTGTGTGTTTCCTAAGACACTTTGCACCCTGCTGCAGCGGCTGCTGCTAAGATACACAGTGAGTGCAGAGCTCATCTCTACACCATGCCTCTGAGCACCAGTACCAGCTTGTGTGTTTCCTAAGACACTTTGCACCCTGCTGCAGCGGCCGCTGATAAGATGCACAGTGAGTAAAGAGCTCATCTCTACAGCACGCCTCTGAGCACCAGCAGCAGCTCATGTGTTTCTAAGACTAAGGCACTTTACACCCTGCTGCAGCAGCTGCTGATAAGATACACAGTGCATGTAGAGCTCCTCTCTACACCATGCCTCTGAGCACCAGCAGCAGCTTGTGTGTTTCCTAAGATACTTTACACCCTGCTGCAGTGGCAGCTTCTAAGATACACAGTGAGTACAGAGCTCATCTCTACACCACACCTCTGAGCACCAGCAGCAGCTTCTGTGTTTCCTAAGACACTTTGCACCCTGCTGCAGCGGCCGCTGATTAGATACACAGTGAGTGCAGAGCCCATCTCTACACCGCACCTCTGAGCACCAGCAGCAGCTCGCATGTTTCCTAAGACACTTTACACCCTGCTGCAGCGGCCGCTGATAAGATACATAGTGAGTACAGAGTTCCTCTCTACAACACGCCTTTGAGCACCAGTAGCAGCTTGTGTGTTTCCTAAGACACTTTGCACCCTGCTGCAGAAGCTGCTGATAAGATACACAACAAGTGCAGAGCTCACCTCTACACCACACCTCTGAGCACCAGCAGCAGCTAGAGTGTTTCCTAAGACACTTTGCACCCTTCTGCAGCAGATGCTGATAAGATACACAGAGATTGCATAGCTCATCTCTACACCATGCCTCTGAGCACCAGCAGCAGCTCGACACTTTGCACCCTGCTGCATCTGATGCTGATAAGATACACAGTGATTACATAGCTCATCTCTACACCACGCCTCTGAGCACCGGCAGTAGCTTGTGTGTTTCCAAAGACACTTTGCACCCTGCTGAAGCGTACGCTGATAAGATGCACAGTGAGTACAGAGCTCCTCTATGCACCATGCTTCTGAGCACCAGCAGCAGCTCATCACTTTGCACCCTGCTGCAATGGCTGCTGATAAGATACACAGTGATTACATAGCTCTTCTTTACACCACGCCTCTGAGCACCGGTTGCAGCTTGTGTGTTTCCAAAGACACTTTGCACCATGCTGAAGCAGCCGCTGATAAGATGCACAGCGAGTACAGAGCTCCTCTCTGCAACATGCCTCTGAGCACCAGCAGCAGCTTGTGTGTTTCCTAAGACACTTTGCACCCTGCTGCAGCAGCCGCTGATAAGATGCACAGTGAGTACAGAGCTCCTCTCTACCCCACACCTTAGAGCACCAGCAGCTCGTGTGTTTCCTAAGACACTTTGCACCCTGCTGCAGCGGCTGCTGCTAAGATACACAGTGAGTGCAGAGCTCATCTCTACACCATACCTCTGAGCACCAGCACCAGCTTGTGTGTTTCCTAAAACACTGCACCCTGCTGGAGTGGCTGCTGATAAGAGGCACAGTGAGTACAAAGCTCATCTCTACACCACACCTCTGAGCACCAACAGCAGCTCGACACTTTGCAGCCTGCTGCAGCAGCCGCTGATAAGATACACAGTGAGTACAGAGCTCCTCTCTGCATGATGCCTCCGAGCACCAGCAGCAGCTTGTGTGTTTCCTAAGACACTTTGCACCCTGGTGCAGCGGCTGCTAATAAGTTACACAGTGAGTCCAGAGCTCATCTCTACAACACGCCTATGAGCACCAGCAGTAGCTCCTGTGTTTCTAAGACTAAGGCACTTTGCACCCTGCTGCAGCAGCTGCTGATACGATACACAGTGAGTGCAGAGCTCATCTCTACACCACGCCTCTGAGCACCAGCAGCAGCTTGTGTGTTTCCTAAGACACTTTGCACCCTGCTGCAGCAGCCGCTGATAAGATACACAGTGAGTGCAGAGCTCATCTCTACACCACGCCTCTAAGCACCGGCAGCAGCTCGTGTGTTTCCTCAGACACTTTTCACCCTGCTGCAGCGGCTGCTGATAAGATACTCAGTGAGTGCAGAGCTCATCTCTACAACACGCCTATGAGCACCAGCAGTAGCTCCTGTGTTTCTAAGACTAAGGCACTTTGCACCCTGCTGCAGCAGCTGCTGATACGATACACAGTGCATGCAGAGCTCCTCTCTACCCCACGCCTCTGAGCACCAGCAGCAGCTCGTATGTTTCCTAATACACTTTGCACCCTGCTGCAGCCGCCGCTGAAAAGATACACAGTGAGTGCAGAGCTCATCTCTACACCACGCCTCTGAGCACCAGCAGCAGCTCGCATGTTTCCTAAGACACTTTGCACCCTGCTGCAGTGGCCGCCGATAAGATACATAGTGAGTAGAGAGTTCCTCTCTACACCACTTTTTTTTAGCACCAGCAGTAGCTTGTGTGTTTCCTAAGACACTTTGCACCCTGCTGCAGCAGCTGCTGATAAGATACACGACGAGTGCAGAGCTCACCTCTACACCATGCCTCTAGGCACCAGCAGCAGCTCGACACTTTGCACCCTGCTGCAGCGGCCGCTGATAAAATACACAGTGATTACATAGCTCATCTCTACACCACGCCTCTGAGCACCGGCAGCAGCTTGTGTGTTTCCAAAGACACTTTGCACCTTGCTGAAGCGGCCGCTGATAAGATGCACAGTGAGTACAGAGCTCCTCTCTGCACCACGCCTCTGAGCACCAGCAGCAGCTTTTGTGTTTCCTAAGACACTTTGCCCCCTGCTGCAGCGGCTGCTGATAAGATATACAGTGAGTGCAGAGCTCATTTCTACAACACGCTTCTGAGCACGAGCAACAGCTTGTGTGTTTCCTTAGACACTTTGCACCCTGCTGCAGCGGCCGCTGATAAGATGCACAGTGAGTACAGAGTTCCTCTCTAAACCACGCCTCCGAGCACCAGCAGCAGCTCGTGTGTTTCCTAAGGCACTTTGCACCCTGCTGCAGCGGCTGCTACTAAGATACACAGTGAGTGCAGAGATCATCTCTACACCATCTTCTGAGCACCAGCACCAGCTTGTGTGTTTCCTAAAACACTTTGCTCCCTGCTGCAGCGGCCGCTGATAAGATGCATAGTGAGTACAGAGCTCATCTCTACAACACGCCTCTGAGCACCAGCTCGTGTGTTTCTAAGACTAAGGCACTTTGCACCCTGCTGCAGCAGCTGCTGATAAGATACACTGTGCATTCAGAGCTCCTCTCTGCACGACGCCTCTGAGCACCAGCAGCAGCTTGTGTGCTTCCTAAGACACTTTACACCCTGCTGCAGCGTCAGCTTCTAAGATACACAGTGAATACAGATCTCATCTCTACACCATGCCTCTGAGCAGCAGCACCAGCTTGTGTGTTTCCTAAGAAACTTTGCACCCTGCTGCAGCGGCCGCTGATAAATTGCACAGTGAGTACAGAGCTCATCTCTACAACACGCCTCTGAGCACCAGCAGCAGCTTGTGTGTTTCTAAGACTAAGGCACTTTGCACCCTGCTACAGCAGCTGCTGATAAGATACACCGTGCATTCAGAGCTCCTCTCTGCACGACGCCTCTGAGCACCAGCAGCAGCTTGTGTGTTTCCTAAGACACTTTTCACCCTGCTGCAGTGGCTGCTGCTAAGATACACAGTGAGTAAGGAGCTCATCTCTACAACATGCCTCTGAGCACCAGCACCAGCTTGTGTGTTTCCTAAGAAACTTTGCACCCTGCTGCAGCGGCCGCTGATAAATTGCACAGTGAGTACAGAGCTCATCTCTACAACACGCCTCTGAGCACCAGCAGCAGCTCGTGTGTTTCTAAGACTAAGGCACTTTGCACCCTGCTGCAGCAGCTGCTGATAAGATACACAGTGCATGCAGAGCTCCTCTCTACACCACGCCTCTGAGCACCAGCAGCAGCTTGTGTGCTTCCTAAGACACTTTGCACCCTGCTGCTGCCGACGCTGATAAGATACACAGAGATTACATAGCTCATCTCTACACCATGCCTCTGACCACCAGCAGCAGCATGACACTCTGCACCCTGCTGCAGCGGCTGCTGATAAGATACACAGTGATTACATAGCTCTTCTCTACACCACGCCTCTGAGCACCGGTTGCAGCTTGTGTGTTTCCAAAGACACTTTGCACCATGCTGAAGCAGCCGCTGATAAAATGCACAGTGAGTACAGAGCTCCTCTCTGCACCAAACCTCTGAGCACCAGCAGCAGCTTGTGTGTTTCCTACAATACTTTGCCCCCTGCTGCAGCGGCTGCTGATAAGATGCACAGTGAGTACAAAGCTCATCTCTACACCACACCTCTGAGCACCAGCAGCAGCTCGACACTTCGTACCCTGCTGCAGCAGCCGCTGATAAGATACACAGTGAGTACAGAGCTCCTTTCTGCATGATGCCTCCGAGCACCAGCAGCAGCTTGTGTGTTTCCTAAGACACTTTGCACCCAGGTGCAGCGGTCGCTAATAAGATACACAGTGAGTCCAGAGCTCCTCTCTACACCATGCCTCTGAGCACCAGCTCGTGTGTTTCTAAGACTAAAGCACTTTGCACCCTGCTGCAGCAGCTGCTGATAAGATACACCGTGCATTCAGAGCTCCTCTCTGCACGACGCTCTGAGCACCAGCAGCAGCTTGTGTGCTTCCTAAGACACTTTACACCCTGCTGCAGCGTCAGCTTCTAAGATACACAGTGAATACAGATCTCATCTCTACACCATGCCTCTGAGCAGCAGCACCAGCTTGTGTGTTTCCTAAGACACTTTGCACCCTGCTGCAGCGGCAGCTGATAAGATGCACAGTGAGTGCCGATCTCATCTCTACAACACGCCTCTGAGCACCAGCAGCAGCTCGTATGTTTCCTAATACACTTTGCACCCTGCTGTAGCCGCCGCTGATAAGATACACAGTGAGTGCAGAGCTCATCTCTACACCACGCCTCTGAGCACCAGCAGCAGCTCGCATGTTTCCTAAGACACTTTGCACCCTGCTGCAGTGGCCGCCGATAAGATACATAGTGAGTAGAGAGTTCCTCTCTACACCACTTTTTTTTAGCACCAGCAGCAGCTTGTGTGTTTCCTAAGACACTTTGCACCCTGCTGCAGCAGCTGCTGATAAGATACACGACGAGTGCAGAGCTCACCTCTACACCATGCCTCTAGGCACCAGCAGCAGCTCGACACTTTGCACCCTGCTGCAGCGGCCGCTGATAAAATACACAGTGATTACATAGCTCATCTCTACACCACGCCTCTGAGCACCAGCAGCAGCTTGTGTGTTTCCAAAGACACTTTGCACTTTGCTGAAGCGGCCGCTGATAAGATGCACAGTGAGTACAGAGCTCCTCTCTGCACCACGCCTCTGAGCAGCAGCAGCAGCTTTTGTGTTTCCTAGGACACTTTGCCCCCTGCTGCAGCGGCTGCTGATAAGATATACAGTGAGTGCAGAGCTCATTTCTACAACACACTTCTGAGCACGAGCAACAGCTTGTGTGTTTCCTAAGACACTTTGCACCCTGCTGCAGCGGCCGCTGATAAGATGCACAGTGAGTACAGAGTTCCTCTCTAAACCACGCCTCGGAGCACCAGCAGCAGCTCGTGTGTTTCCTAAGACACTTTGCACCCTGCTTCAGCGGCTGCTACTAAGATACACAGTGAGTGCAGAGCTCATCTCTACACCACGCCTCTGAGCACCAGCACCAGCTTGTGTGTTTCCTAAAACACTTTGCACCCTGCTGCAGCGGCCGCTGATAAGATGCACAGTGAGTACAGAGCTCATCTCTACAACACGCCTCTGAGCACCAGCTCGTGTGTTTCTAAGACTAAGGCACTTTGCACCCTGCTGCAGCAGCTGCTTATAAGATACACCGTGCATTCAGAGCTCCTCTCTGCACGACGCCTCTGAGCACCAGCAGCAGCTTGTGTGCTTCCTAAGACACTTTACACCCTGCTGCAGCGTCAGCTTCTAAGATACACAGTAAATACAGATCTCATCTCTACACCATGCCTCTGAGCAGCAGCACCAGCTTGTGTGTTTCCTAAGACACTTTGCACCCTGCTGCAGCGGCAGCTGATAAGATGCACAGTGAGTGCAGAGCTCATCTCTACAACACGCCTCTGAGCACCAGCAGCAGCTCGTGTGCTTCTAAGACTAAGGCACTTTGCACCCTGCTGCAGCCGCCGCTGATAAGATACACAGTGAGTGCAGAGCTCATCTCTAAACCATGCCTCTGAGCACCAGCAGCAGCTCGTGTGTTTCCTAAGACACTTTGCACCCTGCTGCAGCGGCCGCTTATAAGATACATAGTGAGTACAGACTTCCTCTCCACACCACGCCTTTGAGCAGCAGCTTGTGTGTTTCCTAAGACACTTTTCACCCTGCTGCAGTGGCTGCTGCTAAGATACACAGTGAGTAAGGAGCTCATCTCTACAACATGCCTCTGAGCACCAGCACCAGCTTGTGTGTTTCCTAAGAAACTTTGCACCCTGCTGCAGCGGCCGCTGATAAATTGCACAGTGAGTACAGAGCTCATCTCTACAACAGGCCTCTGAGCACCAGCAGCAGCTCGTGTGTTTCTAAGACTAAGGCACTTTGCACCCTGCTGCAGCAGCTGCTGATAAGATACACAGTGCATGCAGAGCTCCTCTCTACACCACGCCTCTGAGCACCAGCATCAGCTTCTGTGCTTCCTAAGACACTTTGCACCCTGCTGCTGCCGACGCTGATAAGATACACAGAGATTACATAGCTCATCTCTACACCATGCCTCTGAGCACCAGCAGCAGCATGACACTTTGCACCCTGCTGCAGCGGCTGCTGATAAGATACACAGTGATTACATAGCTCTTCTCTACATCACGCCTCTGAGCACCGGTTGCAGCTTGTGTGTTTCCAAAGACACTTTGCACCATGCTGAAGCAGCCACTGATAAAATGCACAGTGAGTACAGAGCTCCTCTCTGCACCAAACCTCTGAGCACCAGCAGCAGCTTGTGTGTTTCCTACAATACTTTGCCCCCTGCTGCAGCGGCTGCTGATAAGATGCACAGTGAGTACAAAGCTCATCTCTACACCACACCTCTGAGCACCAGCAGCAGCTCGACACTTCGCACCCTGCTGCAGCAGCCGCTGATAAGATACACAGTGAGTACAGAGCTACTTTCTGCATGATGCCTCCGAGCACCAGCAGCAGCTTGTGTGTTTCCTAAGACACTTTGCACCCTGGTGCAGCGGTCGCTAATAAGATACACAGTGAGTCCAGAGCTCCTCTCTACACCATGCCTCTGAGCATCAGCAGCAGCTTGTGTGTTTCCTAAGACACTTTGCACCCTGCTGCAGCAGCCGCTGATAAGATACACAGTGAGTGCAGAGCTCATCTCTACACCACGCCTCTAAGTACCGGCAGCAGCTCGTGTGTTTCCTCAGACACTTTTCATCCTGCTGCAGCGGCTGCTGATAAGATACTCAGTGAGTGCAGAGCTCATCTCTACAACACGCCTATGAGCACCAGCAGTAGCTCGTATGTTTCCTAATACACTTTGCACCCTGCTGCAGCCGCCGCTAATAAGATACACAGTGAGTGCAGAGCTCATCTCTACACCACGCCTCTGAGCACCAGCAGCAGCTTGTGTGTTTCCTAAGACACTTTGCACCCTGCTGCAGCAGCTGCTGATAAGATACACGACGAGTGCAGAGCTCACCTCTACACCATGCCTCTAGGCACCAGCAGCAGCTCGACACTTTGCACCCTGCTGCAGCGGCCGCTGATAAAATACACAGTGATTACATAGCTCATCTCTACACCATGCCTCTGAGCACCGGCAGCAGCTTGTGTGTTTCCAAAGACACTTTGCACCTTGCTGAAGCGGCCGCTGATAAGATGCACAGTGAGTACAGAGCTCCTCTCTGCACCACGCCTCTGAGCACCAGCAGCAGCTTGTGTGTTTCCTAAGACACTTTGCACCCTGCTGCAGCGGCTGCTGCTAAGATACACAGTGAGTGCAGAGCTCATCTCTACACCATGCCTCTGAGCACCAGCACCAGCTTGTGTGTTTCCTAAGACACTTTGCACCCTGCTGCAGCGGCCGCTGATAAGATGCACAGTGAGTAAAGAGCTCATCTCTACAGCACGCCTCTGAGCACCAGCTCGTGTGTTTCTAAGACTAAGGCACTTTGCACCCTGCTGCAGCAGCTGCTGATAAGATACACCGTGCATTCAGAGCTCCTCTCTACACGACGCCTCTGAGCACCAGCAGCAGCTTGTGTGCTTCCTAAGACACTTTACACCCTGCTGCAGCGTCAGCTTCTAAGATACACAGTGAATACAGATCTCATCTCTACACCATGCCTCTGAGCAGCAGCACCAGCTTGTGTGTTTCCTAAGACACTTTGCACCCTGCTGCAGCGGCAGCTGATAAGATGCACAGTGAGTGCCGATCTCATCTCTACAACACGCCTCTGAGCACCAGCAGCAGCTGGCATGTTTCCTAAGACACTTTGCACCCTGCTGCAGTGGCCGCTGATAAGATACACAGTGAGTAGAGAGTTCCTCTCTACACCACTTTTTAAAGCACCAGCAGCAGCTTGTGTGTTTCCTAAGACACTTTGCACCCTGCTGCAGCAGCTGCTGATAAGATACACAGTGATTACATAGCTCATCTCTACACCATGCCTCTGAGCACCGGCAGCAGCTTGTGTGTTTCCAAAGAAACTTTCCACTCTGCTGAAGCGGCCGCTGATAAAATGCACAGTGAGTACAGAGCTCCTCTCTGCACCACACCTCTGAGCACCAGCAGCAGCTTGTGTGTTTCCTAAAACACTCTGCACCCTGCTGCAGCAGCGGCTGATAAGATACACAGTGAGTACAGAACTCCTCTCTATACCACGCCTCTGAACACCAGCAGCAGATTGTGTTTTTCCTAAGATACTTTGCACCCTGCTGCAGCAGCCGCTGATAAGATGCACAGTGAGTACAGAGGACCTCTCTACACCACGCCTCCGAGCACCGGTGCACACTACACTCTGCGGCGACCCCTGGCTGCCCCCAAATTACATCCCGGATGGAGCAGCATTTAATCATTATACGGTACAGGTTTGGTGTGCCCTGGGAATTATGTATCCGGATACCCCGGATATAAATGTGATATTAATGAAGACAATGAAATTGGAGGATGATCCTGCCGCACACATCCAGTTAATTCATGAGATGTGGAGGGCAGATACGAGAGAAGGGTTGGATAAAAGAGTGGCAATCTTTTATCACATGCTAAAGAAAGGCATGATTTCGAAAAGGTGGTAAGTATAGATGCCAAGAGTTGGCTGGAGATTCAAGCACATATTGTGCATTTTTGCAAAATAAGACATGAAAACGAAAGCGTAGAGCCGGCAGAAAAAGCAGAGGCTAAGCTTGTTCAAAAGAAATTGGCAAAGATTTGTCTAGAAGGGGCAGTAATTACGAATTCCATGGAGAGACAGCAAGGGCAATCGGGACAACAGGGATGCAGTGAATCGGGTATGACACGGGTAGATGGACGGGTATGTTCCCGGTCCAAGGCCAATGAGAGGCTTTGCGAGGGGCAGGGGAAGGATTTCTACGGCTGCTACTAAGATACACAGTGAGTGCAGAGCTCATCTCTACACCACGCCTCTGAGCACCAGCACCAGCTTGTGTGTTTCCTAAAACACTTTGCACCCTGCTGCAGCGGCCGCTGATAAGATGCACAGTGAGTACAGAGCTCATCTCTACAACACGCCTCTGAGCACCAGCTCCTGTGTTTCTAAGACTAAGGCACTTTGCACCCTGCTGCAGCAGCTGCTTATAAGATACACTGTGCATTCAGAGCTCCTCTCTGCACGACGCCTCTGAGCACCAGCAGCAGCTTGTGTGCTTCCTAAGACACTTTACACCCTGCTGCAGCGTCAGCTTCTAAGATACACAGTGAATACAGATCTCATCTCTACACCATGCCTCTGAGCAGCAGCACCAGCTTGTGTGTTTCCTAAGACACTTTGCACCCTGCTTCAGCGGCAGCTGATAAGATGCACAGTGAGTGCAGAGCTCATCTCTACAACACGCCTCTGAGCACCAGCAGCAGCTCGTGTGCTTCTAAGACTAAGGCACTTTGCACCCTGCTGCAGCCGCCGCTGATAAGATACACAGTGAGTGCAGAGCTCATCTCTAAACCATGCCTCTGAGCACCAGCAGCAGCTCGTGTGTTTCCTAAGACACTTTGCACCCTGCTGCAGCGGCCGCTTATAAGATACATAGTGAGTACAGACTTCCTCTCCACACCACGCCTTTGAGCAGCAGCTTGTGTGTTTCCTAAGACACTTTTCACCCTGCTGCAGTGGCTGCTGCTAAGATACACAGTGAGTAAGGAGCTCATCTCTACAACATGCCTCTGAGCACCAGCACCAGCTTGTGTGTTTCCTAAGAAACTTTGCACCCTGCTGCAGCGGCCGCTGATAAATTGCACAGTGAGTACAGAGCTCATCTCTACAACACGCCTCTGAGCACCAGCAGCAGCTCGTGTGTTTCTAAGACTAAGGCACTTTGCACCCTGCTGCAGCAGCTGCTGATAAGATACACAGTGCATGCAGAGCTCCTCTCTACACCACGCCTCTGAGCACCAGCATCAGCTTCTGTGCTTCCTAAGACACTTTGCACCCTGCTGCTGCCGACGCTGATAAGATACACAGAGATTACATAGCTCATCTCTACACCATGCCTCTGAGCACCAGCAGCAGCATGACACTTTGCACCCTGCTGCAGCGGCTGCTGATAAGATACACAGTGATTACATAGCTCTTCTCTACATCACGCCTCTGAGCACCGGTTGCAGCTTGTGTGTTTCCAAAGACACTTTGCACCATGCTGAAGCAGCCACTGATAAAATGCACAGTGAGTACAGAGCTCCTCTCTGCACCAAACCTCTGAGCACCAGCAGCAGCCTGTGTGTTTCCTACAATACTTTGCCCCCTGCTGCAGCGGCTGCTGATAAGATGCACAGTGAGTACAAAGCTCATCTCTACACCACACCTCTGAGCACCAGCAGCAGCTCGACACTTCGCACCCTGCTGCAGCAGCCGCTGATAAGATACACAGTGAGTACAGAGCTCCTTTCTGCATGATGCCTCCGAGCACCAGCAGCAGCTTGTGTGTTTCCTAAGACACTTTGCACCCTGGTGCAGCGGTCGCTAATAAGATACACAGTGAGTCCAGAGCTCCTCTCTACACCATGCCTCTGAGCATCAGCAGCAGCTTGTGTGTTTCCTAAGACACTTTGCACCCTGCTGCAGCAGCCGCTGATAAGATACACAGTGAGTGCAGAGCTCATCTCTACACCACGCCTCTAAGTACCGGCAGCAGCTCGTGTGTTTCCTCAGACACTTTTCATCCTGCTGCAGCGGCTGCTGATAAGATACTCAGTGAGTGCAGAGCTCATCTCTACAACACGCCTATGAGCACCAGCAGTAGCTCGTATGTTTCCTAATACACTTTGCACCCTGCTGCAGCCGCCGCTAATAAGATACAGAGTGAGTGCAGAGCTCATCTCTACACCACGCCTCTGAGCACCAGCAGCAGCTCGCATGTTTCCTAAGACACTTTGCACCCTGCTGCAGTGGGCGCCGATAAGATACATAGTGAGTAGAGAGTTCCTCTCTACACCACTTTTTTTTAGCACCAGCAGCAGCTTGTGTGTTTCCTAAGACACTTTGCACCCTGCTGCAGCAGCTGCTGATAAGATACACGACGAGTGCAGAGCTCACCTCTACACCATGCCTCTAGGCACCAGCAGCAGCTCGACACTTTGCACCCTGCTGCAGCGGCCGCTGATAAAATACACAGTGATTACATAGCTCATCTCTACACCACGCCTCTGAGCACCGGCAGCAGCTTGTGTGTTTCCAAAGACACTTTGCACCTTGCTGAAGCGGCCGCTGATAAGATGCACAGTGAGTGCAGAGCTCATCTCTACACCATGCCTCTGAGCACCAGCAGCAGCTTGTGTGTTTCCTAAGACACTTTGCACCCTGCTGCAGCGGCCGCTGATAAGATGCACAGTGAGTAAAGAGCTCATCTCTACAGCACGCCTCTGAGCACCAGCTCGTGTGTTTCTAAGACTAAGGCACTTTGCACCCTGCTGCAGCAGCTGCTGATAAGATACACCGTGCATTCAGAGCTCCTCTCTACACGACGCCTCTGAGCACCAGCAGCAGCTTGTGTGCTTCCTAAGACACTTTACACCCTGCTGCAGCGTCAGCTTCTAAGATACACAGTGAATACAGATCTCATCTCTACACCATGCCTCTGAGCAGCAGCACCAGCTTGTGTGTTTCCTAAGACACTTTGCACCCTGCTGCAGCGGCAGCTGATAAGATGCACAGTGAGTGCCGATCTCATCTCTACAACACGCCTCTGAGCACCAGCAGCAGCTCACATGTTTCCTAAGACACTTTGCACCCTGCTGCAGTGGCCGCTGATAAGATACACAGTGAGTAGAGAGTTCCTCTCTACACCACTTTTTAAAGCACCAGCAGCAGCTTGTGTGTTTCCTAATACAATTTGCACCCTGCTGCAGCAGCTGCTGATAAGATACACAGTGATTACATAGCTCATCTCTACACCATGCCTCTGAGCACCGGCAGCAGCTTGTGTGTTTCCAAAGAAACTTTCCACTCTGCTGAAGCGGCCGCTGATAAAATGCACAGTGAGTACAGAGCTCCTCTCTGCACCACACCTCTGAGCACCAGCAGCAGCTTGTGTGTTTCCTAAAACACTCTGCACCCTGCTGCAGCAGCGGCTGATAAGATACACAGTGAGTACAGAACTCCTCTCTATACCACGCCTCTGAACACCAGCAGCAGATTGTGTTTTTCCTAAGATACTTTGCACCCTGCTGCAGCAGCCGCTGATAAGATGCACAGTGAGTACAGAGGACCTCTCTACACCACGCCTCCGAGCACCGGTGCACACTACACTCTGCGGCGACCCCTGGCTGCCCCCAAATTACATCCCGGATGGAGCAGCATTTAATCATTATACGGTACAGGTTTGGTGTGCCCTGGGAATTATGTATCCGGATACCCCGGATATAAATGTGATATTAATGAAGACAATGAAATTGGAGGATGATCCTGCCGCACACATCCAGTTAATTCATGAGATGTGGAGGGCAGAGACGAGAGAAGGGTTGGATAAAAGAGTGGCAATCTTTTATCACATGCTAAAGAAAGGCATGATTTCGAAAAGGTGGTAAGTATAGATGCCAAGAGTTGGCTGGAGATTCAAGCACATATTGTGCATTTTTGCAAAATAAGACATGAAAACGAAAGCGTAGAGCAGGCAGAAAAAGCAGAGGCTAAGCTTGTTCAAAAGAAATTGGCAAAGATTTGTCTAGAAGGGGCAGTAATTACGAATTCCATGGAGAGACAGCAGGGGCAATCGGGACAACAGGGATGCAGTGAATCGGGTATGACACGGGTAGATGGACGGGTATGTTCCCGGTCCAAGGCCAATGAGAGGCTTTGCGAGGGGCAGGGGAAGGATTTCTACAAGAAAGCAGGTCATTTTACAGGTTTGGAGGAATGGGTCCTCGGTTTAATGGAACAATGGGTAACAGTTACGGAGGATCATATGGGATTCAGTGTTGGTCGTGTGGAAGGTTGGGACATGTGTCACAAGACTGTTGTGAGCGGCCGCAGTATTGGAGCTCAACAGATGCAAACCCTGACCCTGCCATATGCTCCAGGATATGTGCAATCACAGCAGGCACAGGCTGAACAGAACTCAGTGACTGTGGTTGCACAGACCTTTGGGATACCACCAACCATGCCAGTACAAGCATCGGTGCAGACATGGGCCAAGAATCCTTTATCCCAAGGATTGGTTACTCACTATAGAGGAGCAAGTGTGTTTGGAGGGAATACTTATTCTCTCCGCCGGTGCAAATATTTACAAAGAGTAGGACAGTCCACAGGGGTCTCCAATGTGTCCAGTCTCTTGCCACCAATCCGGAAGAGGAACCCTGAATGGGTGTGCAGGTAGGTGACCAAACGTTTTCATTCATTCGCGACACAGGGGATGCAGAATCCTGCATTAAGGAAGGTGAGTTCTCCATGTCAGGCAAAATGATGGGCACACAGGGATTCTCTTGGGCTATCCTGTTGGCTCCTTATACTGAAGATCTTCATATTAAGGTAGGCACTCAAAATGTATCAGCCCCTTTGTTGTTTTGTATGGACACCCCAGCGAATCGCTTGGGAAGCTACCTCCTGAGTAGTCAATTGCTTTCACGGAGGAAGGTATTGTATGCTTGACCGAAGGGTTGTACCCAGTAAGGGAAGCAGCACATTTGCTGGCCTATTGTAGCGACAGCGCGATTATAGGGGTACCCGTTTATTCAGTGGTTTCTTTATGGGGTGATGGTTTTGTTGGTTTTGTTAAGTTGGGTCCCGGGGATCTGAAATCCGACTTGACGAGTATTGATTGAGTTTATATTTTGGCCTGATGTGCCACAGGAGGTAACACCAGGCACCATTGTTACGATTCTCTTAGACACTGTAGTGATCAAGAAGAGCAGGGTGGTTCTCTCAGGCACTGGCGAGGAAGGCAGAGAGCGGCGCACAGTTCTGTGCATCGATACAACCTTGTCGCTGAGGGACGTGTCCGATGAGCAATTGTTTGAAGGTACCGAAGACACAGGAGAGATGGTCCTTGAAATTGGGGTGTCTTGCCAGATCGTGATATAGCAAAGGGAAGTGCCACAGCTCATGCTCATCGTTAGAAGTACATTGCCATATTGGAAGGAGGAATTGGGAAAAATGTCAGACTATTTGTGGACCAGCAATCCTCATGATGTGGGCTGGAGCAGTGAAGATACAATTGAATCCCGGTGCAATATTGCTGCAGGTTAAACCGTACCTCATGTCCAGGGAGGCGGACAAATGGATTTACGAGACCCTTATGGCACTGTTGAAGCAAGGCATAACAAGACCTTCTGTGTCCCCATGCAATACAGCTATCTACCCTGTGAAGAAATTAAAGGGGTCCAGTTAGCGGATGGTCCTGTATTTGCGCACCCTCAATAATATTGTTGAGGAGGAATTTTCAGTGGTACCGTATCCTGCCACCATACTCTTAAACATCACTACTGGGTCGACCCACTTCACAGTAGTTGATTTAAAAATGCATTTTTTTGTGTTCTCATACACACTGATTCTCAGTACCTCGCAGCGTTGTGAGGAGTCAGAAATGTGAAATGGCCAACTTTGGGTGATTTCTCAAATGGTGCCGTTTTATTAAATTATAAAGTTCGACAAACGCCTCATTAGGACTAGCCTGAAGAGGATCTACCTCCCTGTCAAAACTAAAGCAAAGATTCAAACAAGGGATATCTGGCCTTCACACTTAAACATAAAATATACAAGAAAATATATATGGCACTTCACACCAAATATCAACAACGGTATTTCCAATGTATTTACAGTCTTTTCTAGTAACCTGGGTGATCTCCCCTTCCCCATGTTTCAAGGTCGATTCAACTCCAATGTTCAACAAAAAGAAACCTGGAAATATGGCTGCCCAATAAAGTTTCAATTCAGTTCTTGTCTCCCTCACTGTGTCAAAAGAAAGTTCTGTCAACCATTGTTCAACAACAGAAAAGTTTCTCTTCTTCCGTGAACTATGATTTCTACTTCATTAAATAGCACCAATTGTGTTCCTTGTCAAGATGCTTTGCCACAACTTATAAATGTCAAAGAGGAATCACAGTTCTTGTCAGATTCAAAGAAACACAACTTTTGGAAAGGTCAAAGAAACAAAGCTTCTTGGTAGCACTTCTTAAGTTTCTCTTTACAGCATTATGTATCACAGTCTATATCTCTGTCAGGATGACTTCAAAGCACCACTGCTTCTACCTGAGCAACTCTCATGCCAGGTTAATTTCTGAAAGGATGCACCATGCGGGCCTACTTGCCTGCCACATAGGGTTCCATATTCAACTGGGCTTCTGAATTTTTAAATCTACTGACAACCAAAGGTTTTATCATAGCTTTAACAGTCTACAATTTTGTGATTAGCAACTTTTGCCGAAAAAACAATATTCACATCAGTGTTCTACACCACCTTCATATAGGCAAAGCACTCTTCCTCTGAACATTCACCCTTCAGAAGAGTAGCCTATTTGCCACTGGTTTTTCAGCAACATCAACATTAACTACAGCTTCAGCAATTTGTATTTTTGTGACATTGAACAACTTTTCAGAAAAGACAAGATTCAACTTCAGGGCCTCTCAAACACTTCAAAGTAAGCAAGGCACTCTTCTTCTGACCATTCACTTTCCAGAAGGGCAGCCCATTTGCCACTCTTGTCTTCCTGCAGCATCAACAACCAAACTGCCCTTAAGGATATAATTATACCATTCCGCCTCGAGGCTTTGGTAATGTGAGTTGCAACAACCTTTAGGGAATAATCAACAAGCTCTTTTTATGGCCTTGCATTCACCTCTTTCCTTCCAGCCAACCAGAATAACTTAACTGTATGCCGTGTTGTTAGTCTCTTTTGGCTTTAGACAATGGGGCTCATAACGGGGTTGCTGGTAAAACCCGCCGGTAGGAGGCAGGTACCCGCAACACCGTAACACCCTTACCTCTGCCTGATATCCTGGTGGCACCAGGCTATCACAAGTTGCGATGGTCACGGTTACTCCCCGTTTCCATGGAGTCCAATAGGATTCCATGGAAATGGGGTCACTGAAGCACCGGCACCGTTACTAACAGTGCCGGTGCTCAGGGAGAGACATGGCAGCAGGGGCCTGAAAACATCTGTGGCCTCTACCGGCATTCTCAGAGTATGGCGGTCCAGAAAGTGTGCTGGTACATTGCTACCGGCCCCCTTATTCCAGACCACCATACTCGGGATGAGGGCCAATGTTTGACCAACTCTTAGCTCTGGCAATACCTGCATCTCCATTGGCCTTGTAGAAATGCTTGCTTCACTCTTGGCTTAGGCAATGCTCACAATTAGTAATGTTCAGTCACTTAACTTCAGTGCCACATTGTTCACCACTGCTTCACAATGGATTTGTTGGTTAATCTTGACCTCAGAATCACTTTTAGGCACATGTGACCAGTCTAACTACCATCTGTTTTCAGCGGTTTTAGTATCTAATGAATGTTGTTTCACAGCTTTTAACCTGTCAGGATTATCATTGCCCCCTTGTAGAGTTCACTATGAGGATTCTGATAGATCCAACTAGCTACGTGGATTGAGATGGACCACTGTAGATATCCCGAGAGGAGGCTTAGATAGATGAGGCGACCTTACTGTAGAAATTAGACAGTAGGGGCAATAAACTCTCTATACTAATCTGGGGGATAAGGACACCTGGGCGAGGGTGGGAAAGGCTTCATCAAGACGAGAGTGAGGGATGGCCCTAGCGCTCTGCCTTAACATTTAATAAAAACCCTTGAACCTTCTCCAGGAGTTAGAGCGCTCTTTCAGCACCTGTGACAGCTGTGCATGCATCTAGCACTTCATGTTGCACTGTTGGGCCTCTCCAAACATGCTGCCACTGCTGGTATCAACCAACCCATTTTATAATGTTTCACTCATGTATGTATTTGTGTTGCCCCTTCTGGTAGGCTGAGACTGCCAGGGTGTTGGGTCATTTATTTGGGTTGGGCTATTTCAGTGGTTTCCCTTAGCTGACCCACAACACCCGTAACCAGCAACTTCTCTTCAAAGGTAAATTGCAGTATTAGTCTTGCCTGGCAGTTCCATGTTATAAGTGCAACGCAATGTCAGCAAAGTCATGGATTTCTGCTTGCATTCCTGGATGCTGTCACTTCTCCCCAAGGGGGAACTCCTTCCCCTGATGCCAGGGTAGTGAGGCTGCTACCCAATTGTCCACCTGGGGGTGGTATAATGAGGGAGGATCTCATGGGAAGGGGCTCCCCCCACGGGAAAAGAGATGGCCATCTAATGTACGGCCAAGGAAAACACACCAAACCCACACAGCCTCACTCGCCTCTCTATCTCCTGAGAAATCTGTATGATATGATATGATATTTTATTTGTATCGCACTCGTACACAAGTGTTTCAGAGTGCGACTAGGCAAGGAAGGGGAGCAGGGGAGAGCACAACACAACACAACAATCTTACTAGGCCCAGTGACACTGAGAACGTGCATGGGTAAGTGAAAAGGGAAAAAGTGCATGGAAGGGGGAGAGTGGAAAGTGAGGAGCAGAGGAGAGCAGATAAATAAATAAATACAAATAAATAGAAAATGGAGACAATAAACAGTGGTAGTGCAGCTCGCAAGTGGCAAGTGCTGTGTTTAAGGCAGCAGACTGGGTAAGTCTGATAAGTGCAGAAAGGGAAGAAAAATTGGGGGGAGAGGGCTGTATTGGTGCAGATACAGTCCCCAGTGCAAAGGGTGGCCGGGAGGCAGTGCAGAAGGGTGGCCGGGTGAGCAGGTACCTGGGCCCAGGGGACAGAGGGTGGTCAGGTGCACAGTGTCAAGAGAGAGGATATCATCAGGGGAGAGGGGAGTGCAAAGGCAGAAGCAAAGAGGAAGGTCTTGAGGTGCTTCCGGAACCAGAAATGGTTCTCCTCAAGTTTTGGAGTGGCAGGGAGGCTGTTCCAGAGGGAGGCCCCAGCTGAAGATAGAGATCTACCACCAGCTTGTTTCTTTGAAAAACGATTGACCTGGAGGGAGTTAGAGGTAGAGGAGTGAAAACTCGAGACGGGAGGTATTTGCGGAGGGATAGCTGAAGGTATTTTGGACCCAGGCCCCAGAAAGCCTTGTGAACAATGCAGAGGGTTTGGAACTAATCCTTGCATCCACTAGGAGCCAATGGAGAGATTTCAGAGCTAGAGAGATACGATCCCAGGGCTTGATGCCAAGGACAAGTCTTGCAGTCCTGTTCTGAATAAGTTGCAGAGGGCGGAGAGTAGAGGCAGGTAGATTTAGAAAGAGGCTGTTACAATAGTCCAACCTAGAGAGAACCAGAGCTTGGGAGACAGTGAGCTTCTAAGGGAAGGAAAGAAAAGGCAGAGTACCCCTGAGGCGGTGCAGTAGGATGGGCGGAGAAAGAAAGTGTGGAGATGACCCCGAGATTCTTAGCCTCACAGGAAAGGGTAAGAAGAGGCCAAGGGAGGCTGGCCAGATAGTGAGGGAAAAGGATGGAGATGGTGTGCCAATGAGGAGGATCTCAGTCTTGCTGGCATTCAGACAAAGATCATTGGTGGCACACCAATCTTAAAAGGCAGTTAGGCAGTCAGAGATGAGAGTGGGAGAGGAGGTGGCCAAGGGCAGCTGGAAAATGAGTTAAGTGTCATCAGCGTAGCACTGGAAATTTGAGCAGAAAATGGCAATGCAGTGGGTGAGAGTTGCCAGGTATTGGTTGAAGAGCCAGGTGAGAGGTTAGACACCTGGGAAACCCCACAGGTATAGAGGAAGATAGATGATAGGAAGGACCCAAGTTGGACCTGGGAGGGTTGATCAGAGAGGAAACTGGTCAGCCAGGCCAGATGTGACCTGGCAGTTCGGGCTGGACTGCCCCTTTTGGGGTAGGACCAAGCCTGATTTGCATATGGTTTTTCCCCTTCTGTAATGGCTTGGCAGGCTGAAAAACGATGGTCTGGAGGGTTGCCCAGAGCTTTGCCCGTCGGTATGATTAATTCAAAACCGTCCAGCTATCACCTTTCTGTTTTGCTAAAGTCACCCCGATTGGGATGGGTATGCCCAGACGTTGGTCCTGAGTCTGCCGGGCTTAGAGACCCAAGCTACTCCTCACTGATGACGCCAACAAGGCTGAAACATGTCTGGGGATGCTTGTGGTCTCGTGCAGAAGGGATGTGACCTAGCAGTTCGGGCTGGACTGCTCTTTTTGGGGTAGAACCAAGCCTGATTTGCATATGGTTTTTCCCCTTCTGTAATGGCTTGGCAGGCTGAAAAACGATGGTCTGAAGGGGTTGCCCAGAGCTTTGCCCGTGGTTATGATTAATTCAAAACCTTCCAGCCATCACCTTTCTGTTTTTCTAAAGTCACCCCGAGTGGGACGGGTATGCCCAGACGTGGGTCCCGAGTCTGCCGGGCCTAGAGACCCAAGCTACTCCTCACTAATGATGCCCAACAAGGCTGCAACATGTCTGGGGATGCTTGTGGTCTTGTGCAGAAGGGATGTGACCTAGAAGTTCGGACTGGACTGCCCCTTTTGGGGTAGGACCAAGCCTGATTTGCATATGGTTTTTCCCCTTCTGTAATAGCTTGGAAGGCTGAAAAACGATGGTCTGGAGGGTTGCCCAGAGCTTTGCCCGTGGTTATGATTAATTCAAAACCTTACACCCATCACCTTTCTGTTTTGCTAAAGTCACCCCGAGTGGGTCGGGTATGCCCAGACGTGGGTCCGGAGTCTGCCGGGCCTAGAGACCCAAGCTACTCCTCACTAATGACGCCCAACAAGGCTGAAACATGTCTGGGGATGCTTGTGGTCTCGTGCAGAAGGGATGTGACCTGGCAGTTTGGGCTGGACTGCCCCTTTTGGCTAGGACCAAGCCTGATTTGCATATGGTTTTTCCCCTTCTGTAATGGCTTGGCAGGCTGAAAAACGGTGGTCTGGAGTGTTGCCCAGAGCTTTGCCCGTGGTTATGATTAATTCAAAACCTTCCATCCATCACCTTTCTGTTTTGCTAAAGTCACCCCGATTGGGATGGGTATGCCCAGACGTTGGTCCTGAGTCTGCCGGGCTTAGAGACCCAAGCTACTCCTCACTGATGACGCCAACAAGGCTGAAACATGTCTGGGGATGCTTGTGGTCTCGTGCAGAAGGGATGTGACCTAGCAGTTCGGGCTGGACTGCTCTTTTTGGGGTAGAACCAAGCCTGATTTGCATATGGTTTTTCCCCTTCTGTAATGGCTTGGCAGGCTGAAAAACGATGGTCTGAAGGGGTTGCCCAGAGCTTTGCCCGTGGTTATGATTAATTCAAAACCTTCCAGCCATCACCTTTCTGTTTTTCTAAAGTCACCCCGAGTGGGACGGGTATGCCCAGACGTGGGTCCCGAGTCTGCCGGGCCTAGAGACCCAAGCTACTCCTCACTAATGATGCCCAACAAGGCTGCAACATGTCTGGGGATGCTTGTGGTCTTGTGCAGAAGGGATGTGACCTAGAAGTTCGGACTGGACTGCCCCTTTTGGGGTAGGACCAAGCCTGATTTGCATATGGTTTTTCCCCTTCTGTAATAGCTTGGAAGGCTGAAAAACGATGGTCTGGAGGGTTGCCCAGAGCTTTGCCCGTGGTTATGATTAATTCAAAACCTTACACCCATCACCTTTCTGTTTTGCTAAAGTCACCCCGAGTGGGTCGGGTATGCCCAGACGTGGGTCCGGAGTCTGCCGGGCCTAGAGACCCAAGCTACTCCTCACTAATGACGCCCAACAAGGCTGAAACATGTCTGGGGATGCTTGTGGTCTCGTGCAGAAGGGATGTGACCTGGCAGTTTGGGCTGGACTGCCCCTTTTGGCTAGGACCAAGCCTGATTTGCATATGGTTTTTCCCCTTCTGTAATGGCTTGGCAGGCTGAAAAACGGTGGTCTGGAGTGTTGCCCAGAGCTTTGCCCGTGGTTATGATTAATTCAAAACCTTCCATCCATCACCTTTCTGTTTTGCTAAAGTCACCCCAAGTGGGACGGGTATGCCCAGACGTGGGTCCCGAGTCTGCCGGGCCTAAAGACCCAAGCTACTCCTCACTGATGACGCCCAACAAGGCTGAAACATGTCTGGGGATGCTTGTGGTCTCGTGCAGAAGGGATGTGACCTAGCCGTTCGGGCTGGGCTGCCCCTTTTGGGTAGGACCAAGCCTAATTTGCATATGGTTTTTCCCCCTTCTGTAATGGCTTGGCAGGCTGAAAAACGATGGTCTGGAGGGTTGCCCAGAGCTTTGCCCGTGGTTATGATTAATTCAAAACCTTCCAGCTATCACCTTTCTGTTTTGCTAAAGTCACCCGAGTGGAACGGGAATGCCCAGACATGGGTCCCGAGTCTGCCGGGCCTAGAGACCCAAGCTACTCCTCACTGATGACACCCAACAAGGCTGAAACATGTCTGGAGATGCTTGTGGTCTCATGCAGAAGGGATGTGACCAAGCAGTTTGGGCTGGACTGCCCCTTTTAGGGTAGGACAAAGCCTGATTTGCATATTTTTTTCCCCTTCTGTAATAGCTTGGCAGGCTGAAAAACGATGGTCTGGAGGGTTGCCCAGAGCTTTGCCCGTGGTTATGATTAATTCAAAACCTTCCATCCATCACCTTTCTGTTTTGCTAAAGTCACCCCGAGTGGGTCGGGTATGCCCAGACGTGGGTCCCGAGTCTGCCGGGTTTAGAGACCCAAGCTACTCCTCACTGATGATGCCCAACAAGGCTGAAACATGTCTGGGGATGCTTGTGGTCTCGTGCAGAAGGGATGTGACCTGGCAGTTCGGGCTGGCCTGCCCCTTTTGGCTAGGACCAAGCCTGATTTGCATATGGTTTTTCCCCTTCTGTAATGGCTTGGCAGGCTGAAAAACGATGGTCTGGAGTGTTGCCCAGAGCTTTGCCCGTGGTTATGATTAATTCAAAACCTTCCATCCATCACCTTTCTGTTTTGCTAAAGTCACTCCAAGTGGGACGGTATGCCCAAAAGTGGGTCCCGAGTCTGCCGGGTTTAGAGACCCAAGCTACTCCTCACTGATGATGCCCAACAAGGCTGAAACATGTCTGGGGATGCTTGTGGTCTTGTGCAGAAGGGATGTGACCAAGCAGTTCGGGCTGGACTGCCCCTTTTGGGGTCGGACCAACCCTGATTTGCATATGGTTTTTCCCCTTCTGTAATGGCTTGGCAGGCTGAAAAACGATGGTCTGGAGTGTTGCCCAGAGCTTTGCCCGTGGTTATGATTAATTCAAAACCTTCCATCCATCACCTTTCTGTTTTGCTAAAGTCACTCCAAGTGGGACGGTATGCCCAAAAGTGGGTCCCGAGTCTGCCGGGTTTAGAGACCCAAGCTACTCCTCACTGATGATGCCCAACAAGGCTGAAACATGTCTGGGGATGCTTGTGGTCTTGTGCAGAAGGGATGTGACCAAGCAGTTCGGGCTGGACTGCCCCTTTTGGGGTCGGACCAACCCTGATTTGCATATGGTTTTTCCCCTTCTGTAATGGCTTGGTAGGCTGAAAAACGATGGTCTGGAGGGTTACCCAGAGCTTTGCCCGTGGTTATGATTAATTCAAAACCTTCCAGCCATCATCTTTCGATTTTGCTAAAGTCACCCCAAGTGGGACGGGTATGCCCAGACGTGGGTCCCGAGTCTGCCGGGCCTAAAGACCCAAGCTACTCCTCACTGATGACGCCCAACAAGGCTGAAACATGTCTGGGGATGCTTGTGGTCTCGTGCAGAAGGGATGTGACCTAGCCGTTCGGGCTGGGCTCCCCCTTTTGGTTAGGACCAAGCCTAATTTGCATATGGTTTTTCCCCCTTCTGTAATGGGTTGGCAGGCTGAAAAACGATGGTCTGGAGGGTTGCCCAGAGCTTTGCCCGTGGTTATGATTAATTCAAAACCTTCCAGCCATCACCTTTCTGTTTTGCTAAAGTCACCCGAGTGGAACGGGTATGCCCAGACATGGGTCCCGAGTCTGCCGGGCCTAGAGACCCAAGCTACTCCTCACTGATGACACCCAACAAGGCTGAAACATGTCTGGAGATGCTTGTGGTCTCATGCAGAAGGGATGTGACCAAGCAGTTTGGGCTGGACTGCCCCTTTTGGGGTAGGACAAAACCTGATTTGCATATTTTTTTCCCCTTCTGTAATAGCTTGGCAGGCTGAAAAACGATGGTCTGGAGGGTTGCCCAGAGCTTTGCCCGTGGTTATGATTAATTCAAAACCTTCCATCCATCACCTTTCTGTTTTGCTAAAGTCACTCCAAGTGGGACGGTATGCCCAAACGTGGGTCCCGAGTCTGCCGGGTTTAGAGACCCAAGCTACTCCTCACTGATGATGCCCAACAAGGCTGAAACATGTCTGGGGATGCTTGTGGTCTCGTGCAGAAGGGATGTGACCAAGCAGTTCAGGCTGGACTGCCCCTTTTGGGGTCGGACCAAGCCTGATTTGCATATGGTTTTTCCCCTTCTGTAATGGCTTGGCAGGCTGAAAAACGATGGTCTGGAGGGTTTCCCAGAGCTTTGCCCATGGTTATGATTAATTCAAAACCTTCCATCCATCAACTTTCTGTTTTGCTAAAGTCACTCCAAGTGGGACGGTATGCCCAAACGTGGGTCCCGAGTCTGCCGGGTTTAGAGACCCAAGCTACTCCTCACTGATGATGCCCAACAAGGCTGAAACATGTCTGTGGATGCATGTGGTATTGTGCAGAAGGGATGTGACCTAGCCGTTCGGGCTGGGCTCCCCCTTTTGGTTAGGACCAAGCCTAATTTGCATATGGTTTTTCCCCTTCTGTAATGGCTTGGTAGGCTGAAAAACGATGGTCTGGAGGGTTGCCCAGAGCTTTGCCCGTGGTTATGATTAATTCAAAACCTTCCAGCCATCACCTTTCTGTTTTGCTAAAGTCACCCGAGTGGGACGGGTATGTCCAGACATGGGTCCCGAGTCTGCCGGGCCTAGAGACCCAAGCTACTCCTCACTGATGACACCCAACAAGGCTGAAACATGTCTGGAGATGCTTGTGGTCTCATGCAGAAGGGATGTGACCAAGCAGTTTGGGCTGGACTGCCCCTTTTGGGGTAGGACCAAGATTGATTTGCATATGGTTTTTCCCCTTCTGTAATGGCTTGGCAGGTGAAGAACGATGGTCTGGAGAGTTGCCCAGAGCTTTGCCCGTGGTTATGATTAATTCAAAACCTTCCAGCCATAACCTTTCTGTTTTGCCCTGATCAGTGATACCCAGGTTATCACGGAGACAGTTGAGCAGGATGGTGTGGTTGACCGTGTCGAAGGCAGAAGAGAGATCAAGAAGGATGAGGACAGAGGGAATGTTAAAGTCCAGGTTGGAGAGCAGATCTTCACAGATGTTCAGGAGAGCAGTTTCCATGCTTCTGGCCACCCTGAAACCAGACTGGTGGTCATGGAGACAGCCAACAGAATCTGAATAAAGGTTAAGCTGAGAGATGGCCAGCTTTCCAGGAGTTTGCCCAGAAAGGAGGTAATGGAAATTGGGCGATAGTTAACCAGACAGCAAGGATCAGCTGTGGGTTTCCTGAGAAGAGGATGCACAAGGGAGTGCTTCAGGGGTGAGTGGTTGCAAAAATCAACAAGGGCCGGAGCGAGGGTGTCAATGTGGTCCTTGATGTATCTAGTAAAGAGATGTACTATTGTAATACTCAAGACCTTGTCTTTCTTGAAAGTGCTGGGATGAAAAAGAACATATCAGACTTATGTGGACCTAGGACTGACACAAGATGGCCCAGCGGGAACCATGAAGATCACACCCGGGGGACCAAAGAATGACTTGCCCTTTAATTCAAATCAAAACTGCAATCTTGGTATAAAGTTCAAAAAGGGACTAGACCAGTTGTCAAATCCAGCCAAAGGAGGCAGCAGGTGTACGTGATCAACACAGAAGATCTGCATTGTGTCCAGAAACCGATGTGGATCGGGGCATGCCGGCGAGGGGCCGCGAGAGTTCCCAGACGGCTTGGCATGGGTGGAGCCATGTCAAGAGCTCAGGAGCAGGGAAGCTGAGCTGCACAACACCCGGCAATGCCAGACAACCACTGCAGCAAGAGCGCCATAATGGAGAAGCATAGTTGTGAAGATCCTCATGTCAATTTCTGTCATTTTATTGATTATCTTTTGCACCTGTCAGATGCTCTTACATTGCTGATCTGCTAAGATACCAACATCAGCTGCCATGATGACTATGACACTGTCCAAGGCTAGGAACACTGCCCTTTCATATCATATGGGTACTCAGAGTCACAGATGGATACAGGGTTGGTTAGGTCTCCTCCAAATTGGCATTAGCATCGTGTAGGTTGTGGACTGGAGGAGGGGGGTGGTGAGCTGGGTTTGTTCAGTGAAGGAGTATGTCCATAGGGGGACTAGTAAGAGATGTTTGTAGGGTCTTGTTTCCCCCAAGCAGATGTTTTAGAAGTACAAGCGATTGGTTGGTTAGTTAATGAATTAACTAAAGGGAGGGATGTTGGGGTGGTCAATAAAGGTTTCAACAGAGAAGAAAGATTTGTTTTGTGCATGCCATATTGGTGACTGGGGTAGACACGATGTTAGCGGCATGTATCTAATGTATTTGATGGGAACGAAAGGAGTGCTACTATTAGTGTTATTTTGTGTATAGTTGATACATTTTAGAATCACACACACGTAGCAACATAATGACAAGTCTGCTGATATAATGTAAACATAATGTAATCAGGTGGCGTGCAATGCAGAACCTAAAAGATGGGAAGCGAGGAGCTTCATATTCAAACCTGAGAAAGGAGATTCAAGGTCAGAGAAGCCACTGCGACGGGACACGGTAGTCTTAAAAACACATGTACAGACATATATGAACAGGGATTCAGGGAAATGTGTTTAGGACAATTGGGGAACAAGGGGTACATAGTGAATACATGAATCTGTATAGACATTTGGTGCAGGCCGCAGAAACCTGGAGTGGCGAGGTACATTCTGTGCGACCTGGGATGCCGGTTGATTGAGTACGAAGGATGGGGAAGTCGGCAAACTGCATTCAGGAACCTGCGATGACATCAAATGGTCAGTTGCGGCCAGGCAAGGGTTTACGAGTTAGTACTATTGTGGAGAGGAGATGTAATCTTCCCGAGTACACTGGAGTTTGTTATTCATTACCATGGAAGTCTGCCCACCTGATAGGGTCGACTTGAAGCCAGGTTATAAACCCAGTGCAAGGGGTGCTTAAGGGCAGAGTTGGTCAATGGTTAATGGGTGGCAATGAGGTTCTCAAACATGGCCGGGATGTGGCCAGAGGACATGAGTGCGGAAATGGTAGTCATAATAGATTCGCATGAAATAGGAGATCTCAGGGAGGCCAGCAAGTCTGGGCGGATAAGATGGCTACCATCAGTTCAAAGGGAACTTGTTTGTCTCTCCCCCTCCTCATATTGTAGAAGTGCCCTTGTCAAGCCATGTTCATCACGACCGGGGTTAGAGGTCCCAGACCAGATGGAACTTTAATAAATTAGGTTTGTTGTGCGTGAATATGTAACTATGTAATGATGTCCCGTCTGACTACAGAAAGATCCCGAAAAGGGGTGTGCTGGTAACATGAGTTGTGTTGAAAGGAGTTGAATGTATCAAATGGGAATATGGGAACTTGGGGGATTAGATCTCGTAGTATAGGTTTGACCAAGTATTCTTTGGGGGGGGAGGGGTGACTTTGTAATAAAATATGTGGGAGTGTGTTCAATGTTGCAAAGTGTTTATAATGTGCAACGTTTGTGTGGTTCAGATAGAATCGGGTTAGTTTGACTACAGCGTCATCTAGCCCCTCGGAGCCGTTTGTACAAAAAACTTGCTTTACGGACTAAACGTGCACTTGCTTCTAATGAGGTGGGTTTATTTTGAGCAAGGAGATCGGAGGTCCACCCACACACCCTCCCCAAACACCCCATAGGCTCACGTGGTCTATGATCTGGTCCTTAGTCGGATTGAGTATTGTAACTCTGTTTATCTGGCCCAGCCTGACTATTTGCTATGCAGCCTTCAAATTCTTCAGAACTCAGCTGCTCCCCTTGCACGGGTTCCTCCTATCGGGCGCACATTTCTCCTGTTCTTAATGCTCTTCACTGGCTGCCAGCGGCTAAACGAGTGCATTCAAATCCCTTTGTCTGGTGCGCAGGGCTATTCATGCCGTTGGCCTTGAGTATTTTAAGTCAAAGTTTCCACCTTATGTTCCTGGCCGTATGCTGCATTTTAAGGATTGCTTCCTTCTAGCTGTCAGTAGGTTCCATCGTGCTAGAATTGGCGGCTGCTCATTTTCTGTCAGGGCTGCCATGTTGTGGAATGCCCTTCCCATTGCTCTTCGCTCTGTGGCCCCCCATTTGCAATTTAGAAAGGCTTTGAAAACTTTACTCTTTTAGCCGTGTCCTTCTTCCTCCAATAGTGTCTATTCAGTTTTAGCGCCAGGTTGCCTTTTGGTGGTGGCTGCGCTGTACTTCGGTATGAAAATCTGTAACATAAAATAACTTGTGTGAAAGGGACAGTCTTTGGCAGGACAAGGTTACCTTTAGCAAAATTGTTTCTAAAGAGAATTTCTGTAGTGCCAGTGAGCAGGGGTGAGGGAGGTGTTTTGACCAGTCAAGCCGTAGGAACCCATTGATGATGAATAAGAGGCTAAGATCGAAGAAAAAATCAAAGTAAGTGCGTGCCAGTAAACCAGAGGGTCAGTAGAGCAATAGACTGGGACTAAAAAAACTGCTATGCGGATGGTGTTATGGTGTTTCCCAGAGGCAGTTGCTGTGCACGTTGTTTGGGGACTTGGTTAGGCTCCAGTGAAGAAACATTGGTGCAGGGTGGATCCCAGGCACTTGAAGAGGGATTATTGAATACTGAGATACCCAGGTCCAGAGTCCCGGCCACAGGAGTGGAAATCCAGAACAGCTGCGGTCATCCTCTGGCACAGGAGGTGGCTTCTAATGCTCGGGTTGTGGAGAGGAGACCCCGGGGAAGAAAGATTGCTGGTAGTCACAGGAGAGAAGTACCAGACACAGAAGAACGACCGGGAGGAGAGCTCACCGGTGACTGGCAGGATAGAAGGCAGCACAGGGCATTGCAGCCTCATACACAGGCCAAATGGAACCAGGGTACTTACGTCATGGGTGGAAGATTCTAAGGTCGGTTCAGCAAGTCAACAGATACCTGGCACCCACTTCTGGTTCAACTGAGGCATGCATGGTGAAGAGAATCAGGGAGACAATGGCTTGAGCAGGATGTCACCACTGGATCTAACGAAAGGAGCTCTGCTGTGGGTTTCTTCTTGTCTTCCGAAGTAGAGCTGCAAAAGAATGCAGGTGCAGAGCTTTGATCCTTCTTCGAGCAGCAGGACTCCCAGAGTGCAGGTATAGCTCCATCTATAGACAAGGTGATGGGTAAGGAGGACAGCTTTTACCATCCCTCGGAAGGCAATGAGAAAACACAGCACCCGTCACACACCAAGCATACATTCAATAACTGGGATATCTTAGCTATTTTTCCAAGCACACCCATGAAAACAAATACTCACACAAAAAAGTGAATTCACTCTTTCCCAGACAGACCTCTGCAAATGCCAACCAGAACTGTTTTCAGGCCAACTACAGCCCCCAATCATGGAATGCAAGGATCCAGTAGTCAAAGTGGCTGTTTGTTGTTTTAAAGAAAATCAAAAATAAAGAGCTAAACCACACATGTTCTGGGTGTGTTGGCTTGCAGTAGTGCTGTGGGGATATTATGGACACATCTGTGGGTTGGGGAGGAGGGTAGATTTTTTTTTGTTTTTATTTATTTAATTTACTTATTTATATACAGGAGGAATAATGCTCTTTTGATTCCAAAAAAAACATACAATAGATGAGAAATCAGATTTGTCTGTAAGTAGTGAGCTTCTTACAATAGGGTGAGTTTTAGGGGCATTCTGACCAGGCTGTGGAAGGGAGTAAATGGAGCAGTCACCGGGGCCAATGCATGTGTATACTTACATAGATTAAGGTAAACCAACATTATACGTTTTTCATTTATGTTGTTCAACGCCACACACTGCTAACCTCTGGCGTGCCACATCACAGATACAGAATCAATCGAAGATAGGCACCAAAGGAATTCAATTTTTAGACAGAAGTTAAAGGAAGAGCAGCCGAAGGAAGTGCATAGTGGTAACAACATCCCACCTAAACAAACAGTGAGAAAACCTCAAGATCAATCAAACAGCAAACCGGAAAGAGAGGAGGCCATCTGCAAGATTCGGTATGAACTTCAAAAGACATCCTCAGGGCACAGCGAAATTCAGTATGTAATCTCACCGCTCAAACTAACAAGACCATCAGTAAGAGCTGCCCGATAAGTGGACAGAAAACCTTAAAAATATTATCAGGCTGAAGATATTAAAGGAACAACAAGATTAAATTACATAAATCTATTGTAAGAGTTTGAGAAAAAACTTGGACGGTCAAATTATTCAAGAATCACCTATCGACATGCTCATGACCCGGTGGTAGCTGCGAAAAAAAAGGAATTCAAAAAGAACATTGCAGCAATCATCAAAGCATGACAGCAATATAGGAATTGAAGGAGAATGTACAAAAAAAAAACAGATGAGAAGAGATGCTGGAAAAACTGAAAGGAAAAAATACCGCAGCTATGTGGGCTCTTATTAATCAATCAGCAACTACTTGGGTACCGCACTTCAACAAACTCTTCGACCAAAAGAAGGAAAATCCCATTGTAATAGATCGCCAATCAAAGGACACGACGTGGGAAGGTATTGATATCAACCCAAGTGACATGTGTTTTTTCTGCTGTAAAGGAGCCTTATGACGATCATGAGAGAGTACAGAGAGAGAGGTGTAAGAGGTCTATGTTCCTTCTTCTCCAATAGGGGATGCTGGGTGGGCGCATGCGAATCTAAGCAGATATAATCATCAGAAATGCTTTTATGGTAAGTAATGCATGTCTTCTGATGCTTGTTTATCTGGTTAGAATCACATGCTGTGCATAGACTAGCGAGCAGTACCCAGAGATGACAAACGGGTCTTGAACTGAAAGGGCCTACAGTTCACTAACTCTCCTTCTTGATGAGACTGCCACCAGGAAGGCGGTCTTGTGAGTGAGTGCTTTAAGGCTAGCCTGATGCATAGGTTCAAAGGGAGGTCCCATTAGTCTAGTCAGTACAACGTTCAGGTCCCATCTGGGATCTGGGTCGGAAATAGGGGGATGAAGTCTTTTAACCTTCTGCATAAAAGCCTTGATTATTGGAATTTTCCACCACAAAACCTTTTTCTGGGATGATTGTAAGCTGAAAGTGCAGCTTAGCCGACTTTTAAGGAATTGAAAACTAAGCCTGAATCTAATAGGTGAGTCAGGTACAGGACAATATGTGTTGGTGAGCATTCAATTAGGTTGATGCTCTTGGCATTGCACCAGATAAAAAAGCGTTTCCATTTCCTGGATTAGCAATGTCTGGTGTTAGGTTTTAGTGCATCTCTAAGTATGTCCATACATCTTTGAGGGAGTTTGAGGTGTCCAAACTCTATGACCTCAGGAGCCAGGCTGCTAAATTGAGTGTTTACCCCCTGTCTTGTGACAGCATGTTGTATGAGCATGGCAGCTTCCTCGCAGGGGAGACTGACATTGGCATAAGATAAGAGAACCAAGGTTGGCGGGCGCACCTCAGGGCCACCAGAATCATCGTGACTGGTTCCTGGTGCATCTTGCACACTATCTTGTTGAGTAGGAGAGTCGGGCGGGGGGGGCAAGTGTAGACACATTTCCCTGTCCATGTTATCCAGAGTCCGTTCCCCTTGGAGTGGTTCTGCAGGTACCTGGAGGCGTTGTGCATTCGCCAGAGTCGCGAACAAGTCGTGCTCTGGGAAGCCCCAGTCTGAGAAGACGTTGAGAACAATGTCTTTGTGCAATCGCCACTCGTACTCTACGGGTAGTGGGAAGTCTCTTCTGAGCACATCCACCAGAAGATTGAGTTACCCTGGAACGTGTTGCGACAGGAGGAACATCTTGTGTTTGAGAGCCCATTTCCATAGAGAGTGAGTGCCCCCTTGCTTGTTCAGGTAATACATGGCTGTGGTACTGTCCGTGAGGACTAGGAATGTCTTCCCCTGGAGTTGTGTTTGAAAGGCCTTCAGGGCATTGAACACTGCTAGCAGTTCCCACAGGTTTATGTGGTTGGATGCTACTGCTGGGGACCAAACGCTGTGCACTGTCTGATGAAGGAAGTAAGCCCCCCCACCCAGTCAAAGATGTGTCCGTGGTGAGAGTGGCTTCTACTGTTGGGGTGGTAAAGGTTTTCCCTTGCAAGAGGTTTTCCCTTGACCACTACTGCAGAGAGATGACGATGGCTGATGAGACAACCACTAGATCATCCCATTGTCCACTGGCCTGACACCATTGGCTCGAGAGCCACTCTTGCATGGGGCACATGGGGCGCATGCGCAGACGTGCGTGTGGCACTAGATAAATGAAGGAGGCCATCATCCCTAATAGTCACATGGCTTTGCGTACGACCGCCTCGTGATTGGCTATGTAATGAGGGATCGGGAACAGCATGTTTTTAACCCTCTCATTGGAGGGAAAGACGATCCAGTCTTTGGTCTTAATTAGAGCCCCCAGAAACTGTTGGACTTGGCTGCGGTCTAGGCTGGACTTTTTCTCGAGAATCCCAGAATGAAGAGAAGATCTACCGTCTTCTGGGTATTTGATAGGCATGTTCCATACAAATCTCCAGTGATTAAGTCGAGGTAAGGATAAACTGGAATGGACTACCTGCGCAGGTGAACAGCTACTACTGCCAGTACCTTTGTAAACACCCTTCGGGCTGTGGCAATGCCGAAGGGAAGGACCTTGAACCAATAGTGCTTGTCCTCGATCATGAACCTTAGGTACTTTCTGTGCGCTGGCAACATTGAAATATGAAAGAATGCATCTTTCACATCCAATGTTGGTATGTAATAATAATAATAATAATAATAATAATAATAATAATAATAATAATAATAATAATAATAATAATTTGGCATTTATATAGCGCTACGAACCCTCAGCCATCTGAGTGCTGCTTATTATTACCCACGGTGTGTGGTGCTCATTTATCGACCTCGGAAGGATGAAAGGCTGAGTTTGGCCCTGCCGGGATTCGAACCTGCGTTAGCAAGATCTGCACGGATGTCAAAGCGAGCGGTCTACCGGCTTAGTGGGCCAAGTGGGATTACTTCCTGCAATGTTGTCATTCTGAACTTTTGCAGTTTGACAAATTTGTTCGCTGGACACAGGTCTAAACACAGGGTGAATGGTGAGATCCTTTTTGGGTACCAGGAAGTACGCTAAATAAATACCCTTGTTTACCTGGTGAATGGGACGACTTCTATGGCGCCCTTTTCCTGAAGGATCTCCACCTCTTCCAGCAGAATCTGCAGGTGTTGTTTCTTGGTGGATGGTAATGAGGTGGACGGTTGAACTCGATACAATAACCGTGGGTGACGATCTTGAGCACCCACTGGTAAGAGTTGATTCCCCTTCCCATGCATGAAGAAAATATGTTAAACGTCCCCCAACCGGGGAGGCATGGGGAGGGGACCCGGACTGGAGAGTCATTTTGAAGCCGAGGCCAGGGAGCCTCTTGGGGTGGAGTTTCTGCCTCTACCTTTGCCTCTTCGTTGTCCCCTCTGATGGTATTGGCTGTTGCTATCAAGGTCGGGTTCTATGTTTGAGAGAACCCCAAACTCTGCACCTGTTTTGTCTGGCTGGAATAGGAGGATCCCTTCTTTTTTCCTTTCTTTCCTCTTTTCTTCCGCTCCTTGAAGAGGTAGAGCCTGTCACAGGGGGAAGCCACTGTGTCTGCCTGTTGAATAGGTGGACTAGTGGCTCCTTCCCTGTAACAGACCAGCCGGGAAAAGCCTGTTTAAGCAGGAAAACCCCTGAGAGGTAGTTGATCTGAGAGGGACACTCTGAGAGACTTTGGGGTGTTGGCTGGTTAAGTAGTAACTCAGACGTGAGGATGACAATTGTGTCCACTTCTGTGTGTATGCTGGAGAGAAGTGGAGTACACGGAATCCATAGGCTGAATGCTGAACGTGCAGGATAGAATGCTAACTTTGCTGATAATGCTGCTAACACAGAGTGAGTACCATAACAGATAACGTGCCCCAATTCGAGAGCTGCCACAGAGGGAACTGCCAGTAAAGGTAAAGGGCACAAGGAAACCAGGAGAGAGCCTGGACTGGAGGGACTGCAGAGTGCAAGAGAGAGAGCCGGATGGGGGGAGAGACCAGGAGGGAGCTGCCTGCGGCGTGCAGGAGACTCGAGGAGAATGATCCCCAAAGCAAAAAGGATAGCAAACAAAACTCAAAGGAGAGAGTACCAAACACAGGGTCCTTAGCGTCTTACCCCAAAGAGGCTGGAGGGTTGTAACGCACTGCAGCAATAGTCCGAATGATTATATTGGTTTCGAGCGGTGGCCATGTTGAAAATAGACTAGAATGCTGCTGCGCATTTAGAAAGGAACGTGATGGCAACTAAGGGTGGAACTTCCATTGCTTCCGCAGCCGCCACAGGGAATAGGATGGGGCAGTTGCCAGCTGAGCCTTGTCCATAGGACCATGCGGTACCTCCTGCGCCATACTGGTTGTGTGGAGATCGGGGAAAAAGACTGGCCCAGAAAGGAACAGCGAGAGTTAGCCCCTCCACATTGTTTAAAAGGTTTGGCTGTGATTTGATTAAGACACTTTAGTCTCATGTTCTTTTTCCGCCGTCTCCAAGGCATCATCCACAACCTTACCAAACAAATGTGTTTCTTCCACAGGTTGTTTATTAAGGAGGCCTGAGTCTCTGGCTTGAACCCTGAGTTGTTTAGCCAGGCGTGCCTTTTGAGAAGAGTAGCCTGAGCCAGAGTACACCCCGCCATCTAAGCTGCATCTAGTGTATTTTTAAGGATGCTGTGGGTCACCTGTTTTTCCTCAGACGACCGCCAGCAGGGGTGATCGCACCGGTTCAGGGACTTCTTGGAGGCCTAACTGAAGCAGGTTCTACTGCACATCACTATAACTCGAAAGAAGAGTAGTATTATTTGCAATTCTTGTAGAATATGCGCCAAAGTGGTGACACGTTTACCAATGGCTTACAGTTTTTTGCAGTCTTTGTCGAGGGCTGCCTCTGCAGTAGACAGTGGCACCCCAGCCCTCTTCATGGTGGTGATAACAACTGGGGAATCTGGTGTGGCATGCCCTCAGATGTACAAAGGGTCAGACAGAGAGGGGCGAAACAGTTTCTCAACCCGAGGATTGACAGCCCTTGTAAGGGAAGAGGACAGTAAAGAAGGGGCAAGTCGCACCTTAATGGAATTTAGCAGGGGGATTGTCTGACTTGTGGGGGGCTTTCCTTCAGAATGTACTCAAATAAATCAGTGTCTTGAACAGCTTCCTGCGTGGCAATTTGGAAGTGGTCTGCAGCCTTTTTCAGGATTTCATTAAAAGCCATTTGATGTATAATAGGCAATGCCTGCCTCTGTTGAGGCGAGGAGGGAGGATCCATACACATGACGCCTGGGTCAGGAGTTGGAGTGGGGGAAAGCCATGGTGCTTCCTCTGCAGGCTGATTTTGACCCCAGTCTGGGCACAGGTCAGTTGTGTCCTGCCCAAACGGATTGTCCTCATGACCATAGGAATCCGCGTATGCCTCTCATGGTTAGAGTTTGGCTTGTAAGCTTCTGCACCTTTGGTAAAATAGGGCAGGAATCCTCGCCCCTAGGTCCCTTAGGGGTAATAAACTTTTCTTAAAAGTCCACAAATTGTGACAGTCTGTCCATGTATTTCTCAAACCTCACTCTGGTGCACAGGGACGAACCAGAGCGGTCTGGAGGATGGAAAGGCTCTCTTGGAGGAAAAAGGTCCCTAGAAGGAGGGGATTTATCAGATAAAGCCATAGAGAGGGGCTGGTACCCGTCAGAATACTCATCCTGACGAGAGGGGGTACTTTTTGGTTGTTCTGCCGCCTAAACAATAGGTGCAAGACTCTCGCGTAGCTTTGGTGGTTGGGAGAGGGATTACGACGTGCCTGCAAGCGTCGTTGCAGCCTTCAGCTCTGCCGAAATCTTTGGGGCTGACGCGCTCTTAGAGAGCACATCAGTGCTCGTGTGTTTTTTAGATGAGACGCCCTTATGGGTGAAATGCGTGGACGCATGCCAAGACGACGGATGCGGGGAGGGCGCCCAATCTTGAAGATCGGCAAGCACTGTAGTTTTTGGCTGGCCTGTTGGCATCTGATGCTTATTCAACATATCCGTTGAGGGAGCTCGTGGGTTGTATGTTTATCATTGGGTGGTGTGGGTGTGCCCCTGTCACCGTGGTGTGATCTCCGCATAGCAGTCCCAGTGGCCTGCCTGTCGGGCCGTGGATGTGCAACTGGGAACCGGACGGTACCGCTAAACAGTCTATGGCCTCCACATCAGAGCCATGGCTGCCACTAGAATCCATGTCACTCGAGGCGACGGCGCAGAGGGGGGAACAACTCTCGGACTGCATTGGGTAGACCGCCCATCGTTTCATCCGCCTATCCTTTAACATCTTGGGATGAAAAAGTTTGCAGGATTTACAGGATCGCTCATTGTGGTCACGAGGTAAGCACCGATTGCACTTGCGATGGGTGTCCTTCCAAGGGTATTTTCCATTACAAGACGGACAAAACTTAAATGGAGTCCTCTCCATTGCAGAGGTAAAAGGCAGCAGCCAGACGAGAAAGGGAAAGTGGGGAAAAGGAAATTGATTCTCAGAGAATCAAACCCCAGGGCCCCACTCTCCCTACTTATAGGCCTGGCCAGAGGACCGGGGCCACGCGGTCGACAGTGGCGACCGATGCACAAGTCACCGAAAGCAGTGGACGTCTTCGGCGTAGGGGTCCACGAAGTAGCCGAAGTTGAAAGTAGAAGACTAGATGACCATCGGTCGTGGGACAAAGAAGTGACTAAACTTGCAATATATCTCTTTCGAGCTCTGCATAAGGTGACCAACCAGTTGAGCGGAAAAAAACAATTTGAGGGACCTCAACGCATGAGGGATTTGGGGTACACTACACAGGCACGCCCATGTCGACATCCCCTTTCAATCCTTGAAAGACAGATGCAATACTCTGCGATTACCACTATATGTCGGACTATATGCACAGCATGTGATTTTAAGCAGATTAACAAGCATCAGAAAAGTAATTTATAATGCTCCTGTACACAAGTGTTTTTAGGTGCGACAAGGACGGGGGGCAAACAACGATCTTACTAGGCCTTGTGTCATTCAGATCGCGCTAAGCACGATGGGTTAGCATGCTTAGCAAAGACAATGAATTTGGACACATACACAAGTGCAGTTTTGTGTGGAAACCAAGGTTGTCTCGCCACATACGAGCAACCAGGATTCGGGTCACTTGTTCCTGGTGCATCTTGTGCACTATTCTGCTCAGGAGTGGAGTTGGGGGGGAAAAAGCGTAAGCAAATTTCCCTGACCAGTTTTACCACAAGGCGTTCCCCTTGGACCCTGGTTGGGGAAACATGGATGCAAAGTCTGTGCATTGCACGATTAGGTTTCTGGCGAACAAATCTTCTAATGGGGGAATTACCCCATTGTGGGAATATTCCATTTAGGATATCCTTATCGAGTCCCCACTCGTGTTCCTCTGGTAGAGGGTATCTGCTTAGGGTGTCTGCCAGAGAAATGAGTTCCCCTGGAACATGTTGAGATGTTAGCAACATGTTCTGCTTGAGTGCCCACTTCCATATTTTTGGGGATAGCTTAACAGACTTTGAGAATGAGTGCCTCCATGCTCCTTACTGTAGACCATGGCAGTGGTGTTGTCTGTAAGGACTTGCAGTGTCTGACCTGCAAGGTGTTGCTAAAGAGCATTGAGGACTGTCAAAAGCTCCAGGAAACGGATGTGTCTCTGGGCTGTAGTAGGTGTCCACTGGCCGTGGGCTGTGTGGTGAAGGAAGTGAGCCGCCCCATCTGGTGAGTGAGTCATCTGTAGTTAGGACCGCTTGTGCTAGTGGTACGCCAAAGGGTTTGCCTTTTAGCATGTTGTCCCTGGACCACCAGCAAAGAGCCTGTACCAGGGTTAGTGAAACAGCCACTAGATCGTCCACTGACCGCTTGTCTGAGACCATTGTTTTGCTAACCATTCCTGCATTGAGTGCATGCACAGGCGTGCGTGTGGCACCAAGTGAATGCATGAGGCCATCATCCAGAGCAAGCGCATTGCTTTGCGTACAGTTATCTGGCGACTGGTCTGTAGTGAGGTACTTGCAACAGCATATTGTATACTCTCTCATTTGACAGGAAAGCCAACTCCTTTTTTGTCTTTAGAATTGCTGCCAGAAATTGTTTTATTTGGCTGGGGACCAGACTTGAATTCTTTCTGTTGATGGAGAAACCCAGATTGTCTTTTGTGTGTTTTGTTTGCAAATTTGAGCCGATTTCCCAGTAATTAGCCAGTTGTCCAGATAAGAGTATACAGGGATCGACTTTCTGCGCAGGTGTGCTGCCACTACTGCGAGCACCATCGTGAATACTCTTGGCGCCGAAGCGATGACGAAGGGAAGTACCTTGAATTGGTAGTGAACTCCCGCTATCTTGAAACGCAGATATTTTCTGTGCGCAGGAAGCATTAAAATATGAAAGTATGCATCTTTCATATCTAATGTTGCCCTGTAATGCCCCCGTTTTAAGAGGGGGATTACTTCTTGAAGTGTGGTCATGCAAAACATTTGGAGTTTAACTTATCTGTTCGCTGGGCACAGATCTAGTACTGGGCGCATGGAGACGTCTTTCTTTGGCACAAGGAAGTATGTTGAAGAAATACCCTTGTTTACCTGATTTTCTGGGACGATCTCTATGGCGTCCTTCTCCAGCAGTGCCTTTACTTCTTATAACAGTATGCATCTCCCTCCAGGTGTCATTTTTCTCGTCTTGGTGGGCGGTTGGGTGGTTTCTGTAACAGTGCGATACAATACCCGCCTGCCATGGTGGACGACACCCACTTGTCTGACGTTATCCCCTCCCAGCCGTGGGTGAAGTGAAATTGGACCTACTACTGGAGTGGCATGGAATGGGGAACTGCAGCAGTTCAGCATTGTTTGGGGAGGGTGGGTGGAGCCTCTCCCTGGTGATAATCTGTCTGTTCCTCTGGATCTTTTATTTGAAAACCAGAAGAGGAAGATTGTCCTTACGTGGGCCCCAAGATTAAGTCTGTCCGCCCTGAGTTTAACTTGAAGAGAGTTGAGAACCCGACCCTAAAACATTCTGCAATTTGAAGAGCCCTGTTGTACGTAGGCCAATGGATTTAAGAGTGTAGCACTCCTCCTTTGAGCTCGTGGGCATCTTCAACATCCTTCCTGAAAAGTATGTTAGGCTCCACCGACATATTAAGGAGGGTGGCTGAGTTTCTAGTTTAAAACCAGACTGCCTGAGCCAGGCATGGCGCTTGATATGCATGCCTTCTGCAATGATGC
The DNA here is from genome assembly GCF_040938575.1 of Ambystoma mexicanum. NCBI lineage: Eukaryota > Metazoa > Chordata > Amphibia > Caudata > Ambystomatidae > Ambystoma > Ambystoma mexicanum. The sequence goes on along the minus strand of NW_027182465.1, from coordinate 502,801 downwards.
GGCATGCATTGTCTGCTGCATCAAGATTATTTTTGAGGATGCAGTTTGATACCTGCTTGCCCTCTGCAATAGTACTTAATAATTGTGAATTCAGGGGTTCTGAACTGCTTCAATCTGATGTTCCAGGTCATCCCACATGTGGCAGCCCTAACTAGCCAGAAGTGTAGTGTTGGTTGCGATTCTGGTTTGATATGCCGCTGAGGAGGCAACCTTCCTTCCAAAGATATAGATTGTAATGCTTTCCTTGTCTGGCGGGGCTTCAGCAAAGGCCAGAAGTGTGCCATCCCTCTTTCTGGTAGTGGTGACCACTAGTGAATCTGGTTTTAGCTGACCTCTACAGAAGGTCGGTAGGAGCTGGCCTGAATAATCTCTCTATTCTGGGGTTAAACGCCCTTGTGAGATTAGGTGCCAGTAGTGAGGGCTGTATGCGTCTCTGCACAGACTTCAACAGCGGGATAAACTGAGTGGCGGACACAAGGCAAGAATGCCAGGAGCCAGTGGAGGGATTCTGGGCACTCGCCTGCGTTGGAGCACATCGCTTTCCACACCGGATTCCCATGCAAAGCGGACGAGCACAGCAGAAGCATGAAAACAATGGAGAAATTGTTGCAAAGCAGAAAGCAGCCGGAGACCAACAGCGGACCACAGAAGAAACAAGGTGCCATTGAGAACAGGTGAGTCCACAAAGAGGCAGAGAGAAATGGGGCGGCCACACCAAACTTAAATTACTCATAGCGAAACCAAGAGAGAGAAAAGGAATGGTTTCTAAAACCGGAGAAAGACAAAGAGCAGTTTTCTAAAAGGAGACAATTTCAAGTTGGTCAATGCATGCTGCAAGCATATAAGAGACAAAGCAACCATATATAAGAAATCAAGTATATTTGCCAAGGAGGCTAAAAAGTGGAACCATCAAAGGTGGGAGAGTGGGCAGGAGTTCACATATGAAAAGCCCTGGCAGGAGAGTATACCAGGCTGTTCCAATAGTGTGAAAGAAATCCTTACAGGGAAATACTGTAACACTCACCTTACCTCTGCGGGGGCACCAGGAAACCTCTTCCATGTGGTATCTGTCTCAGAACCCTGCGGTGGAAACTGAACTCCTGGGCGTGATCCTGATTTATTGGGAAGAGAAGCTCTCCATCCTGCTATCTCTTGAGCAGGGGCACAGTAGGTGTAGGTCAGTTACGTCACTGACTGTGGTGGCCTATATCCAGCCCAGGCCTTCTGCTGCGTGGATCAGTGTCCTTTCACCTCGTGGTGTAGATAATTATCTGTAAAGGGTAGTTTTAAAGATCAGCTTGGCTGTGCGCTGTTCCTTCAATGCTTGGCGCTCTCTAGCATGTCTTGATGCAGAGCACTGCCCCTTTGGTGCGTGGTGCTCTGTTGTTGATCATCTAGCAGCTGCAGGCGTTGAAGGCACTATGTTGGTGCTTTCTGAAGCGCCGCTTTTCCCCCAAGCACAATGCTGCTTTCACCTTCTTCAATTGCTGCCTTAATGATATGCACAAGGTTAATACTGTTCATAGCGCTGCTACCTTGCATGGTAATTCCACTTACTAACTGTTGTCTTGTTTCTTTTCTCTTTGCAGCAGGAGCGGCGATGGAGGAGTCGAGAAGCCAGGATGTCGCCAAGAATTCACACGAGGATAACCAGGTGAGTGCTGCCGAGGATCGGAGATCGGGTCCGTAGAGCGGAGCCCTTTCTAACAGCTGTCTATTTCCTCTTTCAGGTCCGGAGAGCAGGAGCAAGGCCGGTAAGCGTCACGCTGCAGTGGCAGAATGACACAAAGCAGGGAACCCTTGCCTGGGTGTGGCTTAAATAGTCAACCACACTCAGCCACACCCAATGACTAAGCATGCCTAGCCCCACCCAAAAGGCAGAGCCAGCCACACTCAAAGGCAGCCCTGCATCATTTTAAATGCTGTTTGGTTTACTCTGCCTCCATGTTGGAGGAATAAGGAATAAGCAGTGGCAGAACATAGTCGCCTCATGAATAAGAAACGTGGCGCCAGACACGCCAGGCTTGGGCCCAACTCTTTTTGTTCTTTCTCAACCTGGCCCAAGAACCCCATTGGTGCCTTGGAAACTGCAGGCTGTGTGCATATGTGCCTGCTACTACACTAGGGTAGGTGTAAGGGGCAAGGCCAGTATCAGTAGGGCCAGTGATCATGACATACCTCCCCCCTAAGGCCCCTCTTAAGGTAGTTCCCGGCACTCCGAGCCCTGCTTTACTCAGGTGCTCACGATGAAATCTTTTGATTAGCCGAGGAGATTGCACATGCTCACTGGGTTCCCACGACCTGTCTTGTGGCCCATAGCCCTTCCACTCGATGAGGTAATACAGCTTGGACCTTGTTACTTTTGAATCTAGTACCTCTTTAACTTCGTATTCAGCTTCGTCATTTTTGATTACAGGAACCGGGGGTGCCTTCACTCGGGTATTTGGTTGGACATGTTTTAAGAGGGATACGTGGAATACCGGGTGGATACACATGCTAGAAGGCAAGGATAGCTTCATAGAGACTGGGTTAATTATTGCTTCAATGGTGTATGGGCGACAGAACCTGGGGCGGAAGGCCTTGGGACCTTTAGTGGGTACATATTTGGAAGCTAACCATACTGCGTCACCAATTTTATAAGCGGGACCCTCTTTCTGATGTTGATCTGCAAATAATTTATGTCTTTCCTTGGCCTGTGTCAATTGTTCAGTGGCTTCCTTGAGACTTTGGCTGATTTTGGTGTGTAAAGTTCTTACAGCAGGCATCTCCAATTCTTCTGCCAAGTCAAAAACGGACGTCCGCGTTTGTCGGCCATACAAGGTGTAAAACAGGGTTTGTCCGATGGTAGCATGATGTGAGTTGTTATAAGCGTATTCCACAACCCATAACATATCTTTCCATGTACCTTCTGATTGGTGGAGCAAATATCTTAAGTATTTCTCAAGTGTCTGGTTGGTTCGCTCAGTCTGGCCATCTGTTTGAGGATGATGGCTGGTGGATAGACGTACGTCGACTTGTGCTAATTCACAACTTTTTTTCCATAACTTGGAAACAAATTGGCTGCCGCAATCCGACACCAGGACCGATGGGAAACCATGTTGCCAGACAATTTGCTCTAAGAATACTTTTGCCAAGGTGGATGCGGTAGATAGTCCTTTCAGGGGTATGAAGTGAGCTATTTTGGAGAATGCATCCACTACAACCAGGATTGTGTTATTACCATTGCAGGGGGGAAGGTCGGTGATGAAGTCTAGTTTTAGCGTATACCATGGTACAGGAGGAATTGCTAGTTGATGCAGGAGTCCTGCCGGTTTTCGTTTGGCAGCCTTGTTCTGTGCGCAAATCCCACATGCTAATACATATTGCGCGATATCTTTTCACCAGGTTGGCCACCAGTAGCCGCGCTTAATCCTGGCCATTGTCTTTGTCAATCCAGGGTGTCCTTCCAATAACGTGTCATGGTAATTGGCAATGATCCGTTCTTGTTGCGCTTCAGTCGGAAGATAGAGGCGGCCCATGTAGAATGGTTATCCATCCTGGTATGTGTGTTTCGTACTTCTCGAGGTTGAAGCCTGTAGTCTTCTGTACTCATCTGGCGCTGTACGTCGGCCTTTAGTTCATCCAAAGGGGATATCATTGTAACACCCAGGAGTTTGTTTTCAGGTATGATAGCGATTGGTTTTGGGACTGTGTATGCATCTTCTCCTTCCCCCAGATGAGATAGGGCATCTGCTTTGCCGTTGCACGTTCCCAGGCGATAGGTGATAACGTAGTCGTACTCTGCGAAAAACAGAGGCCATCTCAGCTGGCGGGATGATTGTGCCTTGGCAGAACTCAGATATTGCAAGTTACGATGATCGGAGATAACTGTGACCGTGTGTCTGGCCCCTAGGAGGTAATGCCTCCATTATTTGAATGCTGCCTTGATTGCAAGAAGTTATTTGTCTGTGATGGCATAATTCCTTTCTGCAGGAGTGAGTTTTTTCGACCAGAACGCCCCTGGATCCAAGCGGCCGGTTTCAGGGTTTTTCTGTGAAAGGACTGCTCCCATGGCGATATTGGAGGTGTCTGTCTCAACCACATATGGGAGATCAGGCTTTGTGTGTATTAATATCGGGGCCGAGGTAAGCAGATGTTTCAGTTCTTGAAAGGCTGTTTCGGCTTCTGTGTACCAGACGAAGCGTTGATTTTTCCGCAGTAAGGTTGTGATTGGATGAACTATGTGAGAAAAACCAGGGATAAAACGGCGGTAAAAATGTGCTAAGCCTAGGAAGCTTTGTATTCCCTTGACCGATGTGGGTGAGGGCCAGTTGAGAACCACATCAACCTTGCGATTGGCCATCCGGATGCCATGAGGGGTAAGGATAAATCCCCAAAACTGAACTTCGGTGACGTGAAAGGTGCACTTTTCTAGCTTTGCATATGTTTTCATAGCCTCTCTAGAACAACCCTTACATGTTTGATATGTTCTTGCTCCGTGGTGGAATAAACCAGGATGTCATCGATGTATACTATAACACAAAGGTCCAACAGGTCTTGTAATACATTGTTCATGAAACTTTGAAATGCAGCTGGGGCATTACAAAGCCCCAAAGGCATCACCTGGTATTCGTAGAGGCCATACTTTGTCCTAAATGCTGTCTTCCATTCGTCCCCTTGTTTTATTCGTACCAGATGATAGGCCCCCTGAGGTCCAGTTTGGTGTAGATATGTGCGTCTTTCACTTGGTCTAGGAGCTCCAGAATGAGCGGCAAGGGTATTTGTTTTTCACCGTTATCTGGTAAAGTGATCTATAGTCGATACAGGCCCTGAGGTCCCCCTCCTTCTTTGGTACGAAGAAGAGGGATGAGGCCACTGGAGACTTGGATGGCCGGATAAAGCCGTTCGCCAGATACTGGTCTAGGTAGGTCTTCAAATGGCGGTTTTCCGGTTCCGTTAAGGCATAGATGTGACTGCAAGGGACCGGGGCACCACGGACGAGATCGATTTGGCAGTCATACGCCCGATGCGGAGGCAGTGTTTCTGCTTTTTCTTTTCGAAATACGTCCTGGAAGACAAGGTATACAGGGGGTAGTACACCGATCAGACCCAACAGTGGTCCTTTTCTGTTGTCGACAGCTCGGACGTGCTCCACCGAAGACTGTGATTCCATTGCATAACAGGAATGGGTGCACTCCCTGGAGAAGGTCAGCACTCTAGCACGCCAATCAATGTGTGGGTTGTGGGCCTCCAACCAAGGGATCCCCAGGATCAGCTGAAACTGTGGGGCGCTTATTAAGCCGAAGGTAATGTTTTCCTTATGGACATCTTGGCAAAGGAGGGTTACGGTGTCGGTATTTTGGGTGACAGGTCCAGAGGACAACTGGGTACCATCAACTGTTGTAATGTTCTCCGTTGCAGCCTTCGGACACGTGGGAAGACCAATCCGTACTGCCAGATCCTGATCAATGTAGTTTCCTACCGCCTTGTTGCCTATGTATGCTTCCAATGCGTGCATTTTAGACGGCTGTTGATGGCATATCAGGATCACTGGCATGGCGAAGTGGGAAGTCTGTGGTTCCTCTTCCTCGCTCGACAAACGTACCCCTATGCTTCCCGGGCGCTGTAGTGGTCCTGGTCGAGGTCAGGGTTCTCCTTTTCCAGGGCCCCTAAGGTTTTGTGATGGGGTTTTACGGTACACTTACGCAGGAAATGCCCCGACTTACCACAATATAAGCACAGCTGCTGCTGTCTTCTTTTTTCCCTTTCGGCTTTGGTAAGCGGGCTTCGTACCCCCCTGATCTGCATAGGTTCTGGCTGATTTTCAGAGTGCCAGAGTTGAGTCTCCCCAGGACGTATATACACTGACTTCCCTTCCGCCCGTGCCTGATAAGTTCTTCTATCCTGGAGTCTATGGTCTTGTTGTACTGTAAGATCGATAAACTCAGCACAGCCGACAGGTGGGTTCATGACTTGGGCTAGTACATCTTTCCATTCACTCCGCAGACCCCTATGGAATAGGGTTGTTCTCTTTTCCTCTGGCCAGTCGGTCTCGGCGACCAGTCGGTTGAATGTGGCTATGTGAGTTAGCAGGTCCTGACTGCCCTGTCGGAGTGACACTAGTTTATTGTCCAAGGCCTGTCCTCTGGTATGGCGGGCAAATAACCTTTCCAGTTCTCTCTGAAACTCTCCAAGGTCCCGCAACAAAGAACCGTCCTGATTTACTAGGGGAATGGACCAATCAGCGGCACTCCCCCCAGGTATGATAGCACAAAGGCAACTTTGGACTGGTCGCTGGTGATCATCCCGGGCCTACACAAGAAGTGTAAATGCCACTGATTCATAAAGATAGCAAATTTCTTTGGGTCACCTGAAAATCTTTCAGACGGGGCCAAAGGGACGGCAAAAGGTTGAACCACCTGTATGGGGGAATTGTACTTGATGACAGGGCCTGAGGCTGACTCCCCGGTAATGGGGCTTGACTAGCCTGACTCTGAACGACCTGTCGAGCCAACTCATCAGTTCGATCCCTGTTCACGACTAATTCCCTTCGTAGAGCGTTTGTTTCCTGTCGGGCAGTGTGGACCTCAGCTCGGAGTTCCCCCAACAACTGGGCTAACTGGTCTGTGTCTGAAGTTTCCATAATGCCCGGGCAGAGGTTCAGAAAGGGCTTTGCGTCCTGTAACACTCACCTTAGCTCTGCGGGGGCACCAGGAAACCTCTTCCATGTGGTATCTGTGTCAGACCGTCTGGTGGAACTGAACCCATGGGTGTGATCCTGATTTATTGGGAAGAGAAGAAGCTCTCCATCCTGCTATCTCTTGAGCAGGGGTGCAATAGGTGTAGGTCAGTTACGTCACTGACTGTGGTGGCCTATAACAGCCCAGGCCTGCTGCTGCGTCGATCAGTGTCCTTTTACCTTGCGGCGTAGATAATTATCTGTAAAGGATGTTTTTCAAGTTCAGCTTGGCTGTATGCTCTGTGCTGTATGCACTTGTGTCCTTTTGCCTTGCGGCGTAGATAATTGTCTGTAAAGGGTGGTTAAAATGTTCAGCTTGGCTGTGCGCTGTCCCTTCTATGCTAGGCGCTCTGTAGCGTGTCTTGATGCAGATCGCTGCCACTTTGGCGCGTGGTGCTCTGTTGTGGATTGTCTAGCAGCTGCTGCCGTTGAAGGTGCTATGTTGGTGCTTTCTGAAACGCTGCTTTTCCCCCAAGCACAAGGCTGCTTTCACCTTCTTCAATTGCTGCCTTAATGGTATGCGCAATGTTAATACTGTTCATAGCGCTGCTACTTTGCGTGGTAATTCCACTTACTAACTGTTGTCTTGTTTCTTTTCTCTTTCCAGCAGCAGCGGCGACGGAGGAGTCGAGAAGCCGAGATGTCAAGAAGCGTTGCTGCCAATAATTCACACAAGGATAACCAGGTGAGTGCTGTCGAGGATCGTAGATCAGGTCCGTAGAGCGGAGCCCCGTCTAACAGCTGTTTCTTTCTTCTTTCAGGTGCAGAGAGCAGCAGCAAGGCCGGTAAGCGTCACGCTGCAGTGGCAGAATGATGCGAAGCAGAGAACCCTTGCCTGGATGTGGCTTAAATAGCCAACCACACCTAGCCACACTCAATGACTAAGCATGCCTAGCCCCACCCAAGAGGCAGAACCAGCCACACCCAAAGGCAGCCCTGCAGCATTTTAAATGCTGCTTGGATTACTCTGCCTCCATGTTGGAGGAATAAGGAATAAGAAGTGGCAGAGCATAGTCACCTCATGAATAAGAAACGTGGCACTTGGCATGCCAGGCTTGGGACCAACTCTTTTTGTTCTTTCTCAACATGGCCCAAGAACCCCAGTGGTGCCTTGGAAACCCCGGGCTGTGTGCATATGTGCCTGCTATTACACTAGGGTAGGTGCAAGGGCCAAGGCCAATATCGGTAGGGCCAGTGATCATGACAAATACACCGGGAGAGTTGGAAGTGAATAAGACACAAGACATAGCGAGGGAACAATATCCTTGGCAGGAGAGTACACCAGGTAATCCCAACCACACATAAAAAAGAAGACGAGTTTGAAGATAAATGTTGCTGTTGACCCAAGGGAACGTCAAAAACTGTTTTTCGCACCCGGGAAAGGCGGTCTGACCTATCAGAATCAGCATTTACCGGTTGCGATTCTGACATCAGTTCCCGCGGAGGTGAAAAGAAAATATATACAAAACAAAATGGCCACTGATATTAAAAAAAGGTCCCTTTTCGGATGACAGTGTCCATTTTTGAACATTTTCAATGGCTGCTGTCATCCAAAAAGGGACCTATTGCCTCTTCCATTTTAAAGGCAGCAGTCATCTTTTGTTCCCCTGGACCCCTCCGGACAGGAGATGAGCTCACGCATAGAGCATTTCGGGTTGGGCACAAACGAAAAACAGAACACTATCCGCACCTTGGTAAATCCCAAGGTGTGAATAGCTTGCACTCCCGACCGCCAGGGCGGACATGGCATTTAATAGCCTGCAGCTGAACATTTGTAAAACACTCAAGGCCAAATACATTGGGCCTCATTTGAAGTTTGGCGGAAACCGTGCCTGTAAGACAGGCACGGCTCCCGCCAAACCCGTGAAAGAACCGGCACCCGCGAATGGGCAATTACCGGGCAATTACGAGTCTTGCGGACCCAGTAATTGCCCATTCGCGGGTGCCGGTATTAAAGTGCTCCCCATCCCCGTTCTGCCCCATAGGGCTGAATGGGAATGGGGAGTATGGATGCACCGTTTATAACGGTGCCGGTGCATCCACGAGTTATGCTCGCGGGTTCCGCACAGCCTGCCAGGTCAGTACAACTCGTAGTTTGGCGGTAGGTGACAATGGTGCCGGTAAGCTTACCAGCATCATTGTCACCATTCTGCCAAACTTATAATGAGGCCTGTTAGGGAGAATTCTCTGTTTAGGCTGAATTTCCTAACCTAGTGAGTCCCCCAGCAGCTTTGCTGGATTTTTGGGGTTTATTTTCTTCTCCTGCCAAGAGTGAGACTCTTTTACCCTCACTCTTGGGCATGATTTGAGTGTGTTTCTTTGACTCTAGATGTGTTTAATGGGCTATGGGGTCTTTTACCCCATAGGGCTTCATGTGTTTTTGTGATGTGTGTTACACAGCACCCTCAGTGCAGTAACACAGGGGTGTCATAGTGACCCCCCAGTATAGACTCCATACCCTGGGATTGACTACTGTCTCCCAGGGCATGTAAAGTCACCATTGACTTTACTAGTCTTAAATTCTGAACAGAACCAGTAAAACCATCATATTGTGGACGTACTGGCGGGGGCAATCCAATTGCTCCAGGGTCTGTTAGTCGAGGGGGCACGTCTCCGTCCCTCCTGATCGAGTTTTGGCTGGTGGCAGTGGATACTACTTTTTATATTCATCCGGAAATATTTCTGTATGGGATTTTCCCATTGTTAGAGGCTACTATCTTTATTTATGTAATTACGATAGCCTCGAACATACGGCCGGTTTATTTAATTAATATTAATTCTCCGGTTGGTATTTTTTGCCAAAACTCTAAAATGGCGTTTGTGTTCTCTTCTGTGACTCCAACCGAAGTCGAGCCCTTTGTTCCACTTTTTGGCGGGCTTCTCCACAGAAGCCCTCCAAAGTGGTGCCACTCTGTCTGGGGTGCTTAGGAGAGGTGGAGGGGGATTTAGGCACCCTGGACTGAGTTGCCTAGGCAACTCAAGTCGCACTCCGTCCTGATTGGCCCAAGTGGTGAGCCGGCCGGCTCACCACTTAGCATGTTTGAGTGACAGCTAGGCTGAGTGAATTCGGGTTTTCTGCATAAAAGCAAGGCTTTGGGGACTGGAACTTCAGAAGTCGCCACAGGACCTAAGAATCCGACGAGGGAGAAGCTGAGCCGACCTGCCACGACGACACCACCGGTGGAGCCCTGCTGGACCGTCTCACCACTTTTCCCAACGACAGAGGAGATTTCTTCTTTTGACTGGTGGGGATAACCAGTTTCACCGTCTTTTCGCCTTCCCGACGTATCTCGTGGCCACCTTGCCTGTGCCAAGCACCCCGGCAACCGGGATACCACGTTTTACCACGACCGCGAATTAAAGGGTACTACCTTTAACCGGAAAACTCCGCGGCTGGTTTCTTCCCTGGTAGTGCAACGACTTTCATCTTTCCTCCAAGTCGAGATCTTCTATTCCCCTGGACGACGACGAGACCTGCACCCACTGCCAGGAATAACTGCCACCGCTGGAGGATCCTTCCCACTTAAGGCACCGTGTCCCGCCTGGCTTCCCTTGCCACCGACTGTATGGGGTAGATTTAGCCCCCGGCTTTCGAACCTGGGTTAGCCTGGGACACCCTGGCTAACCTTTTCTGAGCCTCTCTAAACTTTTTTTCGAACTCTCTGCAACACTTTCCAAGCCTAGTGTAACTGTGTGATCTTGGGCGCATTTGTGCTCTGCTCTCTCTAAGAGTGGGCTCAGCCTATGGACTTTGGCTCACAAGTGACTTTTGCTCTTCTGCCTTGCTAACAGTGTTCCTAAATCTTAGAGTGGTGTACCTTTCCATATTCTGTCTTTTTCCCTCCCTTTTTCATAAACTTATTGAATTGCCATCTATAGTTAAGCGCTCACCTCTGTATGAAAATAAGTGGTGTTAACTAAGACTTGTCTGATAAGGAATAAGGGTTGTATGTATTATAATAGTAACTGTGTTTAGAGTATTTTACAATAAGAGTGCTGGAGTGTTTCAAACAGTGTGTTTTTAAATAAATAATTATATACTTTGATACCAAAGCTCTGGTCAGTGTTTGCTTGTATTATTGTGTCTGAGTGCCTATTGTGTATACTTTGCATACTGCCTAACTCTTCTTGAGGGAAGTCTGACTGCTCAGCCACAGCTACCAGGTAAATCTGGGTGGTACAGACTGCTACCAAGTGGGTTTACTGCTAACACCTGTAGTCCGAAATCTTTTGCAGTGTTCCCTAAGGGAACTGCACAGGTTTCTGCCTAACAAGGCCCATTTTCCTTTTCACCTGAGCATTTGTTTGTTTAGAGTGTGAGGGCTATTATAGTACTTTGGACACAGGGCACTTTTGTTGTAGACATTCTGACACTGACAGATCTGTAGTTTTGAATTAGGAAGAGAAACTGTGCTAGTGCAGGGACATCAAGGCCTTTTCCCAGCCCAGTTTGTGTTATAATAAAAGTCTTCAGCGAAAATCATGTCGGACTCTTTTTCCAGTATCATTCCTGACTCAGTTATCACAATCCCATGCAAAAAAAAGAAAAACACCAGAGTAATCAAAATCCCATACAAAAGAAAGTTCATCCATCGCTTTTGTTCAAAGTGTAAGAAAAGTGGCAGGTCATGCTATCAAATGTTTACACAAAATACAGGAAATATAGAATGAGGGTTAAGGTATGGAAGGGCACACCCTGCAGATTTGAACACCAGCACCTCCTTCTCTTTACCCCACCTCCTCTGTCACTACCAACTCCTTCCACGGTCAACTCTTTCCTGTCCCACCAAAGAAAAGATTACCACCTCCTTCACTTTACCCCACTTGCTCCGACACGACCAGCTCCCTCCAAGTACACCGCTTTCCCACACCTCCACTGACATTATTACCACCTTCTTCTCTTTACCCCACCTCCTCCGTCACAACCCGCTCTCTCCATATTCATGAGAATAAAGTTTAAAAAGTGGACAATAACATTAATTCCAGCATAAAACTGGAATAGAGGTGGTCAACTCTGTGCCAGGAAGCAGTTTACACAAAAGTGAAGCCAGAAAAAAAAAGAGATTTAACACAACAATGGAGTTATTACAAAAAATCTAAATTTAATGTTAACGCAGTGCCATATTGGCTGAAGTTCAATAATCATTTAATTAAGTGTGTAAATCCCAGTGGGAGACTTTTACATTAAACATGTTAATTGATCTAAAACCAGCTTTATTTTGTAAATATTTATGTACACTATTCCTTCTTTGAATTTAGAGAACAGCTATGATACCATAACACCCACAACTCTTTCATTTCAGACAGAAAGGTACCATTTAATTTCCAAATGTGCATGAGTTTTATTGTCTCGCAACACAGCAAACATTTCCATTCCATTTGCCCTTTCGACTCTATTCACCAAATGTCACTTTTATAAAATACATAGCAACATAATTTAATGGAACACTTGACATCTTCTCTGGGCCCTTCACATCAAACCAATTTCTTATAAGATAGTGCTTTAATAGTGTAATTTGAGTAATTGCACCTCCACCTGTCGATCCCAGGCTAGGGAACCATCTACTAATCCTAAATGCTCCTATAGAGATAGGCAATAGTTTAACACACTAGAGGGGATCCTGGGGAGAAAAGGAAACTAGAGCTGTAGAACATGCTACACAAAGAGTAAACACTGCAGCATTCAGCGAAGATGGCACTCCTGGTGATGAATGCATTTCTTGGAAACAGACTTCTGGAGTAATATTGGAGATTCCAGTTTTATGGATTCCATTCGCCATGTTTTCCATTTGAAAAACAGTATTTGCACGTGTTGTGCCAAGCTTAGTCTAATTAGCCAAATGAGAATATAGCTTTCTCCATTTTTAATGTACAGGAGGGCTCCAGATGATTTAAATTTTGGCTATTGTAATTTCTATGTGTTGTTGTTGAAAGTAAAGTTACTTTATGGGGGCGTAAAAATGCAATTCCTAGTAGAGGCATTTCTAATGGATTCCTTCTTGCCACGGATTTCTCATCTACAATATCTATATCCCAGCACAGCTGTTCTCTGGAAACATTTCTGCCGTCAGGGTGCTCATCACCGCTCTGTGTCAGGTCCGTCCAATGCCTCTATGCACCTTACGCCAGAAATAACATTGCGGTCAGTATTAGCAGTGCAGACAGGCCCCATGACCTCAGTTCCTTTTTTCCACACATTCACACTTCGAAGTCGCACAACAGACTCTGTGGAAATATGTCCCGCTTCCCATCGACACTTATGTCGAAAATGTATGACATTTACAATGAGGAAGGCAACGAGATCCCATGTGTTTGTAGCCCATGGGTTCTAGAAAGGAGAGACTTGCCCAAGGAGTTCTACGGGAGAGGTGATATGCTGAACTTGGCAGCTGACCTGCCAGGGGCAAGTGGTCTGGAGTTGGACATTCTACCGGCACCAACACTAGATAAACCTCAAGCTGTTTTTTAGTACCAGATGGCAAAGGTGGCAGATACCCTGGGTTTCTCTGCGCCGCCCAGGTCCATAGTGCAATACGAACTCTGCAATATTTGGGACCATGCACCAAAGAGACGCTGCTGTCCTTCATCGTGGTGGTAGAGGCTCCAGTTTTGGAAGCGTGGGAGAAACCTGCCTCCGTTGCCCCCAATGGACACAGGTCTAGCATGAAAGCACTATCCTGCAACTTCTGACCCAGATTTCCTATCCGCCCACGCATTGCCTGAAAGCCTGGAGGTACAGGCCACTACAGTGAGCCTGAAAACCTCTACCTTTTCCCTCCCTTACACCGGACAGGGAAAGCAAAAGGCTGGATGCATGGGGCAAGAACGTGTTTATATCAGGCAATCTAGCGATGCGAGGCATGAATGCATCCTGTGCCATGGAGAAGTTCTCCTTTGTCCTCAGGTCGGCTGCAGTCTGTGTGGCAGAGCACGCCCTAGGGGCGAGATGAAGGAGGGGTTTCTGTCCCTGGTCTCAAACAAGGAGGCAGCGTGGCAGATTTTGCAATCTGGTCAAGACGCAGCGGACTGCATGAGCACATTCATGATCACTAGCATTGCAGTCAAGCACCATTCATGGCAAAGGACATCAGGGTTTGCAGCCGACATCCAGCCAAGGCTGCTAGCGATGCCTTCTGACAGACAAAAGTTATTTTGAGTCAAGGCTGATGAGGCCCTCCCGAAAGTCGAAACATCTGAGGAGACCACCAAGATATTGGGACTCGCAGTGCAGCAGCCCACCATGCTATTCTCATCACAGAGCAGGTTTTTTTTCCCTTTCCCACGTTTGCCCAGAGGTGCCGTGGACAACCCAAGGCAGGTACTTCCAGAGAGGCCGAGAGAGGGCTTCGTTCGAAGCGAGGAGGTATTGCAGCAGACACCAAACCTCAGTGGCGGGTTCCAGCACCTGTGACCAGTGGGGACAAGGCTGTCCCTGTTCAGCAGGGAGTGGTCAGAGGCCAGGTCCAATACTTGGGCCCTGCAGTCCATCAATCAAGGATATTGTCTATTTTTCTCCAATGCCCACTGGACCAAAATCCATGGGCCTCCCCTCTCTCTCTGGACTCGTCTTTCGTCAGCACCCAGAGTTTTCACCAAGCTACTTGCAGTGGAAATGGCTCAACTGAGAAGGGACGGAATCCATGTCTTTCCCTATCTGGACTGGCTCATCTGAACTCGCTTATCGGAGCTAGTGTCGGAGCATGTACAGAGTGAATCTATGTGATCACTGTGCCGCCTGTAACTGCACCAACGAAAATGTTGACGCCAATTATGGCATAGCGCAGGGATCAGATAGATCACTTTGCCCGCGTCCCCCACCCGCATTCCCCTTCCTGACCCCCCTCACTTACCTTAACAGCGACACACTTCTGTGTGCGTCGCCTACACCTCGCTATCCCTGCAGTGTCAGTTCCTCCCAACAATGTGGCTCGGAACCGACGCTGAATGGTGCTTCTCTTCTTTTTATTACTTTCTTGTTTCCTGCTTACCACAATGGTAATCGGGGGACACCCCTGCAACCCCCGACTCCTGTTACTGCGCCCAAGGAGAGCGGGGGACACTCCTCCAACCCCTGCTCTGCTTGGGTGCAGTAATGGCAGTCAGTATTTTGTGCACCTCCAAAGTTGCAATGACTGCGGGGGCGCAGTAGTTGAGGCGTCATTTCAGTACATTACCTACGGAGTACATGCACCCTTGCACAGTTTGGGCTTTTCCCTGAACTTCACAAAGTATCAGGTTCTGTCATCCACTGCCCTCTGATTTATTGGGGCAGTCTTAGACACTCACCTAGGCAGGGCTTTCCCATTCAAAGATAGAGTGGCTTTCATTTTCTGGATGGTCAATGACCTTAAATTACAGACACAAGCCCGAGCCTCTGCCTTCCTGCACCTTTTGATGCTGCAGTCAAGACTGTGCATGAGATAGCTTCAGTGGCCTGATTGCCAATGGTCGTCATTCTAGGGCGACATATGGGAACTTCCTAGAGGTCGCGATTCAGTGGCTGAGGACCCAGCAGTGTGGTCCAGCAAGAATTTGCTGAGCAGCACGTTGTTTCAGCAACCTTGCGCCAGGGGACGATAGTCACAGACGCATCTCTGACCAGTTGGGGTGCTCACTTGTCAGATCCTATGGTGAGCAGAGTCTCTGTAACACATCAACTTCCTAGAGTTTGGAGTGATCAGGCGGGCCCTGGTCACTTTCCTCCCCTCTGTAAAACGCAAGACTGTGTTGATCCTGACTGCCAACACAGTGGCCATGCACTACCTCAAAAAACAATGTGGAGCAGGGTCCTTGCCTCTGTGCAGAGAAGCAAGGAGACTGTGGTTCTGGAGAACTGAGTCTCCCTGACGGCAGCTCATCTGGCCACACAGGCGAACAAAAATCTATGTTTTGTCCCAAATTGATGAACATTCAACTGAACACTTTATATATTGTGTTAAAAATAAGAAACGCTATATACAATGTAATGACTGTCAATTGCAATGTTAATGTTTCACTAATTGTGTTGTTTGAAAACTAAGAAAAACAGTTTGTCCGAAAATCAAATTTTGTTTAACGAATATAAATAATCTTTTCAAGAAATTCAAAGAGAATTAGTGAAACTTTATTAGTATTTAAAACCCGTCTGATTATATCGGATAAAAGTGTGCCCTTGTCACTGCCTCTCGTGTACCATGGGAAGCCATCTTTCTACAGACCCAACAAGGTGCACCTAAACCCATTTTACCACAACGTACTCTATTGAGGAGAAAAATGTAATCTATCGAATTTCAAATTAAAGAGAGTGCACCTTCACACGTATCCTTATATTGCTCACACAGGAGAACATCACAGTGGGTGCATTGAGTAGATGGACCTTGCTATATCACAAGTGGTACCTAGAGGATAATTGTAATTGGTTATTTATAACGCACTTAATACCCAGAGGTTTCTAAGCATGGACCAGGGGATCAAACCTGTGTTGCTCCACGTTGACTTGCTTCTAAGGCGAGTGCATTGCCACTGAGCTATCCTCCCAAGACACAATGGGGTTTGCTTGACAGAATGTGCTCCAGTTTTGATCTTTTTTGGATGGTGCAGTAATATTTTGCTATGGATTTGAACATTATGATATACATTGAAATGTATTATTTGATATATTGCAATGTGCGATAGAAAAGGTTGACAAGTTTATACAAGTTATTACTTTAGGTGGCTAAACCTTTGCGATTTGCCTTTAGAAATGCGATGACATTTTATACATATTGATTCAGTGATAGAGCAGGTCTATCTGGACTTAGATTTTCCTGAAGCAGAAGGGATAAGGCTGGACAGGACGTTGTGTCTTTGTCAATGGAAATGCAATTTAAACCCTAGGTGGATTTGGACAGGGCTTTATATGCTTGACTTGTATTTGAAAATCCATGACTAAAGAAGTGATGTAGATTGATTTGATTACAGAATATGAGACTTGATGCTTACCAGACAAACATATGTTTGAATTCTATGTGAACATGGAAAGTGGAAATATTGGGGTTTGGAAATTGGAAATATTGGGGTTTTCCAGAGAGAATGTATGAGGGATTTTTTATATGTGTAAATAAATACTGATTTCTTCACGTTGGTCATTCTTGGTTCGAAGACGTTGGCACAGAGAAATGCTAATTGATAAGAACTATTATGTAATGCATATTATGCCTCTCTCCCGGAAGCCTTTCTGTTTTGTGAAAACTTTCTAGATCTCTATATATGTGCATTAAATGGGACATTGTGGATGTGTTGCAGAACCTGGGAGCGTAGTAAGTTGTAATGGTTGTAGATTGATAGAGCGAGCAATGGAGTTGGGAGGGAAATGCATTCTGAGCCCCTCCAAATCCACTTTTAGAATAGCAAGAGCATAATATCAGAAGGGAAAAAGATGAGCGGAGACACCCTCTGGGTTCCATTTCAGTAGCTAGTAGCTTCCCTGTTGCATAAGAAGGGTGCTAGACCTTAGCTAAGCCGACTGCTGAGGGGGTGGGGTGGGAGCCCCCCCTTAAGGTAAGAGCCCTTATTAGCTGCCAGGTTCCCAAGGGGCACCCCATATATCCTTTGAGGGTCTATAGTTATTCAACCACTGAGTCTTTAATCTTTTCCAAAATGTTGGTGCCCATTAATTTGCATGAAGTCTTTATGCAACTTGTTCCATACGATGGTTACCTTAACACAGAAGGTACAGTCTACCTTCTGAATATTGCAGAAGGGATGCATTTCAAACAGTGATTCAACAATCATAATCAGCCATCATTTGTGTGCCAAAGAAAACTGAGAACAGCTGTGGAGGCAGGTACTTCACAGTATTAGTCAACAGCCATGGAAAACTCAATAGCACTGTAGAAGCACCTCCTTCTTTCTGAAGCATCTTCAGTTGCAGAAGGGATTTCACCACCTACATGTCCATTTGAACATTATGATATTCATTGAAATGTATTGCTTGATATATTGTAATTTACCATGGAATAGGTTGATGAACTTATACAAGTTATTACTTTAGGTGGTTAAACATCCTGTGTAGTGAAGTATTCACCACATTCACTGAGATGAAACAGCCCCAGGCATGCCTGTTTCGTCTGGTGCCTAGTAAGGAGACTGTTCCGACTGAAGCATTTTCCATATTCAGTGCAACTATAAGGTTGCCCTCCTGTATGTGTTCTCTGGTGGCTAATAAGATGTCCCTTCTGAGCAAACCCTTTGCCACATTCAATACACTTATAAGGTTTCTCGCCTGTGTGCGTTCTCTGGTGGATAGCAAGAGCTCACTGTTGTGCAAACCCTTTCCCACATTCAACGCATGCATAAGGTTTCTCACCTGTATGTGTGCTGTGATGGATAATAAGATCTTGCTTTTGTGCAAACCCTTTCCTACATTCAATGCACTCAAAAGGTTTCTCACCTGTATGTGTTCTCTGGTGACCAATAAGATGTCCCCTTTGAGCAAACCCTTTCCCACATTGAATGCACTCAAAAGGTTTCTCACCTGTATGAGTTCTCTGGTGGCTAATAAGACATCCCTTCTGAGCAAACGCTTTCCCACATTCAGTGCACTCATAAGGTTGCGCTCCTGTATGTTTAGTCTGGTGGCGACGAAGATGTCCCTTCTTAGCAAACCCCTTACCACATTCTATGCACTCAAAAGGTTTCACTCCTGTATGTGTTCTCTGGTGGCTAATAAATCGTCCCTTCTGAGCAAACCCTTTCCCACATTCAATGTACATATACGGTTTCACTCCTGTATGTATTCTCTGGTGGGTAGCAAGGTCGCGACGTTGCGCAAACCCTTTCCCACATTCAAAGCACTTGTAAGGTTTCTCACCTATATGTGTGCTGTGGTGGATAATAAGATCTCGCTTTTGTGCAAACCTTTTCCCACATTCAGTGCACTCATAATGTTTCCAACCTGTATGCATTCTCTGGTGACTAATAAGATGTCCCTTCTGGGCAAACCCTTTCCCACATTCAATGCACTCATAAGGTTTCTCACCTGTATGTGTTCTCTGGTGGCTAATAAGACATCCCTTCTGAGCGAACCCTTTCACACATTCAATGCACTTATAAGGTTTCTCTCCTGTATGTGTTCTCTGGTGGATAGCAAGATCTCGCTTTTCTACAAACCCTTTCCCACATTCAATGCACTCATAAGGTTTCTCGCCTGTATGTGTGCTGTTGTGTAACGCTCACCTGATTCCCGTAGAGGCGCCGGTCTTGACTGGGCGTATACCGTATCTTCAAAGGTGATGTGTAACACACGGCTGGCTCTTTGGGCTGGACCTCTGTGCACTGTATGTCTGACTCGAAGGGTAAGATGTCTGCAGATAGAAAATATGGGATTAAGGAACTGGGTTATTGAATGTCTCTCTCTTCTTCCCTTTCTCTTCTCCTGTAGAACCCCAAAGGTTAACGCTCTCACCTTAGGTAAGTGAACGCCGTGCTCTCCATCTGCCTCGGGGCAGGGTGCTGTAACCAGTTTCTTCACTGGATAAGGGGAGCAGGCCTCTTGACTTCACAGGACTGCTGTCCGTCGTTTACTGCACAAATGGTAAGTTTCGAGTAATTATAATGTCTTTAAAGTCTTTAGTAATGATGTTTCTTGTTTTGCAGGGTTCCGGCGATGGCGGATGACGGGCTGAAGTGAGTTGAAGATGGAGCCCGTGTGATGAATAGAAGCGCCTGGAAGCACGTAAGTAAGCGCTTGTTGCCTGCTTCACGATGCACTCTAACTGCATTTTTATTTTGCAGGTACAAGTTCGGAGCGGCTGCAGGGTGCGGAATACCCACTGGGTTAGATGTGGAAAGGAGTAATGGCACGTGAGTATTAAAGTTCCCCAATGTCTTTAAACGCACCTTGTTTTGTCTTTCAGATGCGGGATGCAGCGCCGAAGGCCTCCGGAGCGTGCGAAGAGTTGGTAAGCTTTTGTCTTTCAGATGCCGGAATGCAGTGTGAAGAGCTCCGGAGCGCACGAAGAGTAGGTAAGCCTTTGTCTTTCAGATGCCGGAATGCAGCGCGAGGCGTTGGTGACAGCCGATGGACCAGGTAAGTGAAGAGCTGTCACTGAAGACCGTAATGCTAACCTGTTCTTTCTTGTCTTTATAGGTGTTTCTGAAGACTGGATTCAGGATGGTAAGCCTTTTTCCTTAGGCCCAGGATCAGAAGCAGAAGACACGATGAGCGTTCTGCTGCAGAGAATGCAGAATAACGCAAAGCAAGATTCATCCATCGGGTGTGGTTTAAATAGCCTCCTGTAGTGCTTAGGTGTCTCCTTCCACAGCCACGCCTAGGTAAGAAAAGAGTTCCTGCTTTCCAGAAGAGTTCCAGTGTTCTGAATCTAGGGAGTGGCTCCTGCCCCACCCAACAGGAAAAGTAGTTCCAAACAGAAGAGGATCAGAGGCTCAACTGGCAGGCAAGTAAGCAGCATGGTCTGCTGCAGGTAAGTCCACCCAAGCATTATGAGCCCGGCGCTTCCAGCGCTGGGACTGGGCATATTTATGAGCCTGGTGCCACTGGCGCCAGGACTGGGTCCAAAAGGTCCCAATTGGGACTGGTTGGCACTCGGAACCTGGGTTATGGATATGCTTCCAAGGGAGTTGGGAAAACCCTGACCTTTTGGAAGCAGAGATCATGACAGTACCCCCCCTCAAGGCCCCTCCCAAACCGGGCTTCTCCGGGGGTTTTGGCTTGTCAGGAAATGTTCGGTGAAATCTTTTGATTAGGCGAGGAGCGTGGACATATTCAGCAGGTTCCCAGGATCTCTCTTGGGGGCCATAGCCTTTCCAGTCAATTAGGTAAAATAGTTTAGATTTGGAGATCTTGGAGTCCAGAATGCTTTTGACTTCAAACTCGAGTTCTCCATCAACTAGGATAGGTTTTGGAGATTTAGTTAGTCGGGTTTGAGGTTGCACGGGTTTTAATAGAGAGACGTGGAAGACCGGATGTGTCTTCATGTGCGGGGGCAAGTCCAACTTGACCGCTACTGGGTTTACTATGGTAGTGATGGAATAGGGACCAAGGTATCTTGGGTTGAATGTGCGTGGCCCTTTTAGAGGTAGATATTTGGTGGATAACCAGACTTGATCCCCTACTTGATATTGAGGGGCTTCCTTCCGATGTTGATCTGCTCCTTTCTTGTATTGTTCTTTAGCCCTTTGAAGGTGAGAAACAGCTTCCTTAAAGGCTTGGGTGATTGTAGAATGCAGGTAGTCTACTGCTGGTGTTTCAAGATCTTGGAGGGGATCCAACTCCGAGGTTCGAGGGTGACTGCCGTACAAAAGAAAAAATGGGGTTTTCCCAGTTCCCGAATGGACAGAGTTATTGTAGGCATATTCGGCTATCCAAAGGATGTCTTTCCAAGTTTTTTCAGTTTGTTGCAGCATGCAGCGTAAATACTGTTCCAGAGTTTGATTGGTCCTCTCGGTTTGTCCGTCGGTCTGAGGGTGGTGACTGGTCGATAGTCTCACATCAATTTGAGCAGACCGACAGCAACTTCGCCAAAAATGAGAAATAAATTGACTACCTCGATCCGAAATTAGAACTGAAGGAAAACCGTGCAGTCGGACGTTGTTTTTGAGAAATTCTCGGGCCAGAGTTGCTGCTGTTGGCAAGCCTTTGAGCAGAATGAAATGCGCCATCTTGGAGAATAAGTCCACGATTACTAGAATCGTATTGTATCCAGAGCATGGAGGTAGATCGGTGATGAAGTCCATAGAAAGCGTATGCCAAGGGCGAGGTGGGATGTCAATAGGGCGTAAGAGGCCTGCTGGTCTTTCCTTTTGACTCTTGTTTTGGGCGCATACTCCACAGGACATTATAAAGTCTCTGATATCTTTTTTCCAAGACGGCCACCAGAAGTAGCGCTTGATCTTTTCTGAGGTCTTGGCCATACCGGGATGTCCTTCCATTAAAGAATCATGATAACAAGAGATTACTTTTTTCTGTAAATCTGTGCTGGGTAGGTATAATCGTTCTTGGAAATACAATAAGTTGTCCTTTACTGCAAAGTCCTTTCCCTGCAGATGCCAATTCTGTATGTCTGCTGGAGTAACAAGTTGCCTGGCTTTATCCTTAACTTCCTCTATGGATTCTGTGGCGATTACACCCAGAATTCTTTGTTCGGGAATGATTGGTACAGGTTTAGGGTTGATCAAGTGTTCTTCCACTCCCATCCGAGAAAGGGCATCAGCTTTACCGTTCTTTGTACCAGGTCGATAGGTAATTATGAAGTCAAACTCGGCAAAGAATAATGCCCAACGGAGTTGTCTAGAGGATTGGGCTTTTGCGGTTTTCAAATATTGCAGGTTTCGGTGATCCGTAATCACAGTAACGGTGTGTCGGGCCCCCAGCAGATAATGCCGCCAAGCCTTAAAGGCAGACTTGATAGCCAGAAGTTCCTTGTCAGTAATCGTGTAATTGATTTCAGGAGGCGAGAATTTGCGGGACCAAAATGCCACGGGATGCAACTGATTGGTTACCGGGTCCTTTTGTGATAGAACTGCCCCCATGGCAAGGCTTGAAGCATCAGTTTACACGATGTAGGGGAGTTCGGGGCGAGGGTGTTTTAAGATTGGTGCAGAGATAAATTTAGTCTTCAAATCCTGGAAAGCTTGTTCCGCCTCGGTAGACCATTCAAAACGTTTGCTTTTCTTTAACAAGGCAGTGATGGGCTGGACTATTCGAGAGAATTCGGGGATAAACCTGCGGTAAAAGTTAGCGAAGCCTAACATGCTTTGCACACCTTTTACGGAGGATGGTGATGGCCATTTGAGAACTGCATCGACCTTCTTTGAATCCATACGCACTCCGCCAGGTGATAATATGAATCCCAAGAATTCAACTTCAGTCACGTTGAAAACACATTTTTCCAACTTAGCGAAAAGTTTGTGTTGACGCAATCTTTCGAGGACCATTTTCACGTGTTTCCGATGTTCAGATTCCGATGAAGAATAAACGAGGATGTCGTCAATGTAAACAACAACACACACATCTATGAGCTCTCTGAGGACATCGTTCATAAAATATTGAAAGGCGGCCGGGGCATTGCAAAGTCCGAAGGGCATGACCTGATATTCGAATAGCCCATACTTGGTGCGGAAGGCCGTCTTCCATTCATCGCCCTCTTTTACTCGTACCAAGTGGTAAGCTCCTCTAAGATCCAGCTTTGTATATATGCATGCTTTTCTGACTTGGTCCAGGAGTTCAGGGATCAAAGGTAACGGATGTCTATTCTTAACGGTGATCTGGTTCAGGGAGCGATAATCTATACAAGTTCTAAGGTCTCCTTCCTTTTTTGGAACGAAGAACAAAGCTGAAGAAGCAGGGGACTTGGAAGGACGAATAAACCCATTTGCCAGGTATTGATCCAGGTATTGTCGAAGGTGAAGGTTCTCAGGCTCGGTGAGGGCATAAATTCTACTACAAGGAGGAGTAGATCCAGGTATCAGGTCTATCTGGCAGTCATAAGACCTATGAGGAGGTAGAGAGTTAGCCTGATCCTTCCGGAAAACATCTTGGTATTCTAGGTATTCGGGAGGTAACTGGGGAGTCTCTGAAGAAATTGCTGCCAGTGCAACACCAGGTGGAGGGTGACAAGTAGAGACACATTCTGGAAACTGGACCGTTCTTGCTCGCCAATCGATCAGAGGATTGTGTTTCTCTAACCAAGGTATTCCTAGAATAATCTGAAACTGAGGGGCCTTGATCACATCGAACACGATCTTCTCATGGTGTCCATCTTGACTTACTAGCGTCACCTCTTGAGTGGTATGCGTTACTGGCCCGGAGGCTATCTCCGTACCATCCACCGTAGTAATGACGTCCTTTACAGCCTTGGGACAAAGAGTTAGATTCATCCTCAAAACCATTTCATGATCCACATAATTGCCGATGGCACCGCTGTCGACGTAAGCTTCAATTGCATGTAATCGATCCGGATTATCAGGGCTAATGAGGACCATAGGTATCATGAAATGCGAGGTCACGGAACTGGTTTTCACGCTCGGCAAGAGGACCTCTATTCTTGTCGGGCAAGGTCGTTTCCCTGCTCAGAGTTTGTAACTTTGGTAATTGCAGCTCCTACTGCCTTCTTGGCAGGTTTCACCGGACAGTCTCGAAGAAAGTGCCCTGAGTTTGCGCAATAGAGGCATAATTGCAACTGTTTTCTCCTTTCCCGCTCCTTTTGTGTTAGAGGACCTTTCAGACCCCCTATTTGCATGGGTTCCCCGGAGTCTACTCCTTTGGAAGGAGTTGGCGGTTTGGAAAATACTCGAGCATCAAACTTGGAACGATCGGCCTTCCTGTTCTGCAGTCTGTGATCTATTTGAACGACTAAGTCTATATAGTCCGAACAATCTTGTGGGGGATTCACTACTTGGGCTAACACATCTTTGAGCTCTCCACGTAGACCTCTATAAAACAGCGTAATCCTTTTGTCCTCAGGCCATTGAGTTTCCACTATCAGTCTGTTGAAAGACACAATATAAGCCAAAAGGTCTTGATTACCTTGTCGCAACGAAAGAAGCTCATTGTCCAAGGCCTGCCCCTGTGAATGTCTTGCAAACAGTTTTTCCATACTGAGCTGAAAAGCTTGAAAATCATGGAGGACCGGATCATCTTGATTTACTAGAGGGATCGACCAGTCTGCCGCATTGCCACTAAGGTACGAAAGCACGAAAGCTACTTTAGCTTGATCAGTTGGAAAGGCTGCTGGCCGGCATAAGAAATGCAACCGGCACTGATTGATAAATACTGCAAACCTCTTTGGGTCACCAGAAAATCGTTCGGGCGGAGCCAGAGGTACATTCCCAGGTAGGTTGATCTGCACTGGATTCATAGAGGATGTAGAAGGAAGATTTCCCCCAGATGCGGGTAATGGGGTCTGTCCAGCTTGTGACTGTAGCAATTGTCTAGCGAGATCATCTGTTCGCTCCTTGGAAATAATCAGTTCCCTTCTTAGAGCGTTCGTTTCCTGACGGGCTGCATGCACTTCTGCACTTAGTTCCCCAAGTAACTGGGCTAGCTGGTCGGTATCCGAGGTTTCCATAGCGGCTGGACGGGAGTTTTGTGGTAGGCTTTGCGTTCTGTAACGCTCCCCTGATTCCCGTAGAGGCGCCGGTCTTGACTGGGCGTATACCGTATCTTCAAAGCTGATGTGTAACACACGGCTGGCTCTTTGGGCTGGACCTCTGTGCACTGTATGTCTGACTCGAAGGGTAAGATGTCTGCAGATAGAAAATATGGGATTAAGGAACTGGGTTATTGAATGTCTCTCTCTTCTTCCCTTTCTCTTCTCCTGTAGAACCCCAAAGGTTAACGCTCTCACCTTAGGTAAGTGAACGCCGTGCTCTCCATCTGCCTCGGGGCAGGGTGCTGTAACCAGTTTCTTCACTGGATAAGGGGAGCAGGCCTCTTGACTTCAGAGGACTGCTGTCCGTCGTTTACTGCACAAACGGTAAGTTTCGAGTAATTCTAATGTCTTTAAAGTCTTTAGTAATGATGTTTCTTGTTTTGCAGGGTTCCGGCGATGGCGGATGACGGGCTGAAGTGAGTTGAAGATGGAGCCCGTGTGATGAATAGAAGCGCCTGGAAGCACGTAAGTAAGCGCTTGTTGCCTGCTTCACGATGCGCTCTAACTGTCTTTTTATTTTGCAGGTACAAGTTTGGAGCGGCTGCAGGGTGCCGGAATACCCACTGGGTTAGATGTGGAAAGGAGTAATGGCATGTGAGTATTAAAGTTCCCCAATGTCTTTAAACGCACCTTGTTTTGTCTTTCAGATGCGGGATGCAGCGCCGAAGGCCTCCGGAGCGTGCGAAGAGTTGGTAAGCTTTTGTCTTTCAGATGCCGGAATGCAGTGTGAAGAGCTCCGGAGCGCACGAAGAGTAGGTAAGCCTTTGTCTTTCAGATGCCGGAATGCAGCGCGAGGCGTTGGTGACAGCCGATGGACCAGGTAAGTGAAGAGCTGTCACTGAAGACCGTAATGCTAACCTGTTCTTTCTTGTCTTTATAGGTGTTGCTGAAGACTGGATTCAGGATGGTAAGCCTTTTTCCTTAGGCCCAGGATCAGAAGCAGAAGACACGATGAGCGTTCTGCTGCAGAGAATGCAGAATAACGCAAAGCAAGATTCATCCATCGGGTGTGGTTTAAATAGCCTCCTGTAGTGCTTAGGTCTCTCCTTCCACAGCCACGCCTAGGTAAGAAAAGAGTTCCTGCTTTCCAGAAGAGTTCCAGTGTTCTGAATCTAGGGAGTGGCTCCTGCCCCACCCAACAGGAAAAGTAGTTCCAAACAGAAGAGGATCAGAGGCTCAACTGGCAGGCAAGTAAGCAGCATGGTCTGCTGCAGGTAAGTCCACCCAAGCATTATGAGCCCGGCGCTTCCAGCGCTGGGACTGGGCATATTTATGAGCCTGGTGCCACTGGCGCCAGGAATGGGTCCAAAAGGTCTCAATTGGGACTGGTTGGCACTCGGAACCTGGGTTATGGATCTGCTTCCAAGGGAGTTGGGAAAACCCTGACCTTTTGGAAGCAGAGATCATGACAGTTGTGGCTAATACGATGTCTCTTCTGAGCAAACCCTTTCCCACATTGAGTGCACTCATAAGGTTTCTCACCTGTATGTGTTCTCTGGTGGATAGTAAGCTCTCCCTTTGTAGCAAACCCTTTCCCACATTCAATGCACTCATAAGGTTTCACACCTGTATGTGTTCTCTGGTGGCTAGTAAGCTCTCCCTTTGTAGCAAACCCTTTCCCACATTCAGTGCACTCATAAGGTTTATGTCCTGTATGTGTTCTCTGGTGGCTACTAAGAGCTCCCTTCTGAACAAACCCTTTCCCACATTCAACACACTCATAAGGTTTCTCACCTGTATGTGTTCTTCTCTGATGGGAAGTGTAGGGGAGCAATGGCCACGAGGCCCTCCTCACCTACAGCTTCCTCCCCAGGTGAGGACCATGACTCGGTGGGCGCCCCCTCATGCCACCCGGGCCCAGGTGGAGGAGGATTCACCCGCCGACGACATTGCCCACACGTACCCTGTCCGTGCATTTACCAAAAATTAAGTTAGGCCTAGACGCCATCTTGCATAGCAAACATGGTGTGAGTTCAGCACACTGTAACGAGGCCCCCACCTTTGGAGGGCCTTTCATGCATCTCTGCCGCCTCAGCAGCCCTGGCAGATCCGCTGCAAGCGCGTTCCCATGAGAAAGTCGGAGATGAGCTAAACCCGAGATGCCAACACGGCAACATTATATTAGTAACAATGTGATATTGCACCCCGTATGACCCGGACCGCAAGGCCGGGGTAACGGGGAAAAAAGCTGAAGCATCACTATCTGAAGAAGGTAGAAAATAATTCAAGTATTGGTATTAATGAACTACCTCTGTTTAAAATGTGAATAAACCATAAAAATGTAACGTTATATGATATCCCTCCAGGTCTGGACTAATGCTGCTATAACCACGGAGAAAGATGTTGACTAAACGTGTAACCTCTATTTTGTAAAAGTGTTTTTCAATAGTATGTAGAAACTTGAACTCATATATGTTTTTGAATCACCCAAAGCGGCGAGCATCAATCTCTGTAGGCCATAACCTAGATATCCCTCGTATAACGTCTAATGTACATACAATACGCACACAATGTAGTGAATATAATGTTAGGTAATGAAAAGGTACTGGAACCGACTGTATTAAAGAAATGTGTAACGAAATTGAAATATATATGTGTGTCTAAATAACGTCAAAATAAGGCAGAACAGTATAGAACTTCTGCATTCACTGATCAGCAACGCACGAGGAAAATACCTTTGTGGATATATGCAAGGCCATTCCCTCTCCCACCCCACCAAGCCTGCCAGATAAAAAAGCTAAGACTTGTGCCGCGCTCCCTCACCTCCCCCAACCAAGCTGGCGTTACTTCAGAGAGTCAGAGGCCCCGGCGCCGCAACCAAGGCCACAGCCCGCCACCTGTGTTATTTACAGCACGGTAATAAACCCACGGTTGAACCCACTGATCTACCAGCACCCTCTCATAAATCCCACGAACCCCCCAAGAATCCTGACCCCGCGCAAGGACGACCCCCATCATTGGGACAAGACACAGAGACCCATCTATATAATAACTTCTAACGCAGCCGACAGACATGTATCATTCGGCCCAGGCCCCAGAGCCCCGTCCCGCGACCTAAAATACCGGTCAATAGGACACAGGTAAATCTCACCCCAACCGACAACCACCAGACCTCTCACGAGGTGCATTCCTCATGTGTTGTGTTTATTTTATAAGATAAGCTGTTGAAGCGATTTATTAATGAACTTAAATGTCGTTTTCTGAATAACTACAGTGTGCATGGCCTAGGGCAAATGAGACAGGAAAGGTATTCGTCATTGTCACAGGCTGCCCCAGCACATCAACACCGCGCAGATGACCTCAAGCCGGCCTGCCAGGCCCAACCCAACCCACGAGGCTGACCAGTGACGTCGTCACGCCAAGACCAACCCCGCTGCAGCAACACCTATAGTTAGTCGACGCCACCCAATCCCAATTAACTTGTGCCCCCTATAGTGTTTAGGTGTTGATGACGTTTTTTGTATTAGAAATACGCCTGTCTTTGCTATTGTCAGACAGAGCGCTCTCGTAGGTTGCAGAGTTCTTTGCATGCCTTATTTTTGGATAAACTCCCACTTACGCTCACCCGCACTCTGTCTTGGCCTTATTCCCACTACGGGAGAGTCCCTTATTGTCTCTCATTGCGGGGAGGATCGTGCTGAATTGGGGGCGCTTCCTTTCAGTGGTGACCCCGATAGCGTGATATCTCCAAACTATTTTTCCTAACTCCTTCTTAACGACCCCCTTGTGGCACGAGAATCTCCGGTCGAGAAGGGATACGCACGGTGAGCCGTCTCCGGGAGGCCGCCCGCCAACGGCGACCGGCACAATAAGAAGTGCGCACTCAATGAGAAAGGGTACGGGATCCCGATTGGAAAAAAATCCCCTTTGAGTGCCGCTCGCCGGAGCCAGGGGCTGACCGTTGAGTTACCGGTGACGCCGCCTGGACGGACCCAGTTTCGGAGAGTATCGGTTCAAGACGGGCACGTGAGTACCGAGTGCGAGTGATCGTCAAGGGGAGAAGAAGGGGAATTGGGAATAAAAGAACGGGGACAGGTAGAGGAGAAGAATATCGGGGGTCTACTAAAGACGGGTCTTGAAACTTTCTTTATTCTTTCTTTGCATATGGCCATTAGGAGTAAGAAATAAGTGACGTGGTAGAAGTGACGGAAACCTAGCTCCGAAAGGGGGTGGAAGGCGGCGCCGCATAGTGCTATCTAGACTAGTACTGGGAATATATGAAGAAGTGAGAAATAAGTTATTGGTGTCTAGCAAAAGGAGACACCGGGAATATTTTTAGTGATTGTGCTCTCTCTCTCTATTTCTTTTTTTCCATTTCCACGGGGTAGGGGGTGAAAATGAGAAGGGTATAAAGTAGTTAGAACATCTTAAAAAGTGGGGACTCAGTAGTGGCACGTACAGACGTGAACACAGTAACCTTAGCAGGGAAACAGGGACAGCTGGCCAGGGAGGAAAGGGAGGAAAAAGACAAAAGTGTGAGTAGAAAGTATTGTGAAGGGTGCGCGCACCGTACGAGTGTTGGAGACGAACGGGTGGCCGCGAGGTGGTGCCAGAGAGTGTGGCCATAACCATTACTTGATCAATTGCAAGTGAGATTACATAAGAGTGCCTGGGAATGGGAAGGAGATGAGATATGGTGAGTGAGAAGAGATTTGCACAGTGAATAACAGTGGGTGATAATTTTGAGAGGTCCGCTCTTGTCTGTGCCATAAAGGTATACATACGCATATCTACACCTAATCAAAAGTAACGAAGGCGAACGCGGTAGCGCTAGCGATTTAGAGGATGGGGGCTGAAACTCCCTTGTCACACATTTGTAAGAGCTTGCCGGGATATGCTGAACGCATAAATAAATATCATGATCAATGGTTAACAGAATTGAAAGGGGAGGGGTTGCCCCAGATTTGGCCAGAAGGAGGGTCTTTTGACAAAAGCGTTCTTGATATGGTATGTACATGTATTCGCCTCAAGTATAAGGGGAAACAATGGCAGAATAGGAAGGAGATATTAGATCTCTGGAGATTGTTTGAGGAAGTACCCCCACCCAAAGCTCCAACACCAAATATTGATTTACCTTCCACCACAGATAATCCACTAATGATCCCGCGAGAGGAAAAGGAACAGCTAAGTACAGAACAACCGGCGGAGGTGATTAAGTTGTACCCAATATTACCTAAACCAGCCCCTGCAGCAGGATATAGCGACCCGATTTATGTGCCTCCCCCTTCGACCAGCACACCACAAAGACCAACTGCACCCCCACCATACGAAAACACCAGAGAGCGCGCCCAGGGAGGCACACAGAGGGTGGATATAGAGAAGTTAACGAGTGACTTAGAGTCGAGGCTTACAGTGGCAAGAGATGAACTCTCAAGAATAAAAGACATATGTGAACGCACAGCATGCGCCCCCACACAATCTGGACGCACGTCTAGAGCGTCGAGCGAAAATAGACAAATTGAGGAGGGATGGAAAAAGGGGGAAATACTGTTCAGGATTGAGGAAGAACCAACAAGAATAATAGAAGTGGGGACAGCAGAAGGAAGCATTGGTGATGTCTCACGAGAGAGAGGGATCAGAGAGGATTTGTTATGTGATGTCAGAGGAGGGGTGGATGAGAGTGATAGATTGAGCATGGCAGTAGGAGGAGAAGGCGAGGAGCTAGATGGTGCATGTTCACTGGGAACTATAGAAGACGAATGGATGGGACGACTACGAAATAGGGTGGGGAAGATGGCGTCATTGGAGTCAGCAGTGACTAAGGAAAAGGAAGCTGCAACGGCAAAAGGGAAATTACAACTCCCGTTACTCCACAGGGGGGGCGGGAGGCCAAACTATATACCGTGGGCTCAGATGGACAAGGCTAATTTAATGAAATTACTACCACAGCTGTCAGGAGGGGCAAGCAAGTGGATATATGCATTTGAGAAACATACCGCTGGTATACCACTGGCAGTAGGCGATGTGAAGAGCCTACTAGTGTCCGCAGTAGGGGATCAGGCAGACAGAGTATGGGCTAAAGCGGGTTTTCCAGCTGTAACTTTAGAGTGTGATCGCCATGATGGGGCGTCTTTTAACACCGTGCGAGCAAGGGTGTGGGACGCACTGCGGGAAACCTTCCCAGATACCCCTGATTTGCAGTCAGTAATGCAATGTACCATGAATGACGGGGAGGACGCTATGGATTACATTCTCCGGGTGCAGGAGATGTGGAGAGCGGAAACGGGTACGCCCTGGCACCAATCCACATCTCTATTTTATTTCATCATTAAGAGAGGGCTCCCAAAGGAAGTGCAAAAGGCACTAGATAAAATAGCAGGCGTTGAGGCAAAAGGCTGGCCGGAGATCCAAAGCATAATAGTACACCATTGTAAACGGATCAAAGAAAGAGAGAGGGAAGTAGCACAGAAAAGGTTGGCGGACGAGGCGAAGTTGGTGCAATCAAAATTGGTGAAGGTCGCAGCCGCGGTAGCGGGACTCCCACTCATACGGGAGGGAGAGGAAGGAGAGGAGGGGCAAATAGCAATACAAGGAAGAATAGCAGCGAATTGGGCAGGACAAGGGCAACGACAGTGGACAGAGCAGGAGCAGAACGGAGGTCCAACGTGGCAAGAGTGGGCCCCAAGAGGAGGAAGAGGTGGGTACAGGGGTCGAAGAGGAGGACAAGGGTATGGAGGAATGGGAGGAAATGGGTGGCAGGGTCCCAGAGGTCCACAGGGGAGCTGTTGGAATTGTGGGAGATGGGGGCATTACTCAAGAGAATGCAGGAGCAGACAAAACAACGGTTTCCAAGAGATAGAACAGTATGGACACCCCCATCCAGGAAGCCCCTACGGCCTCCCCATGGGACAATACCAGCAACCAGACAATGTAGTACAAAGGAGTAACGCACAACTACACGGACATCAGTACCGAACACAAACCAACCCACAGAATAATGACAATGTGCACTACACGCCTGGTAACACTTTCGCCACAGTAGCTAATGGGGCACCCGCCCCCGCACCTTACAGTGGAGTGTCAGTAGTTTCGGGGAACATTTTCGATCAAGGGGGGGCAATGAGACACCCCGCATAGGACAGCCCACAGAGAGCACTTGCGTGTCCAGTACTGTCTACGACCCACAATGCATCAGAGGAACCATTGATAGGAGCGCAGATAGGAGACAAGCAATTCATATTCATGGTGGATTCGGGAGCGGAGAAATCATGCATTAGAGAGGGCCGGTTCCCGTTATCTAATAGAACGTTAGAGACGCAGGGGTTCTCTGGGGCTGTAATTGAAGTTCCTTACACAGAGGTATTGGATGTGACAGTAGGGGGTAAAACAGTAAAAGCACCCTTACTATACTATGAAAACTCTCCCATCAACTTACTGGGGAGAGATCTCTTGAGCAAACTAAATATGACAATATCATTCACAGGGAGCGGCATCGTATGTTCAACGCCAGGCATATGCCCCCTCCGTATATTAGCAGTAATACACGGCCATACAATCATGAAAGAGATCAGAGGGGTACCAAGAAATGAGGAGATGTTTGTTGAAGGTATGAGAACATTGGCTCTCATAGTACCAGAACTAAAAAGGGTGGAGTGGAGGATCCCAGCAGAATTCCTTTTTCGTCCCATAGCAAGCCCTGACACTGCTCTTGGGGCAGTACTATCGTTGGATTTGCATGCAATACATGTATCAACAAACAGAATATGTGTGATTGGTATTGACATGGAAGGATGCGAGTGGCGGACAGTATTGTGTACAAATGCAAATATCCCGCTGAGAGAGCTCTCGGACGAGGAGCTATTTTCTGACACTGAGGGAGATGGTGAAATAGTGATGGAACTGGCAATGCCCTGCGACATTGTAGTTACAGCCAGACAAACTAAGGTTGAACTAATGGCGGTAGTAGGAGCACCGCACACATTTTTTGATGAAGACATGAGTTCAGTACCCACTAACTTATGGACTAATGGCCCCCACGATGTAGGGTTGCTGCATGAAGTTCAGCCTGTGGTGATAAAATTAAAACAGGGAGCAATACTACCCCGGGTGAAACAATATCCACTGTCGCGAGAAGCAGAAGAAGGGATCAGAGAGACAATCGATGCACTGCTAGCACAGGGTATAATAGTGCCCTCAAACTCCCCATGCAACACATGCATTTACCCAATCAAAAAGGCGAAGGGGGGTTCATGGAGGATGATACAAGATTTACGCCCACTGAACGATGTGGTAATGAAGGAGTTCCCTTTAGTCCCGAACCCGGCGACAATACTGTGCAACATTCCAAAAGTAGCATCACACTTCACAGTAATTGACTTAAAAAATGCATTTTTCTCGATTCCCTTAGCGGAAGAGAGCAGGTACTTGACAGCATTTACATTGGGAGGAAGGAGGTTCGAACACTGCAGACTACCACAAGGATATTGCGAGAGCCCAAGCATATTTAACAGGGTACTACATGAAGATCTGGGGAATTTGTCTGTAGAAAGCACAGTGATTCAGTATGTTGATGATTTATTGGTTTGTGCACAGGCTGAGGAAGAGTGCCGACAGGACTCGATAACACTTTTGACTTTATTGGCCAATAAAGGATACAAGGTGGACAAGGGGAAGTTACAGTACTGTCTGACAGAGGTCCTATACTTGGGTCAGCTGATATCAAAGGATGGCAAGCGAATTATACCAGACAGGGCACAGGCGATTAGAACAATTGGAGAGCCCAAAACAGTAAAAGAGATGCAGAAATTTCTGGGTATGTGTAACTATTGCCGAGCATGGATATTGGACTATGCGGCGTACACAAGGCCCTTGTTACAGGCACTGAAAGAAGCACAACAAGAACACAAACACATAGAATGGACAGAGGAGATGAACACAGCATTTAACTCACTAAAAGAGCTGATATCAAGCGCTCCAGTACTAGCAAATCCAGATTATGGGCGCGAATTCTTCTTATTTTCACACTGCAAAGGAACACTGATGACAGCAGTATTGACACAGAAAACATCTTTAGGGCACAAACCACTTGCTTACTATAGCGGCACCCTAGACGCAGTAATGCAAGGTCATTTCGCGTGCGAGCAATCCCTAGCTGCAGCCGCGTTCGCAATTGAAAAAAGTGCCACGATAGTGATGGGCTGCCCGGTGACACTGTTTGTGGAACACTCACTTTTTGCAATACTAGAGCGAACAAAGAGCACATTGACAACACAACGCGCCACAGCATATGAGATAATACTGTCCAGCGCTAACATCCATATAGTAAGATGTAAAACAGTGAACCCAGCCACATTCATCACAGAGGCATGCACCGTAGAGGACATGCAAAACCACAACTGCGCCACGTACACAGGTGACGAAAGTAAGGATCCAGTGATTTTTGAAAATGCCCTGACCGAGGGTGAGGTGTATTTTGTGGACGGGTCAGCATCAATCGACATGGAGACAGGAGAAAAGCATGTGGGTATGGCAGTGGTACGATTAGAGGAAGATGAATATGAGATACTAGTACAACACCGCCTCCCATCACACTATTCAGCGCAAGCAGCAGAACTAATAGCGCTAATAGAAGCATTGCATGCCGCCAAGGGGTGCGCAGTGACCATATATACAGACTCAGCATACATGACAACAACAGCTCACGGCGGGTTGGCCCGGTGGGGGCGGAGAGGGTTTCGGCGAGCAGACGGAACGCCAGTCCAGCATGCAGAATTATTGAAAGAACTGATTGAGGCCCTGCAAGACCCCACGGCAGTGGCCATCGTAAAATGTCAAGCTCATACCACAAATACAGATTTTATATCTTTGGGGAACGCGGCAGCAGACGCCGCTGCCAAAGCAGCTTCATATTTACAAAAAGGTGAAATAGGGGAGTACATGTTGCACCACACAGCAAGCCAAGAGGTCCCCACAGGATATAACATGATGTCCACACAGGAGATAATAGAGCTGCAAGAGGGAGCTAGTGCAGAGGAAAAATTGCTGTGGACTAAGAGAGGATGCAGCAAATCACCAACTGATTTATTGTGGCGACAAGAGAGTTCAGGAAAAGTGGTAATGCCAATTACGCTGCTAGAAATAGCATTTCAACAACTACACTTTCCCGCACACAACACAAAGAAACACATAATGGCAGAGATACAAGAAGATTGGTTTGCACCTTGCCTCCAGGAACACGTCACAAGGTTAGCTCTAGAATGCACGACATGTCAAATTTACAACTCAGGTATGACATTGCGTACACTAAGGGGTACGATACCAAAACCAAGTGGCCCGTTCAGAGAGCTCCACATTGATTATGTAGACATGGGAGAAAGGTGTAACGGGGCTCGATACATGATTGTGGTTGTATGTCCATTTTCGAGGTGGGTGGAGGCAGGCCCATGTGCCCGCCCTGACGCGAAGGGCGCCGCGAAGTTCCTAGTGCGAGAAGTGTTTCCGCGCTGGGGAATTTGCGACGTTATTCGCTCAGATAACGGGACGCATTTTGTTAATGAATTATTTAAAGAAGTGACTACATTATTGGGAATAAAGCACAAATTATGTTCGATTTATCATCCTCAAAGTAATGGCGTCGTGGAAAAGATAAATGGCCTGTTAAAAAGCAGATTATCAAAACTTTGTTTTTCCCTTAAAAAGACTTGGATGTACTGCCTGCCTTTGGCCTTGTTTGAACTACGAAACCAGCCAAGTAAGGACCACCATTTGTCCCCGCACGAGATCGTCACGGGAAGAAGAATGCACACAGCGCATTCGCCTCTCCGTGAGCGTTCTGATGCACACAGAAGCGCAGCTATATTGGGGGAGGAGTTCACAGAATACCTGCGAAAACTGACACGGGCAGCGCGCGTAATTGCAAAGCAACTAGCCCCCCCCTCGACAAGAGAGGAGGGGAACGCGACTGAACCAAACAGGCTGCCTGAAAAACCACTACAGCTAATGCCTGGTGACCTTATATATGTCAGAAGTTTTGTGCGGAGGTGGAATGCACCACGTTTCCATGGCCCCTATGAGGTAGTGTTTTGTACGCCCACAGCAGTAAAGGTGAAGGGCCTGCGATATTGGGTGCATTTGACAGACGTACGTAAAGCTTACAGCGCTGCGGAGAGTGAGGTACAGGACGAGGCACAGGCAACAGCGGACGATGAAGTTGTGCGGAATGAATGATTGGAATTTTGTGTGCATTATGAGATGAACAGTGAACACAATTAGCGCACAACAAATGTCCTGGACTAAAAGATGTACATATGTATATGCAAATTTTCTTTTTATTACAATTTTTGAAAGTTTTGCGTGGGGTTCTTTTTTCCTCTCCTGTGCTCTTTAAGATGTTTTTTTTTATTATTGTTGTTTTTAAACTGTCATGTTTTTTATTATTTATATATATATATATAAAGTAAGGAACGAATAATGATGATTGAAAGGCTACCTTGTCTGTCAACACACCCCCTCCCTCACCTAACCCTATATTTTATCACCGAAACGTTACAACGTGGAAATGTTTACATGTTTGTATTTAATAAACTCTTGTGTCTCAAACAGGATTTATCATGGCATCGAATGGGCAGCCTGCAACTAATAGATATGTTAGATTTAGAGAAATGTTAGTGGCTAGGTTAACATATTCATTTGAATGTGGTTTATCAATGTGTGCTATCGTGTTCTTCATCTCGATGTTTTGTCTAGTATTACACTGGGTTATAGCGTTCATCTCTACCGAGATGAACGAGGGGGGAGGGGGGAACAACACCACCCTTGCCCCTGGAACGAAAACAATTCCGACTGTAGGTATCAAAGAAGGTGATTTTTTGATCTGGGATGGATCACACTTTGTGTGGGGATACTATACTACACCACCCACTGCTGTCCTGTCACAATCAAGAACCAAAAATGTAAATAATGACACAATGTCCCAACCTGGAACATACAACAACCGCACGATCCCTCCCGCCCCAACTTCAAACAACGATCTCTTGTTTATTAAGGAGGATGGAAAAGTGATTATGATGACAGAACACAAGTCCCTATATGAAGAATTAGAAAAGGGGGGTGGGAAGGAGGAAGGGGGGCCTGGTTCTTCACCTACTATAACGAAAAGGTACAGAAGAAGGGAGAAAAGTAGACGGAGAAGAGAGACTGGTGGACAGGGGTATAATGAGTATTATGGGCTAGGGTTAGACAAAATGGAAGACCCACGACACCCTCACCAAGCAAATAAATGGTATGCAGATATGAGCACAACAGCCAAACAGACAACCAATGAGAGCTGCTATGTCTGCTCGCTTATCCCCCATGCATCAGGCACACCTAAAGTATTGTTGCCACGAGAATTGCCCATTGTGGATGCCCAATGTCTCCTTCATCTCACGCTGTGTAGAATAAAGAACACTTTTCAAGCACACGATGTCTCTTTCAGAATGCTACAGAACAACAAAACGTGCTATTCGCAAGCGTCTGGAGTGATCTGTCTTAAAGAACCTTTCTTTGCAATACAAGGGACACTGTTTTCCGAAAACAAATGGAAAGACGAAGAAGTGCTGTGCAAGGCAGAAGCACTGAAAGGTGTCCAACCGGACAAGTTGCGGTGGATGGAAAGAACGTGCTTGCCAATATGGAAAGAACACATCCCTAAACTAACATGGGTAACAGCGATGGAGAAACCCTTCAAGCTACAAAGTGAAATACAAAACGAACTATGTTTCAAGGGAGAAGGAAAAATGGCAATGGGAACGAACAAGAATTGTAACAAAACTCTCACCATCCCAGATATGAAAAAAGGAACAGCAGCACTAATGGACACATACTGGGTATGCGGAAACAAGGCGTACCTGCACCTTCCCCAATCATGGAGTGGTAGCTGTTCAATGGCCACCTTGCATTCAACACTAATGGTGATTCCAGAAAGCCACATTGACAGAAGTAACATGATGAAAGGAGGCTTGAACCAGGATGTAGCTTCTCCAACTACACAAGGGCACCTTTATGTCCTGTCCTCCGGAGGGAAAGGAGAAGAGCTCTCAAGGAACAAGCGAGCCTCAAACTACATATCGCAAGCATCATCTGATTTATTGGCACAGATCCCAGACAGGTATCGCCTGTTCAGCTCCGTGGAAACATTCTTTGCCTCTCTGGTATCAAGTGTCCAAGCACGAGCAAATGCAAAATGGCTCCAGATCACACGGTGGGAACTGATCCAGTTGGCCAATGACACTGAAGAAGGGTTCAACATAATAAAGGTGGAACTACGAGCTCTGCGACTAATGACCATGCAGAACAGGTATGTTCTAGACCTGTTAACAGCAATCGATGGAGGTGTTTGCCGAAAAATAGGAAGTGCGTGCTGCACGTTCGTACCTTCTGAAGACGCAGAAAATGGGTCCCTGTCCCACGTTATTGAAGCAGTACATAACCTGGGCGAGAAGATGAAAATGGAAGGTGGAGCTGAGGATAGCTCGTGGTTCGACAATATCTTCTCTTGGGTTCCCTCATGGCTTGGAGTGACAATGAAGTTCCTGATACCAATAGTGGTGATCATCCTTGTGATGTTCTGCCTGTGCCAGGTGGGCCTCCGGTGTTGTGCTAACGCAGTTCCTAACGGTGCAATGATGATGGTGACAATGGGCAACTCCGGTGGTACAATTAAAGCAACACAAGAAGTACATGTGCAGACAGGAGCAGATAACACCCCCAGGTACCAGTTAGTGCCTATGTGCCGTGATAAGTACATAGTAGATAAACTATGGCACACCACTATCAAAGAACCACGAGACGTAGAACTGGAATGGTATGAGGAGGTCTGGGTAGATCTGGAAGAAACTGGCGACTGTATATATTTAACATGTACACCAGACGAGTATGCTAGGAGAGGTGAGAGTTTAAGGGGGGTGTGCAGAGCATGGATGCCTATAAAAGGAACCCCTGCATGGGATGACGCAGTGATAGAGGAACAAGAATGTAGAAGATTGGAAGAGCTAAAGAATTCGTTACTTTAAGTAACGAAAGGGGGGAAATGTAGGGGAGCAATGGCCACGAGGCCCTCCTCACCTACAGCTTCCTCCCCAGGTGAGGACCATGACTCGGTGGGCGCCCCCTCATGCCACCCGGGCCCAGGTGGAGGAGGATTCACCCGCCGACGACATTGCCCACACGTACCCTGTCCGTGCATTTACCAAAAATTAAGTTAGGCCTAGACGCCATCTTGCATAGCAAACATGGTGTGAGTTCAGCACACTGTAACGAGGCCCCCACCTTTGGAGGGCCTTTCATGCATCTCTGCCGCCTCAGCAGCCCTGGCAGATCCGCTGCAAGCGCGTTCCCATGAGAAAGTCGGAGATGAGCTAAACCCGAGATGCCAACACGGCAACATTATATTAGTAACAATGTGATATTGCACCCCGTATGACCCGGACCGCAAGGCCGGGGTAACGGGGAAAAAAGCTGAAGCATCACTATCTGAAGAAGGTAGAAAATAATTCAAGTATTGGTATTAATGAACTACCTCTGTTTAAAATGTGAATAAACCATAAAAATGTAACGTTATATGATATCCCTCCAGGTCTGGACTAATGCTGCTATAACCACGGAGAAAGATGTTGACTAAACGTGTAACCTCTATTTTGTAAAAGTGTTTTTCAATAGTATGTAGAAACTTGAACTCATATATGTTTTTGAATCACCCAAAGCGGCGAGCATCAATCTCTGTAGGCCATAACCTAGATATCCCTCGTATAACGTCTAATGTACATACAATACGCACACAATGTAGTGAATATAATGTTAGGTAATGAAAAGGTACTGGAACCGACTGTATTAAAGAAATGTGTAACGAAATTGAAATATATATGTGTGTCTAAATAACGTCAAAATAAGGCAGAACAGTATAGAACTTCTGCATTCACTGATCAGCAACGCACGAGGAAAATACCTTTGTGGATATATGCAAGGCCATTCCCTCTCCCACCCCACCAAGCCTGCCAGATAAAAAAGCTAAGACTTGTGCCGCGCTCCCTCACCTCCCCCAACCAAGCTGGCGTTACTTCAGAGAGTCAGAGGCCCCGGCGCCGCAACCAAGGCCACAGCCCGCCACCTGTGTTATTTACAGCACGGTAATAAACCCACGGTTGAACCCACTGATCTACCAGCACCCTCTCATAAATCCCACGAACCCCCCAAGAATCCTGACCCCGCGCAAGGACGACCCCCATCATTGGGACAAGACACAGAGACCCATCTATATAATAACTTCTAACGCAGCCGACAGACATGTATCATTCGGCCCAGGCCCCAGAGCCCCGTCCCGCGACCTAAAATACCGGTCAATAGGACACAGGTAAATCTCACCCCAACCGACAACCACCAGACCTCTCACGAGGTGCATTCCTCATGTGTTGTGTTTATTTTATAAGATAAGCTGTTGAAGCGATTTATTAATGAACTTAAATGTCGTTTTCTGAATAACTACAGTGTGCATGGCCTAGGGCAAATGAGACAGGAAAGGTATTCGTCATTGTCACAGGCTGCCCCAGCACATCAACACCGCGCAGATGACCTCAAGCCGGCCTGCCAGGCCCAACCCAACCCACGAGGCTGACCAGTGACGTCGTCACGCCAAGACCAACCCCGCTGCAGCAACACCTATAGTTAGTCGACGCCACCCAATCCCAATTAACTTGTGCCCCCTATAGTGTTTAGGTGTTGATGACGTTTTTTGTATTAGAAATACGCCTGTCTTTGCTATTGTCAGACAGAGCGCTCTCGTAGGTTGCAGAGTTCTTTGCATGCCTTATTTTTGGATAAACTCCCACTTACGCTCACCCGCACTCTGTCTTGGCCTTATTCCCACTACGGGAGAGTCCCTTATTGTCTCTCATTGCGGGGAGGATCGTGCTGAATTGGGGGCGCTTCCTTTCAGAAGTAAGATCTTCCTTTCTTGCAAACCCTTTCCCACATTCACTGCACTCATAAAGTTTCTCTCCTGTATGTGTGCTGTGGTGGCTAATAAGATGTCTCTCTGAACAAACACTTTCCCACAGTCAGTGCACTCATAAGGTTTCCTACCTGTATGTGTTTTCTGGTGGATAGTAAGCTCTCCCTTCTCAGAAAACGCTTTCCCACATTCACTGCACTCATGTTGGTGGCTGATAACTGTATCATGCAAATGGGCGCCATTCTCAATGTTAGTGCATTGATAAGGTTTTTCACTCATGTCCTCATGTGGGCAAGAAGTATGTTCTTGAGATGGCAATTGTTCCCACATTTCTGCACGAGTAAAGTTTCTGGCCAGTTTATTTTGTCAGGTGCCTTGAATTAAGGAGCCTTTTCACTGAACCATTTCCCAAATTCAGAGCACAGATGAGAAATGCTTTTCTTACTGCACATAACACATTGTAATTTTCATGCTAGATATACCTCTCCCCCAGGATTTACAGAATGAACACGCTTAGTTACAGGATGTTACCACGAAGGGGGTCGCATTGACAGAAGCTGTCATGTATCCAACAGGCTTCTCAAGCTCAGTTCCTGAATACTCTGAAAAGACAACTGGACCCCAAACTGGCACACTTCTAAGATGCTTGGAAATTGTATATTCTAACAATGAAGCTTTTCACTGCATTAGTCCAGAAAATCAAACAATCACTGTTGCATTTCTGGGGCATCCGTCACCTATTAACATAAAAGGAGATGCACAATATTAGTTTCAAAACATTCACAATCGCAGGCAGCACATGTAATAAGACTCTACTCAGTAGCAGTGATGTGAACTCACGTAGTAACTTATATGACTTTGAAGTGCCATCTATTGGGGAAAGGCATCCTAATAGGTGGCAGAGAAGTGCTGCTCCAATGGGAACATTTAATGGGACTGAGGTAACATGCAGCAAGAATACTGCAATTCATTTTTATTTAGAAAATGTTAGCATCCAAAACATTAGGAGAAAAACAATTTAAAATGGATATTGTAATCATCAGGAACATGCATATATGTTCTACCGTTTTATTGATTCAGAAATGACTAAATGAGTACATGGAAGCTCCCAATATAAATATACAAATGATCATGGCCAGAGTTTGCCACCAATCGGACACCTGTTGACCAGTTAATTAGGTAGCCACTGATGATGTGCATTGGCCCAAACACTAATAATCTAACCAACAGCACCATCGAGCAGACAAGGAAAGCATTGTGATTTAAAAAGTAAAGTGCCAATCTCTTCCCACAGTGGGAATCGCACAGGCCACACTGGCACTACATTCAAACATGAACTTTAAACCTAACCCATCCATCTCCCCCAGGAGTGACAGAAAGAACAAGCTTGTGTCAGAGACCAATAGAATGACATTTCTGGCAATAAAGTGTATGAGAGACTACCCTATATCACCCCATCAGTCCTCTTAATTGTTTATACAAATGCCCCATTGCCAGGTACTGAATTTTATTGGACAGTGGGTTACCACTTCTGTTTCCCTGATCAAAATACCACTGTGTAATTTTCAGGAGGGGGTACACATTCTGTGCTATTGCTAAGGAATGGGTGTAAATTGGTCTGTTACTGTTACGCTCACCTGGTATCCACAGGGACGCCACCCAGCCCTGGTTGGATGATTTGCACTCTCAAACCCTCTCCCGGTCCCTTGGATATGGCTCTGGTTAAAGATGGGTCTGCAATATAGGAGAGCTGGATTCAATACCAGATTGTCTTTATGTTTTCCCACCTCCCTTGGTCTCAACTCCTTCCTTCCCCTTGGGCCTTCTCCTCACCTTAATATTGTAAAAGATGGATTCTCCATCCTGCTCCTCGTGGCAGGGGCGCGTAGATGTGGGGGCAAGCAGCGACCAAGTTCCTTCACTGGTGCAAGCCCCCCTGTGGGAATCCAGGCCTGCTGCGACTCTGTAGGTTTGCTGCTTTACAGTCTTTATATGCAGTTCGTATGTTCCTCTTAGTTCGAATAATAATGTCTTGATTCTTTCCTTTTAGGTATGGAAAGGTGTTGTCATGCAGTTTGAAGATGAGCATGGGCCGGTAGGTGAAAGCGCGGTGTGCGCGATGCTGTCCGGTGAGTAATGCGCGATGCGTGGCGCTGTTTCGCCTTTTATATTGCTAACCTGTGTCTTTTCGCTCCTTGCAGGTTGCGATGTTCCTTGCCGAGCGCCGTAATGTTCCAGCAATAATACTGACCAGGAGATGACTACCCA
Organism: Ambystoma mexicanum; assembly: GCF_040938575.1. Lineage (NCBI taxonomy): Eukaryota > Metazoa > Chordata > Amphibia > Caudata > Ambystomatidae > Ambystoma > Ambystoma mexicanum. Next base: position 459,759 of record NW_027182465.1, on the reverse strand, counting down.
GGTCAGAATTATGTGGCTTTCTTCATTCGTGAGGAAACGTGAGTAAACGCTTACTAATGCTGTCTTTCTCCTCTTTCCAGGTTATGGTATTCCAGGATGCATGCGGTGCCGGATGATGGAGTTTGTACCTTCAGGTGAGTGGAACTGAAGTCAGCGATGGATTGAAGACAGGATACTGTTCCAGGTAAGTTTCGTAGTGTTCTTTCTCTCTCTGCAGGTCCTTGGTTTCAGGTAAGCTGGCATCAAAGAACTGGACACAGTGAGCGTTACGCTGCCCACAGCAGAATAACGCAAAGCATGTTCTGTTGTTTGGGTGTGGTTTAAATAGTCTCAGGTAAAGTAGTCCAGGTAAAATAGTCCCAGGCCTGCCACACCCAAAGTAGTCCAGGTAAAGTAGTCCCAGGCTGCCACACCCAAAAGACTAGACCGCATAGCTCAGTTTCTTGTTACTGAGCTATGTGTGTGCCTCCATGTTGGCTGAAACCCCCCCTAGTTAAATAGCCTCAAGTAAATAGTCACATTCTAACGTTGGTCTTCATGATGGTTATGAGCCTGGCGCCAAGACTGACTCCAAGAGAGTCTTGGATGAGGTTTTAAGGCCTTTGACGTGGCCCTAACTGGAAGGCTGACTTGCCAGTGAGGGCCAGGGGCAAGGGTCATGACAGTTACTTACCAGGCTCCTATAATCCAATCCAGACCCCTTTTTGTGGATTCTGATTATTGCACCCTAAATTGAATCTCAGCATGCCCCTGTACCCTCTGTGCTGTGACCAAGAACTGCTTTCATCGCATCCCTAGTAGCCAATGGATTCTACTAACCACCAATTCATGATTCATGATCTGAAAGGGTGAGAATTCCATTGCCCGCATCTGTTGCAACCCATATGGCATCAACCCTGGAATAAGATGTATGTACGTGTGAATAGTATGCTCAGTTAGCCACCCCATGATGTGTGAGCCACCAACCGTCCACCTGTTTGTCAGTCAGTCCTACCTTGCATGTATTGTGTGTCTAGTGTAAGTAGCTATCACAACAGTATATGCGAGAACCTTTGAGCATTCCAGTATGGAGAACCAACGCCAGGTTGATGTGAGCCAATCCAATCATTATGTTCTGAGTGGATAATCCCTAGAAGCGCTCCCCCACCCCCATCTGTTTTCAGGTGTGTCTTCTGTGCAGCCACCACCTTAGGATGTGTGTGCTTAATTACCCACCACTTGCACTTTCATTGTCTTCTTAAAACTTGGTGATTCTAGGCCTTCCTATGGCTCCAGTCTGCTGTGTTCCCCTTTGTGCCATGATGCCTCAGGGAGACTGTGCCTCAGGAGACTGTGCACGTTGTAAATATTGTTAACATAACAGAAGCAGCACCTCTTTTTTAGAATGTCAAGGCCCACAATATTTAACAATCTTGGCCTAACCATATCCCTGTGTGGCACATATCAATCTCTAATCCCCTTTGAATCCAATGTCTGTGCTCTCCGAATGGTGACCGATGTATCTGTCCACCATATACTATAATAAGCGATTGCAATAAAATAGCCCTGCTGTACCTCAACACCCTCCATCCTCGTCTCTACATGTGTGCTTCTGAACTCACTGAGTGAAAAAGAATTAAAAACTCCATCATTGAAGTTCTTTAATAAGAATGAGCCAGATTCCTGCCCTTGACACAGTACCCCTCCCAACATAGCCAAGTCCATCGGTTCATTCAAGAGATACTAATATATTTGCCATCATCTTCCTCTACCAAAAATGTAATGCACATGATTTCCCAGATCGTTGTATTGTTCCATAAGTTGGTGAACTGCTCTCAGCTGGGCTGACGGGAACCTACGGCTGAACACTCTCCCCCAAGTATGCAATGTAATTCTAGCAGGAGTGAAGGCTGAGCATTGCCCAGGACCTTTGCCTCCCTGCATCATCAATATCGCATCAGCCTGCAGTGATACTGTGAATGACTTTGCCTGTCAGTGCTTGGTCTATTAAACCACACCTTCCTGCTGCCTTCAGCCATGCCCATCTCTCTGTACTCTAGTGCCTGGCTATCATCGTCAATTCTTCCCTTTACAAGGAGGTCTGCCCAACAGACCATCCCACCATCGTAGGCCTCAACATGAAGGAAGCCTAAAGCAACTGGTTGGTGGGAGGACTCTGGGAAGCCTACATATGGATTGCTCCTTAGTTCGCTCCTTAGCCTCACAGGTGTTGTATGTATAGCTGCATTCCACATGCTCTTTTCTGCTGCATGCGCCACGCATGAGAAACGAGGCATACTCCTCTCCAGTTCAGATGATCCACGTCCACTTGCCTTTCCGACATTCATCTTCTGGGTAGTGTTGGAAGGGGATCTACGTGATTACAGCGCATCAGGAAATTGTGAATTCGAAAATATCAAATCACAAAATCTTGCTGTGCAGTGATCACATAGATCACTGTCCAACAGCCCGCTTACCCCGCCACTTACCTTCTTCGGCGGCACGCACAGAAGTGTGCCGACGACTCTCCTGTACCCCTGCAGTGTCAGTTCCCTCCCACTAACGTTGGTTGGGGCTGGTGCCGCAGGGTGCCTTTTCTTTTTTTCTTTATTGTCCCCCACTTCCAATGAGGTAAAAAGAGGTAGAATTCCCCCATTCAAGCTCCTGACTCCTGTCTGAAGGATAAAAATTGGTGCATGAGAAAACAAAATGCCTTGGCCAACAAGATAACAATGCTCCAGGTGAAGATTAACAATAAAAAAGATAACATTATTACTTCTAAGACTGCCACAAACCTCTTACCACCACCACAATCCACCGTAACTCCACCCATACCACCTACCCCCTGTTTCCACTTTTGCAAAGTATCTACCAAAGAAGTTGATAAAGTTATCCTCACCATCAAACCGTCCAACTGTCAGGGCGACCCATGTCCAGCCCAAATTATAAAAGACGCTGCCCGTGAACTTTGCCCCTTCATCACAAAACTTATAAACGCCTCATTCACATCAGGCACCATACCTAGCAACCTGAAACATTCCTGGGTCCTCACTCTCCTTAAAAAACAAACCCTCGACCCCAACCAATTACTGCCCCATAACCACAGTGCCATTCCTACTTAAAATCTTGGATAAAGTAGCATACCTACAACTTTAGCACCATCTGGAACAAAATCACCTCCTAGGAGTTCGTCAGTCTGGCTTCAGACCTCAGCATGGTACTGAGACTGCACTCTTAGACCTCAAGGCCCAAATAGACACACTGAGAGACAAAGGTAAGACAGCACTTCTACTACTCCTTGACCTCTCATCAGCGTTCGATTTGGTAGACCACTCTATACTTTGCAACCACCTGGTCTCCCACGGCCTGCTTCTCCGAGGAGGCAGTCGCTTGGATCCAGTCCTTCCTTGATAACAGGACAATGCGAGTCTTCTCGCCCCTAGCAGCTGCGGATGCTGTACCTCTATCATGCGGTGTACCCCAAGGCTCCTGCGTATCGCCCACTCTGTACAACATCTTCGCAAAGCCCTTTTCGATGATCTAGATGGTCTAGGTATCACCTACACAAATTATGCCGATGATATACAGATCCTCATCCCGTTGACGGGAGATTATGACAAGGATTTGCCCTTTGTGAACAGAGTGTACCTCATCATCCAGGCATGGATGGCCTCTCACGGTCTATGCCTGAATGATGACAAATCAGAACTCCTCATTCTACGTACTCCATCTAACATTAAAAAACTAGGTCCTAATTACACTCCCTCATAATTGACAACAACAACATTACTGAGGCCAACGTAGTTAAAACACTTGGCTTCTACATAGACTCCACGCTCACCTTTGGTAAACAAGTAAATGCTATGGCCTCAGCCACATCCTATACTTGCAAGCTAATCAGAGCAGCCAAGCCCTTCCTTTCACCCAATAACTGCATCACTTTAGCACAAGCCCTAATCTTATCCAAACTGGATTACTGTAACGCCTTATATATAGGCAGTAACAAATACATCACATCCAAAATCCAGACTCTTCAAAACAATGCCCTGAGAGCTGCCTTAAGTGTCCCTAAAAATGCCCATATATCTGACCTTAGGAGATCCGTCAATTGGCTTTCCACAAAAGATAAAATCCTCCTTAAAACTGCATCCTTGACACATAAATTCCTTAACCACGCAGCCCCACAATACCTCACAGACAGATTCACTAGACAAACAGCTCTCGCCCCCTGAGAAAAGCCAACTCCAACCTCCTACTAGTACATAGATTCAAGCTCACTAAGTCCGGTGGGAGTAGCTTCCCTGTTAAAGCAGCAAAATATTGGAACTCCCTCCCCCTTGCCTTAAGGGAAGATCTCCCCTTCCCACAATTCAGATCTAGTCTCATTCACTGGATAAAGGAACATGACGTCTGCCCCCACCTCACCTGCATCCTTCTTAGTACCTATTGTATATATGCGACCTCACTGCTTTTGCTATATTTATGTGCTTCACACTTATTCATGCTACTCACTGTATATATCCTTTTGCCTTGCCTGTTGTTTCATGCATACAGCATTGTAACCCTAGCTGTACTTATTTCTGTCCACTGTGTAACCTAAGCTTAGCATCCCTCTTTATGCTTTCGCGCCCGAATACCTCTGGGTCTGGTGCGCAATATAAATAATAAAACAAACAAACAAACAATGTCATGGAAGAGGGGGACGTCCCCGCAAACCCTGCTACCCCTGTACAGCATTATGGCATTCGATTTTATGGTCAGAGCCAAAAGCGCAGTTAAAGCGCATTCAGCTTTTTTTCGGTATTTTGGGGGAATACAGTTGGGAGGTGTGGGAGTCTGTGCAGGCTCACACAAGATGCCATTTTGGAAAGCATATAGTCTATTTTCAGCATCTAAAATGCTGAAAGCTTTTAAGAGATAGTGTATATGCAGATCCCATCACCGTACACAGCAAGTAGCAAGCACTGACGTCACTTGAGAAACTAAGATGTTAAACCAAACTGGGGTGACATCTGGGAAGCAAATCTTATTAATGTTGGTCTCAAATGAATGTATTCTTAGATAAAATATCATTATTTTTTTATAACACGCTTAATACCGGAGAGGTTTCTACTCGCGGACAAGGGATTCAATCCTGTTTCCAAGACAAGCGCGATGCTTCTGAGCTATACTACCCATGTCAAATATAAACTGATAAAAGCAAAACTTTCTCAGTTGGCTAATTGCTGGCTGTGTTAAGCCCAAATGATCTGGTTATTGCATACAATCTGTTACTGTTGTGTGTTTACGTTAGAAGTACGCAAGATAATTAATACACATATTTCCTATAACCTAAAAACCCACATTACCTCCGTGTTTTGTTTAAATCATCCATATTAATTTATACGCACTAGATAGATGAAGTACCTTGTAACCTGTCTTGACTTCACAAGTCCAACCACTTTTAAAAACACAAAGTCAAGACACCTATATTTTCACTGAAATGATTCAATGACCCTTTAACTCCTTAAGTACCAAGGACAAGCTATCTAGTCCTTGACATTACGTTTGTAGCGCCAAGGACAAGATGGCTCGTCCTTTTTTTCACTCCATTTTGTTCGTAAATCCAACCCCTGGGCTATGTGAGGTGGAGGTTCCTCCTCACGGCACAGGGTTTGGATTTCTTTCAGTTTCACGCCTGAGTGCGTAATGCACGCCGACATGAAACTGAAAGTAATTTCACTGCGGCAGCCATTTTCGGCTGCCATGGTGAACAGACAAGGTGAGTCCTCCTCTCCCTCGCTTTATGGAGTCGTTGAGATCGAGGGAGGTGTCGTTGGAAAGAGGAGACTCTCCCCTTTCCAACTACACCATTTATGAGGCAGCAATGCCTTTGAAACACAATGGAAGTGTTTGTGACGTGGGCTGCATAGCGGCCCCCTCTCCCCGAGATCCCAAAACATGGGGCTGTAGGTTTGGGCCCCCTTGGGGGCAGATGGATGCCCAAATCCCAAAATAAAAAATAAATGAATAATGGGTGGCTGTAGGGGGAGTGACCCCCCAACACTAGACCACCATGGACATGTTTTCATGGAAAAGGGGGTGGCCCTCTACCCCCCACCCCAAGTAGATGGGGGGCACGTCATGTAGCCCCTCCTCCCCGAGGGTGGGCCATCTGCCCCCAGGGAGGACTACATGAGGTGCCCCTCATACATTTGGGGGGTGGGAGGGAAGAGAGCCACCAGGAAAGTGTGGGCAGGACTCCAAAGGATGGGGCCTGCAGGTTAGGGCCCATCTGCACCTAGGGAAAAGCAAGAAAATAAAAAAAAATTAAAATAGAGAAATGGTTTGTTTTGGGAGAGTGACCCCCCGCATCCCACCCCCCACTAGACCGCCAGGTGAATTTTATATCAAAAGGGGGGTGGCCCTGTCCCCCCCACCCTAAGTGGAAGGGGGGCACCTCATTTAGTCCTCCCTGGTGGCAGATTTCTGGCCCTAGGAAGGGGCATCTGACCCCAGGGTGGGGGGGGCAGAGGGCCACCATAAAACGTGGGACAGGCACCCCAATTGATGGAGCAGTAGGTTTTGGGAAACTCTGGGGGCAGACTGGCACACTAATGTGCCCATCTGCGCCAAGGGAAGGTGGGCAAACAGAAGAAAAATGAAAATGGCAGGACACATTTTAGTGAGGTGGGCGGGCTTAGGGGCACCCTAAACCACCGGGGAATTATGTAACGGAAAGGGCGGTGGCCCTCTCCCCCCCACCCAAAATGGAGGGGGGCACATTATGCAGCCACCCCTGGGGGCAGATATCTGCTCCTAGGAAGGGGCATCTGACCCCAGGGAGGGCTACATGAGATGCCCCCCCCATCCATTTGGGGTGGGGGGGAAGGCCACCACAAAACGTGGGACAGGCCCCCCAATAGATGGGGCAGTAGGTTTTGGGCACCCTGGTGGCAGATTTGTAAACTGATGTGTCCATCTGCCCCATGCCAAAGGGGCAAACAAATAAGAACACTCTTGATTTTTCTGTTGGTGATTTGAGGGAATGGGGGGTGCACTAGACACCTTGAATTATGATGAATGGATGGGGGCTGGCTGCTTTGCAAGGAACCAAGTGCAGTGCTGGGTGTGGATAGCTGGATGTGCGCCTTCAAATGCACAACACATTGGTGTGGTGCTTACTTCCTGTGCACAGTATTCGGACAGGGGAAGTGAGCACCATAGAAAGTGGGCACTGGGCGTTGTGAAAGAATGAATGTTGTGAGTATGCCCCGGTGCTCAGTAGCGGACGTTGATGATGGGAGCATGGCAGTGTGGGTTGGTTTTTGGCTGGGCTGACACAGATAATATAGGTGTTTTTCTTTCCCTTTTCAGGTCTTGTACAGTTCAAGCTTCTCCTTTTTTATGTAAGAATGGAATTTGGGTTATTTCAACATTCTATATTACGTGGGGCGGATTGATAGTGGTGTGGGTGGGAACTGGGGCAGGAGTGTTTGTGGTGTGAGCGGGAGTGGGTGCTTGGGGGAGGTAATGTGGTGGCCAGGGACACACTTGCGGGTGTAGCCCATGAATTGCCCCCAGACCAGCTGAAAAGTGCTGTTCCACTGGGAGGGCAGTTTGCCAGTAAACCATCTGCCCAAGGTTTACTTGTGGTGGGGGTTGCAATACGCCCATTGGTCTTATCCCTATTACCTATCAGTGTGCAGTTCAGCCTTTCATGGTGGTAGATGACTGGGATGCGCCATGTATCTGGTGGCAGGAATCGAACAGTTTGCAGATAGCAGCCAGACAGTATTGAGGTGTTATTGGTGGGCTAAGTACAGAATGTAATTTTTGTTGTTGCCTTTGCAGTTGTGGCTCCACGAAAGCTGTCGCTGACTTATGTAAGTAGTACATAACATGCTTTTGTAATTATGCACTGTAATGTGGGGGTGGATGGTTACTGTGGTGGGAGGGACTGTGGCTGCAGTGTCAGTGGTATGGGTGGGAACGGGTAGTGGGGAGTTCATGGGGGCAATGATGGGTGTGGCCTGCATAGAGGAAGTGGCTGCTTTGTAGGAAAAACAAATTGGCAACCCCAGGACTTTTTAAAATATGTTAGCGTTACTAATGCAGATGGTCATTTCTTCTGAGTATGCAATGCGCACTTGCTATGGAGGGCTTTCATTTTATTGCAACGGTCACCGTTTGTGTCGTCCAAGTTCAGCAGTGGTCCCAGAAAGCACACTTTCTGTGGAGTTCATGTCCTCTGTCAGAATAGTCACCCAGCCAAAGTATCACAGTGCAGTACGTGCAAGTCACCTTACCACCGTGCAGTGCAGGGGGTTTTCTTGTTTCCATTTCCTAGTGAGGATGAGGGTTGGTGGATTATCGGCCACTCTTTCATCCAAAGGGCTGCACGACATTTCAGAGGGCCAACCACATCTGGGTCTTGAAGGGATGCCCTCTCGGTCCACTGGTTTGGGGTCAGGGGGATGCACCTTCAGCCGCTCCGGGGAGCCATCAGCGATGCTCTGGAAAAGGGAGAGGCCCCCCGACCCCCTTGACCTTATAGTGGTGCACCTGGGAGGAAATGATTTGGCGTCTATGGGACGGAAAGGGGTACGGGAGCTATTGATGGCAGAACTGGAATGGATTGCACAGAGAGGTTTCCAAACACTGTGGTGGGCTGGTCCCAGATGATTCCCAGGAGGGATTGGAATGCAAGGGCCATCAGCTCCTCGAGAACTGCGAATGGGGAGCTGGCAAGACTGACAAAGGGCAATGATAGAATTCAGACTATTCACCATGGCTTCATCAAGGGTGAAGTGATGTTTCTCCGAGACGGGGTGCACCGTTCAAAAAGAGGAATGGACATTTTCACTGAAGACATTGTCGGATTTGCCCATACGCTATGTTGCGAGGGGAAGCCCAGTAACTGATGGACTTACTGGATTGTGTGGCATGGCAATAATATGTTGACAGTGAGACTCCAACTTCCTAGCAATTGATTCGCGTTTATGGCATGTCAATGTATTCAATATGTCGGTGCTGCTTATTTCTTTGCTAACCATCACCACTTTCAACAGCCTAATTGCACTTGCTTGCCCTTGCAGTAGTTCCGTCCTTGTGACCTTCCCCCTTCCAACACAGAACCCTATGTGAATGAGCAGGGGATTTTGTCGAAAGTGTACCAGCAATTGTCTTGAAGGGCCTGCCATGTACTTTCCTTATCTTCCCTGTCTGTGTCTTGATCGCCTCTGCCTTTTCAACTCACCCAATCACTAATACGTTACATGGTTGCTTCTCACCTCCATTTCCCATCCACCAGCACCCCATGGAGGGGGAGGGTGCAACACACGTTGGCTGTCTCTGAATTGGTACTGTGGGTGCAATCCTTGTTCCCACACTTGTATTTGTGTAATGTATAGCGGAAGAGGACATCTTTCTTAGATTTTTTGTTGTAGGTGCAGGTGTGTTGTAGATGTCTACCCACTTGTAAGAAAGCAGTGAGCTGGTCCTTAGCATTACATGTGAGTGTTTTTTTCAAAGCAGTACTCAGTTTTTGTAGCGTGCTGAGAGTACGTCATATTGCAGAGGGCTGCTACAGCTTGTGAGCAGAGTCTGGACATTTTGGCGTACTTGTGTGGTGTAGGTCTGTGGCATTGAATACCACTTACTCTACTAGGTTCCATACTTTGAGAAGCAGACATACGTATTGTTTCAGTCTTTATCTGTTCTTTGGGCAGTGAAGGGTTCCGCAGTAGTCATGGCTTCTCGTCGAACAATGTCTGGTGCAGAGGCTTTCGCTGCAGTGATGGAGTCGGGCTCGGAGCAAGGCACAGAGCTGGATATGCAATCCGAAACAGATAGTGCTTCTGAGGGTCAGCAGGAAAGTGATTGGTGAAGTGAGTATTCCATGGATGGTAGCTCCTCCAGCTCCTCATCATCATATGACGAAGAGGATGAAAGAGTACATGCTCCTTTTCCCACACTTCCCACACGCAGGGGACCTGCAAGGGTGAGGGGACATGCAGGATGTGCAGGGAATTTGCCAGTTCCTGACTTGGCTGATGAGTCGCAGTGGGTGCCTCCAGCAATCGTTCAGCCTGTTGTGCCCCCTTTCACTGGTATATCAGGGTGCACGGTGAATACAGATGGGTTTCAGCCTATTGACTTTTTCAACCTTTTTGTTGATGATGGGGTCATTGCAGATGTGGTTCAGCAAACCAATTTATACGCTGCAGTTTGTGAGGTCAAGGGGTCCCACTATGAAATCCATTCCAGAGCACAAGCATGGGTTCCAATGATGAATGTTGAAATGAGAAAATTTTGGGGGCGCATTCTGCTCATGGGAATATCGCTGAAGCAGTCTATCTCAATGTATTGGTCTACTGAAGCAGTATTTTCAACCCGTTTTATCCAGCAACAATGAGTCGAAATCGCTTTCAAGCACTGCAACGTGTGTTGCATTTCAATGACAACTCTGCAGCATTACCGAGAACTGACCCAAATTTAGATTCAAACTTGAGCCATTTCTGAAGCACATTAGTCACCGATTTGTGGAGGTGTATGTTCCTAGCCAGAACCTCTCCATTGATGAATCATTGATGTTGTACAAGGGTCGGATAGTGTTCAAGCAGTACATTCCGAGCAAAAGAGCACTTAACAGGATCAAGTTGTACATGTTGTGTGAAAGTACCACTGGGTATGCCTACAGCATGAGAGTCTACACTGGAAAAGACTCCACCCTAAACCCTCCGGGCTGCCCAGCCCATTTAGATTCACCGTTTGTGTGTGGACAATTTCTATACAGGAATTCCACTCTTCAAGGAATTGGACAATGTGGGCACACTGGCATGCGGTACAATCTGCAGTAACCGCAAAGGCCTCCCCAGACAACCTGTGTGTAAGCAGTTGGTCAAGGGAGCATGTATGGCATTGCAGCGGGATGAACTGTTGGCAGTAAAATTCTGCGACAAAAGGGATGTGCACATGCTAAGTACTATTCATGATGAAAGTACTTCACTAGTCACTGTGCGCGGGTAGGCGCAGAAAGTGCAGAAGCCCAAGTGCATTCTGGACTACAACAGGTACATGGGTGGAGTAGATAAAGCAGACCAAGTGCTTCAGCCATATCATGCTGAACGCAAGTTGCACATGTGGTACCAAAAGTTGGCCATACACATTGTGCATGTAGCTACGCACAATGCTTATGTGCTGTACCGTGCAGCTGCTCCACAAAACAACCTCTCATTTCTGAACTGAAAAAGAAGTTGTTTAATCTCGGACTATGGTCCATGTACAAATTCCCTCCTTTCCAGAGGTAGGAGATGTGGCCAGATTGCAAGTTTCGACACTTTGCTGATTATGTTCCTGCCACAGCCACAAAGACACAACCTTACAGAAAATGTAAGGTGTGCACAAAACAATGAAAGAGGAAGGATACTCGGGTGTACTGTCCCCAATGCCCTTCCAAGCCAGCCCACTTTCTATCTGCCTAGAGCCTTGTTTCCTTTTGTATCATACAAAGGAAAAGTATTGGGAGAGCGACTGATTTCCGGAAATGCCCAAAATTCCTTGAAAGGGACCCTTAGGCTCTGAATTTGTGCATTTCTTACAAAGGACTGGCACTCCTGCTTCCTGCACTGGAGGTGTACCTTCAATAAAAATGCAACAGCATTTCACCTCACGTCACATCATTTAGCGTGCCTTCACAAGCATTGCTAGTCCTGCTCCCTCCACTGGATGCCTGCCTTGGAAAGGCACACGACTCCTGTACCTTTCACTTGAGGCCTGCCTCAGAAGGAAAGGTCAGTCTAGCTCCCTCTACGTGAGGTGTGACTTGCAAAGGAATGCAATTCAGGCTCCTTCCACTTCAGGCTATCTTGGAAAGGAATGCCACTCCAGCTCCCTCCACTTGAGACGTGCCTTGGAGAAGAAGGGAGCACCACTCTGGTTCACTCCCCTCTGGGGTGCTTGGCAAGGAATGCTAGTGCAGCTCGCTCCACTTCAGGCATGCCTTGGAAAGGCACACCACTCCTGTACCTTTCCCTTTAAGCCTGACCTAGCAATAAACATCAATCTTGCTCCCTCAGCTCAAGGCATGACTTGCAAAGGAACGCGATTCAGGTTGCTTCCATTTGAGGTGTGCCTGCAAAAGAAAATTCATTACGGATCCCTGCACTCGAGGCGTGCCATGCACAAGAAAGGAACTCCATTGTGGTTAACTGCCCTTTGGCGTACTTTGGCAAGCAATGCTAGTCCTGCTCCCTCCACTTGAGGCCTGCCTTGGAAAGTCACATCACTACGGTGCCTTTCACTTCAGGCCTACCTCAGAAGGAAACGTCAGTCTAGCTCCCTCTGCGCGAGGTGTGACGTGCAAAGGAACGCAATTCAGGCTCCTTCCACTTCATGGGCAACTTGGAAAGGAATGCCACTCCAGCTCCCTCCACTTAAGATGTGCCTTGGAGAAGAAGGGAACACCACACTGGTTCACTCCGCTTTGGGGTGTCTTGGCAAGGAATGCTAGTGCAGCTCGCTCCACTTAAGGCCTGCCTTAGAAAGAAACATCAGTGAAGCTCCCTCTGCTTCAGGCGTACATTGGAAAGGAATGCAATTCCGGCTCCTTCCACTTGAGGCTTGCCTTCCAGAAAACATCAGTTCTGCTGCCTCCACTGGAGGCGTGCTTACACAAGAAAGGAACACTATTCTGTTCTCTCCACTTTGGGGTGTCTTGGCAAGGCACGCTAGTGCAGCTCGCTCCACTTCAGGTATGCCTTAGAAAAAAACATCAGTGAAGCTCCCTCCGCTTCAGGCGAACATTGGAAAGGAACGCGATTCTGGCTCCTTCCACCCAAGGCTTGCCATGCAAAGCAGCACCAGTCCTGCTCCCTCTACTCGAGGCGTGTGTTGGAGAATATGGGAACACCATTCGGGTTCCCTCCACTCAAGGGGTGTCTTTTGAAAATAGTACACACCACTTTGGCTCCCTCCCTTGAGGTCTACGTGTCATGAAAGTGGTACTTGGACACCATCTATATGGCGGTGTCTTGCGTACCTCGTACCACCCTGCCTTCTTTATTGTTTTACCTGAACTAATCTTATGTGTTGTGTGACTGAAATGTCTTCTGTATGAATGACTTGGGTACGATTGGTGTGTGAGTGAGGTAAAGCTACGTAGAACATGCAGATGTCATTTCTGTGAATGCACTTTCCCAGCACTGCAGAAATGATTAGCATGTTAGATGGAGTTTGTTTAGTGTGGGTAAGGTTGCACATATAAATGTTTCAACATACTTGCTATGGGCATACTCGGAAGTTGGTGTGAAAGACGGCGCCTCTAGGCCAGGTAGCCAAGGGAGCCAATGTGCAGATACGATTGCAGATACATGAAATTTGAATGCCGACACAGTTGATATGCAACTGCTGGAAAATGATGTGAAAGATATTGGCATAGACACGGTTGCATTGTGAGCAGATGTCCACTTGCTGTGAGTGTGCAGATACGATTGGTGGCACATGAGATTTGAATGCAGACACAGTTTTTATTTATTTAATATTTGTATTGCACCAGTAGCCCGCGGGCCTCGGGGCGCAGAAACATGAACATATCACTAGGACGAATACTTTGCATAACGGGACTGACAAGAAGGAGAGCAGGGAGCCTTGTTATAGGTTTCTTCAAAAGATTATTTGAAGATAAGAGTTTTCACTTGTTTGCGAAAACTCATATCATTGGTTCCCAGTCTAATGTGGATGGGGAGATTATTCCAAAGGCCGGCTGCCAGTATTGGAAAGGATCTGCCAAGGCCGCATTTCAGTTTATGCAGAGCCACTGTGATTTTGCCAAGATGGGTTGATCTTAGTGTTCTGCCTGCTGTATAGGGTTGAATCCTGGATTTTAAGTAAGCCGGGGCTTTTCCATGGATACATCTATGCACGATTGTTAGAGCCTTGAAGTGTTACCCTATCCTCGATTTTCAACCAGTGTAGCTCCCTTCTGGAGTCACTAATGTGTTGTGACCTGGTTTTATGCTTAACAATCCTTACCACATTATTCTGGACAACTTGGTAGCTGTGTAAACACTTTTTGGAGGAACCCAGAACCAAGGCATTGCCATAGAATAATGCTCAGAATAATGCTGTTCGTAATATCTTCAATCAGTCCCGTCGTACACACATTTCCACTTTTAGGAAAAAACTTCATTGGCTTCCCGTTAAACATCGGATAACGTACAAGATATTGACCACAACCCACAAATGCCTCAGCCTCTGTAGCCCCACTTATTTGTCAGCCCGCATTAGCATTAAATCTAACGTGAGGAACCTTTGTTCATCCTCTGCCACTATTCTCAAGCATCCAAAATACAGGACAGCCAAATTTGGAGGCACCACTCTTGACGCTCAAGGTCCCCTTCTATGGAACAAACTCCCAGCCCAGATGCGGCAGATCCAGGACTACACTGCATTCAAACGTGCTGTAAAAACCCACTTCTTCAATCTGGAATAACAATTTGACACTTCTTTCTTCTTTGCCATGTGTGTTTGTTTGTTTTGTTCAGTTTTATGTGCGCCCTGAGGCCTACGGGCATGTTGGCGCATTACAAGAATTAAAAAAAATATATATAAATAAAATATAGTCCAAGCGAGACATTATGATGGCTCTAGCAATGGTGGCACTATTGTCCTCTGATATGTAAGGCCGGATGGATTTAAGTAATCTAAGGTGGTAAGCACAGTTTTCTTTTTAATGTATTGTGCCTGCGCATTGATCCCCAAGGATGCTTCAAGCATCATACCCAGGGTTTTGACCTTACTCAGGACCTGAATCTGTGTGTCTTTAATTTTGAAAGATTTGTACGGGGTAGATAGTTTAGCTCTGACTGCTGGGAGCCGAATATCATAAGCTCTGTATTTTGTCCATTAAGGCACATCCAATTGGAGTCCATCCAATGTTCCACATTGTTGAATATCATGGTGAGCTGGTCACTATCTTTGTGGTAATCTCCAATTAGCTCAAACACCAGCTGCGTGTCATCGGCGTAGTTGGTAAAGAATGCGTTGATATAATCGAGGACAAGGCATAGATATCTCAGGTAGATGTTAAATAGTAATGGTGACATGCTAGCGCCTTGGGGAACTCTGCATAGAATTTCCTTTTCTATGGAGAACTTGTCGCCCCAATGGACCTTGGATAACCTGTTTTTTAGGAACGACATTATCCAGCCAATGGCTTCATCTGAACAGTTTACTGTTTTCTTCAGAGCGGCCTGGAGTAAGTTATGGTCCAATAGGTCGAACGCAGCGCTTAGATCGAGAAGGATGAGGAGGCCTGCCTTTCCTTTGTCAATGATGCTAAGCATCTTGGTCTGTAGATCAAGCATGGCCGACTCCGTGCTGTGAGCCGGGTGTAAACCTTATTGTTGAGGGTGGAGGGAGCTTGTTGATTCCACATGTGCCTGTAACTGACTAGTGGCGATCCTGTCCATGGTTTTTTATATAAAGTTATAGTTTTAATGGGTCTCAGGTTGTTGGGATCTCTTTGGTCGAGGTTGGGTTTCTTGACCATCAGTGTTACTGTAACTTTTTTGATGGCCTTAGGTACTTCCTGATCTCTAAAGGATGCATTGATCATTTTGGTCAGCATCGGTGCAAAGATGTCTGTGTTGTCCAAGATTATTTTAGGAGGGAGAATGTTCTCTGCACAGGTGGTAGGTTTCATAGAGGTGAG
Source organism: Ambystoma mexicanum (assembly GCF_040938575.1). NCBI lineage: Eukaryota > Metazoa > Chordata > Amphibia > Caudata > Ambystomatidae > Ambystoma > Ambystoma mexicanum. The sequence continues at coordinate 444,086 of NW_027182465.1, read as the reverse complement.
GGTTTTAGTCATGTCCTTTACCGTGATTTCTGAAAAATTGAAGGTTTCAGAGAGTGGAGGTGGGATCTCCGGGGGCATGGTCATTGACGTCTTTTTTTTCATCAATGAATGTAAAATAGTGTCCCTGGCTTTGGAGATTTTATTGAAGAAGCCGGTCTGGGTGGCATCACATTCTTCTTGTGTTGGTGAAAAAGGGGGAGTAATGGCGATGGGTTTTTCCACTGATTTTAAGATGTTAAAGAGTTTACTGGTGGAGTTGGCTGCCGCTGTTATTTGGTCATTGTAATGGTTTTTCTTGGCTTCAAGTATCATAAGTTTGTATTTAGTTTCACTTTCTTTCCAGGAAGCTTTGTTGGCGGATGAGGGATTTTTTCGCCAACTGTTTTCTCTATTTCTCTTAATCTTTTTTTGTTCTGTGAGTTCACTAGTGAACCAAAGTTGTTGTTTCTTTACTGGTCTGCATGGTTTTATTTGAAGGGGTGCTGCTTGGTTTATTAATTTTTCAAGGTGGCTTAATAGATTAGTCAATAGGGATTCACATGAGTCCTTCTCACCTTGACTATTTTCCACGTCGGCAAGGCATTGCGCGAGTAGATTCCTGTCAATGTTTTTATAGTTTTGGTATGTTGCTGGGTTGGGGTGGTTGGGAATTTTGAGCTTGGGATAAGGCAAGGAGATGTGGAATGTTATACTATGGTGATCTGACCATATGCACGGTTCTGTCACAAAGTCACGAGTTTCCAGATTGTTTGTGATAACCCAGTCCAGTTCTGACCATTGTCCATCGTGGGTTCCTGGTTATCAATCTTGAAATCAATATTGTTAAGCAGCCTCTGAAGGTTGCTAGCTTCTTTGTCATTGCAATCCCCGTACCAACGATTAAAGTCTCCTTGGATTAAGGTGGATGTATTTGGCCCTTTAAGCACGTTGAGCTGGTGTGCTATCTGCTCATTAAACTCTGGGGTGGAAGAGGGGGGCCTGTAAAGAACAATAAGATTAAGGCTTCTGTTGCCCGTGGGAACGTGTTTAAGGTGCAAGATTTCGCTACCTGAGCAAGCAATGTCGCTGGGGAACATATGGATAAATAAATAAATGATGTGCAAGATATTGCTAGAGATACAGTTGCATTGTGAGCAGATGTCCACTTGCTGTGAGTGTGCAGATACGCTTGCTCTGCCGCAAGTCATTTGGTAGAGGTGCGACTGCTGAAATGGATGCCTACTGACTGCAGACACGAAAGGTGTATGAATGGCCAGTGAAATGGTGGGTGCCTTGTCATGGCTTCACTGCTCACAGCGCGGTTCCTCCTTGTGCTAAATTCCACCTTGCCTGTCCGACTGCATTGTGACATGTTATGATGCTGGAAATGCATCGGAGGGACAGGGCCTCCGTATCCTTGTCCTTTACTGCTTTTCATCGTGTGTTCTGTTGTGTTTTCCACGCAGGAGTTCATGTGGGACTTCTGGCGGTGCAGCTCCCTTTCTTTTGGTTTGGTGAACGGACCCGTGGGATACCCTTATGGCACCCATGGGTGGGGGTACAACCCTGTGCCCCCAGTGTATGTTTTTGGGCACCTGTGGGTGGCCCACAGAGAGGGTATGGGCTGGTGGCAACTCCATGCTGAATTTGACAGGTGCGCGGAGTATCCTCCATTTTGGGATACCCCGTCCCTGCCATTGGGATCAGTTGATTCCTGATGGAATACAAGATGGCCCCGGTGGCCTCTTGCTTTCTATTACCCATTACCTTGTTTTCCCAAAGGCCTGGGAAGACCTGACTCTGTCCCTTCCCCCTGACTGGCTGTTGGATGGAAGTGCCATATATGGTGTTGTTGTGAAGGCCCAGTCAGACTAGCTGGAACATTCCCAGTGATGTATGTTGTGGGTACCTCCTGTGGGTGGGACCTGGGTGAATAGAGTGTGTGACGAATATGCATTCTGTGTTGTGGGTGTCTAGTATCTGGTGGTTGACACAATGACTGAGACAACCCTGACCGAAACCAGCATGAATGCAGCTTGGAGTATCGAATGGCTCGGTACTTGTCCCAATACACATAACTTGTTGTGAGTGTCTGGAGAGAAGTGAATGGCCTGAATACCTTGTGTACCTGATTGGCTGCCTGCCTGCATGAATGCCCGTAGTCGTGATTGGATGCTTGAGTGTGACCCAGCAGAATGAATGGGAGATCAACAGTATATCTGGGGACCTCTCACTGCTAGGAATCGTGTTCAGAACCTGAAGTCCACTACGACGAGTAACTGGATTAACTGACGCTTGACCTTGAAGCCCTGCTGGACGAGAAGAATTGCTGTTGCTCTCCTTCACAATCTGAAAGCTGCTGTGCCCCCAAGGACTGACCCTGAGAGGACCTGATAAGGCGCCCTCTTCCTGAGCTACGATGGACCATCGTGCACAGCTGATCTTTGCCAACGCTCCCTGGTAGACAGACCTTTGACAGGCTGCCGACCCGATATGGGGACTGCTGCGGAACTCCAAGGAGAAGCACTCGGACTGTTGTCCGCCACTGTCGACGACCGCTGTCGCCGACCGGAGCCGCCGTGCTCCCGTTTGCCTAAGAACTTTCATTGATCATCGGACGCTCTCGTCTGCATCGTCATCCGCTTGTCTCCCGCTGCAGAAGGGCAGACCGTCGACGCACCGAGGAGTATCCACCGGTGGGTTTCCCGCCACCTACAGACTGCAGAGAGGCCGACGACTCAACGCCCTTTCTGGGCCACAGTTCTTCATCACCTCTTTGCGGTCCAGAACTATTGTCATCGAGGTGCCCCGCACGCCTCTTCCTTGCAGGACGCCAACGCTCTGTCGTCGACGAGCACCGCTAGGAACGAAGCTGCCACTTCCCTGCCATAGTTCACCCTGTTCACAGTCGGACGTTCGACGACCCGTGACTCCTGCCTTAAAGGGAGGCCACTCAAGAAGGGCCGACGATTCCCCGACACCGAACGCCAAGTTCCCCAACACCTCTCGGCGATCCGTGGCTCCCGCCTGAAAGGGAGGCACTCAAGAAGGATCGGTTGGTGCATCGTCGGAGAACTCTACTCCACCAGGTACATTGGGGGGGGTAAAACCTTAACAGGAAAAAGTAAGACTATTGAACATTTGGACTGGGCTTGTGCTACATATCTTTATTTACAGGTTGCCCAGGTGGGGGGATCTCCACACAGAACTGTGCCTAGTGGTAGGTGTCAGCATTCTGCCTATTGTTCTAACCATCTTACGTTCCTTCCTATCTCTATTGCTTGTTTACTCGTTATGGATCTGTGTGACATTTTAACCGTACAGTTGGTGCACTTTATTGAGATTTAATAACATTAGTGGTACCACTCTAGGCGTGTATATATTTATCATTATTGACTTCCAAGTACAAAGTGCGTTATTGTGATCGTGTACATACCTTTGAATATTAATTATATAAAAACTGTGTTTTCAGTAATACAGTGTGTGGACATTCCTTTGTGGGGGTTCGGGGACTACACTGTACTTAAGAACCAGCCCGCATGACCGCCTGAGAAGCTAGGCCTTGATTGCTCGTCTATTGCTACCGTAACAGAGAATCCTGGCTGGGGTCTTCTGTGCCTCTCCTCTACCATATAGAGAGCGGAAGTACAGATACCCCCCACTGGGTCTTTACCCCCCACTGGGTCTTTACACTGGTGGCAGCGGTGGGATGCTTATGGTTTTAAGACTCAGTGTATAACCGTGCCACTTACAAAATATCCGAACTTTATTCAATTAAGGTTTGAGTGTGTACAAAATAACTGTATTACAAGCAATGGAGTCTATTGCAAATGGTAAATTGACTCGGATGAGCTTAGAGGCTCTCCAGAGTGCTTGTGAAGCCAGGGAGTTAGACTTTGTGGATAAGTCTAGGGCTGAGATGATAGCTGTCCTGGTAGACTACCAGACCAATGGTGAAACTCTTGATGAGGGGGGGAATGCAACCAATGAGGACTCTGCCCCGGGGGTTTCTACTGAATCTGTTTCTGGGAATGCCGCCATTCCTGCTGCCTCTGTTCTGAACCCCAGCAATACCTTGGAACTTGAGTTATTAAGGATGAAATTTCCTTTGAATATCGCAAGTTGGAAATAGATGCTGAGCTTAAGAAAGAGGAGCTGCCGCAACAAGTGGAACTCAAGAATAGGGATCTTGAACTCAAAGACAAGGACACTGAATGTCAGAGAATCCTGCTAGAGAAAGCTCAAGTGGAGACTTCAGCGAAACCCAGTGAGAGTGTCAGGTCCCCAGCCACTAAATTTATGAAGGATTTGGTTGGTGTGTTTTCGGGTGGTTCTGATATCCTCCAATGGATTGAAGCATTTGAAATGGCTTGTGCAATTCAAGATGTTGACAAAAGAGATTGGGCTAAGTGTTTGCTAAGCAGAGTGCCTCAAACTGGATATGACTGTATTCTGAAGCTGAGTGTGGAAGAACGGGGTCAGTGTTAGTGTATGAAATCTGCTTTGATTGCCAAGTTTGGCAAGACACCTACCCAATACCTTAAAAGGTTCAGGGATTTTAAGAAAAGAGAGAATGTGTCTTCGGTCGACTGGATGAGTGCTGCGCATATGAATATAAGGGGGTGGATTGACGGTTACAAGGTGAAAACTTTTGTTGAATTGTCCCACCTGTTGTTTTTTGAGCATTTTTCTGAAGCCTGTTCACCGGAGCTGCGTCAGTATGTTGCTGACCAGAACATTTTGGATCCCTTTAAGCTGGCTAGGTTGGCTGACAAGTGGGTCTCCCACCGGGTGTTCCCTAAGGACTCCAGTGGGAAGGACAAGGACAAAGAAAAGGGGGCCTCTCAGAAAGCTGAGGAGTCCCAAAGCAGTCACAGTCGAATAAACCTAAACCCTCCTCTCCTAAAACCCAAAAATCTAGTGGGGATAAGTCATCTGTGGGTGGGAATAAGAGTAGTGGTCCACCTGCTGCAAAGCAGGGTCCCGGTGGTTCCAGTACCGTACCACGCACTCCCGGCACTTGTTGGGACTGTGGGGCTCTGGATCACAAAAGGTGTGACTCCAAGTGTAAAGGTAAGGTACTCGGAGTACAGGCTGTCAGCCTGACCTACCCTTACGTCATGTCTGAGGTGGAAGCCATGGCCCTCCCCTCCTCTACCGGTATCACTTTTGGTGCTCCCGTAGAGATTTCCTTAGTGTCCCTTGGGGCCTGGGACCAGTACGCGGAAGTACTGGCGACTATCCCACAGAACACCCGTAAATTTTTGAGAAGTGTCCTCCTGAATGGCCAGCCTTCTACTGGTTTGAGAGACACAGGGGCAAGCATGACAGTGGTGGACAGAACCCTGCTCAAGCCAGAGGACTATGTAGATGCTCCTCTGAGAACCACCAGGTTAGCTGGTGGGCCTCCCAAATTATCGCCTGTAGCCCGAGTCACACTCGTAATTGGAGACAAGACAGCAAAGCTTCCTGTCCTGGTTCAGGACAATGTCCCTGTTAACATTCTGTTAGGTAACGATCTAGTAGAGTTGGGGTTGATCACCGATGGTCTTCCCATGACTGCTGCTGCGGTCACTAAGTCACAGGTGACACCGGGTTTGGCTGTGAGTCAGGTACCCGAGCCGAAGGCGCGGCCTAAGGCACGAGGAAGGAAGAGCAAGAAGGCCACCTCTGTGGAGGGAGCCCCTTCTCTTCCTGCTGTTCCTACAGCACCCATTGGGATCCATCCTCTGGACGGGCTGGGTCCAGTGGTAAACCCCGTCTCAACTCCTGTGGGAGAAGAGACAGAAGACTCTCCTGTGGGAGAGGTTCTCAACCCAGAGGATCATCCTGATCTTCAATGCTTGTTAGCTGAAGGGGGCCCCTCCCGGGCAGACTTCTGTAAAGGACAGAGAGAGTGTCCCTCTCTCGAGGGTCTGAGGAAACAGGCCCTGTCCCAGGCACAAGACGAAGTGCTTAGGAATTTCCGGATTTATTGGGAGGGTGAGCTCCTTGTTAGTGAGCCCACAAACCCTGAACCTGGTGCCCTCAAGAGGTTGGTGGTACCCCAGGTTTACAGGCCCTTCCTACTGCAGTTGGCGCATGAGGTGCCCTTGGCTGGTCATCTTGGTACCAAGAAGACTAAGCAGAGGCTCTCTGCCCATTTCTACTGGCCTCGGATGGGAGAAGAAGTGGAGTCCCACTGCAGGACCTGCCCAACTTGTCAGTTGTCTGGCAAGACTGGAGGCAGTGTCATTGCCCCACTGCAGCCATTGCCAGTGGTTGGCACACTGTTTGAGCGGGTGGGCATCGACATCGTCAGTCCCCTTGACCCTCCCACATCAGGTGGACCTCGGTTCATCCTGGTTTTGATAGATCATGCCACCAGGTACCCTGAGGCTATACCCCTTCGGACTGTTAAGGCCAAGGTGGTTGCCGGGGCTCTCCTGGGCATTTTCACCCGAGTTGGATTCCCCAAGGAGGTTGTCTCTGACCGAGGATCCAACTTCATGTCTAGTTACATGAAAACCATGTGGAAAGAGTGCAGGGTAACCTACAAGTTCTCCACTTCTTACCACCCCCAGACCAATGGTCTGGTTGAGAGGTTTAATAAAACTCTCAAGGGCATGCTAGGTGCTTTGGAAGAGCCCCTACGGAGGAAATGGGATCTCCTCCTGCCAGGCCTGTTGTTTGCTTACAGAGAGGTACCTCAAGAGGGTGTTGGTTTCAGCCCCTTTGAGTTGCTCTTTGGACATCCCGTGAGGGGGCCCCTCGCCTTGATCAGAGAAGGCTTGGAAGCCGCCTCTCCCGGTCCCGCCAAGCAAGTGGGGGACTATGTGTTAGGCCTCAGACGGAGGATGACACAGATGATGGGACAAGCAACGGCGAATCTCAAGGCCAGCCAGGAATTGAACAAATACTGGCATGACCTTAAAGCATCGCAAGTGGAGTGGACTCCGGGACAGGAGGTCCTCGTGATGGAGCCTACCAAGCCTCGGGCATTGGCAGATAAATGGACTGCACCCTTCCGGATAGTCTCCAAGATGGGCGAGGTCAATTATCTGGTCCACATGGGAATCCCAGGGGTAGCCCCTCAGGTATTCCATGTTAATAGGCTCAAGCCGTTCCACAGGCGAGCAGAAGTCTCATGTCTCTTGCTGGCTTCAGAGCAAGAAGAGGATGAGAGTGAGCCCCTCCCTGATTTGCTGCATAGCAACCCTCAGGATGGCTCAGTGGAGGGAGTGTGGCTCTCTCCAGATTTGACAACCGAGCAGCAGAGGGCCTGCAGGACTTTGCTCCAGCAGTATGCCTCTCTGTTTTCGCTGATGCCAGGCCTTACAGCGTGGTGTAAGCACGAGATTGACACTGGTGACAGCGTGCCTGTCAAGAGCAGGAGCTACCGAATGTCAGATACGGTTAAGAACCACATCCAGGCTGAGGTCGCCAAGATGTTGGATCTGGGTGTTATTGAACCCTCAACCAGTCCCTGGTCCAGTCCAGTGGTTCTTGTCCCCAAGGCAAGTTCCCAGGCCAGTACCAAGGATTGGAGGTTCTGTGTGGACTACCGAGGAGTCAAGGCCGTCACCAAAACTGACGCGCACCCACTGCCCCGGGTTGATGAGCTCGTGGACACCATAGGTGCTGCCAAATTTGTGAGCACCTTTGACCTCACCTCAGGCTATTGGCAAATAGCTCTGACGGACCATGCCAAGGAAAAGACGGCGTTCTCCACCCCAGAGGGACTCTACCAGTTTAGGGTCATGCCTTTTGGGTTAAAGAATGCCCCTGCCACCTTCCAGAGATTGGTCAATCATGCTCTCAGTGGGCTGGAAGCCTTTTGTGTAGCTTATTTAGACGACATTGCCGTCTACAGTGCCACCTGGGAAGAGCACTTGACACATCTGGGTGGAGTGTTGCGGGCCTTAAAAAGGGCTTGCCTCACTATCAAGGCCACCAAGTGCCAGATAGCTCAGGGGAAAGTCATGTATCTTGGTCATGAGGTAAGAGGTGGTCAAATCCAACCTCTCACCAGTAAGGTGCAGGATGTACATGACTGGGAGACTCCCACTACTCAAACCCAGGTGAGAGCCTTTTTGGGTCTCACTGGGTACTATCACAATTTCATGGCGGACTATGGAACCATAGCTGCACCACTGACAGCTCTGACTTCACCCAAGCAGCCTAGGAAGGTCAATTTGACTGAAGACTGTCAGAGGGCCTTTAAAGGCTTGAAAGAAAGTCTGTGTCGGGCACCCGTGTTGTGTGCGCCTGACTACAGCCGACCCTTTATCGTCCAGACGGATGCCTGCGACACCGGAATTGGAGCTGTCTTGTCCCAGTTAGATGACAAAGGGAGAGAACATCCTATCATATTCATCAGTAGACACCTCAAGGGTAGAGAACTTAGGTGGGCTACTGTTGAAAAGGAGTGTTTTAGTATAGTTTGGAGCCCTAGGCGTTTTAGGCCCTACCTTACGGGGTCTACCTTCAAGGTCCAAACAGATCATAAGCCCCTAGAGTGGCTTATACAGATGAAGGGTGAGAACCCGAAACTGCTCAGGTGGTCCATTAGCCTGCAAGGGCTAGACTTCACCATAGAGCACAGACCAGGGAAGAGTCACGATAATGCAGATGGCCTTTCCAGAAGGATGTTGACCATCTGGATGAGGGTGTCTATCCCGTGGGAGATTAGGTACCCTCCACCTCAGTCTGGGGGGCGACTGTGATGCTGGAAATGCATCGGAGGGACCGGGCCTCCGTATCCTTGTCCTTTACTGCTTTTCATTGTGTGTTCTGTCGTGTTTTCCGTGCAGGAGTTCATGTGGGACTCCTGGCGGTGCAGCTCCCTTTCTTTTGGTTTGGTGAACGGACCCGTGGGATACCCTTATGGCACCCATGGGTGGGGGTACAACCCTGTGCCCCTAGTGTATGTTTTTGGGCACCTGTGGGTGGCCCACAGAGCAGGGTATGGGCTGGTGGCAGCTCCATGCTGAATTTGACAGGTGCGCGGAGTATCCTCCATTTTGGGATACCCCGGCCCTGCCATTGGGATCAGTTGATTCCTGATGGAAAACAAGATGGCCCCAGTGGCCTCTTGCTTTCTATTACCCATTACCTTGTTTTCCCAAAGTCCTGGGAAGCCCTGATTCTGTCCCTTCCCCCTGACTGGCTGTTGGATGGAAGTGCCATATATGGTGTTGTTGTGAAGGCCCAGTCAGACTAGCTGGAGCCTTCCCGGTGATGTATGTTGTGGGTACCTCCTGTGGGTGGGACCTGGGTGAATAGAGTGTGTGACGAATATGCATTCTGTGTTGTGGGTGTCTAGTATCTGGTGGTTGACACAATGACTGAGGCAACCCTGCCCGAAACCGGTATAAATGCAGCTTGCAGTGTTGAATGGCTCGGTACTTGTCCCAATACACATAACTTGTTGTGAGTGTCTGGAGAGAAGTGAATGGCCTGAATACCTTGTGTGCCTGATTGGCTGCCTGCCTGCATGAATGCCCGTAGTCGTGATTGGATGCTTGAGTGTGACCCAGCGGAATGAATGGGAGATCAACAGTATATCTAGGGACCTCTCACTGCTAGGGATCGTGTTCAGAACCTGAAGTCCACTACGACGAGTAACTGGATTAACTGATGCTTGACCTTGAAGCCCTGCTGGACGAGAAGAATTGCTGCTGCTCTCCTTCACAATCTGAAAGCTGCTGTGCCTCCAAGGACTGACCCAGAGAGGACATGGTAAGGCGCCCTCTTCCCGAGCTACGAGGGACCATCGTACACAGCTGATCTTTTCCAACGCTCCCTGGTAGACAGACCTTCGACAGGCTGCTGACCCGATACGGGGACTGCTGCGGAACTCCAAGGAGAAGCACCCGGACTGTTGTCCGCCACTGTCGACGACCGCTGTCGCCGACCGGAGCCGCCGTGCTCCCGTTTGTCTAAGAACTTTCATTGATCATCGGACGCTCCCGTCTGCATCGTCATCCGCTTGTCTCCCGCTGGAGAAGGCCCGACCGTCGACGCGCCGAGGAGCATTCACTGGTGGGTTTCCCGCCACCTACAGACCGCAGAGATGCCGATGACTCGACGCCCTTGCTGAGCCACAGTTCTTCATCACCTCTTTGCGGTCCAGAACTATTGTCATCGAGGTGCCCCGCACGCCTCTTCCTTGCAGGACCCCAACGCTCTGTCATCGACGAGCACCGCTAGGAACGAAGCTGTCACTTCCTTGCCTTAGTTCACCCTGTTCACCGTTGGACGTTCGACGACTCGTGACTCCCGCCTTAAAGGGAGGGCACTCAAGAAAGGCCGTCGATTCCCCGACACCGAACGCCAAGTTCCCCGACACCTCTCGACGATCCGTGGCTCCCGCCTAAAAGGGAGGCACTCAAGAATGATCGGTCGGTGCATCGTCGGAGAACTCTACTCCACCAGGTACATTGGGGGGATAAAACCTTAATAGGAAGAAGTAAGACTATTGAACATTTGGACTGGGCTTGTGCTATATATCTTTATTTACAGGTTGCCCAGGTGGGGGGAACTCCACACAGAACTGTGCCTAGTGGTAGGGGTCAGCATTCTGCCTATTGTTTCAACCATCTTACGTTCCTGCCTATCTCTATTGCTGGTTTACTCGTTATTGATCTGTGTGACATTTTAATCGTACAGATGATGCACTGTAATGAGATTTGATAACATTAGTGGTACCACTCTAGACATGTATATATTTATCATTGACTTCCAAGTACAAAGTGCGTTATTGTGATCGTGTACATACCTTTGAATATTAATTATATAAAGACTGTGTTCTCAGTAATACAGTGTGTGGACATTCCTTTGTGGGGGTTCGGGGACTACACTGTACTTAAGAACCAGCCTGCATCACCTCCTAAGAAGCTAGGCCTTGATTTCTCGACCACGTACCAATAATAGAGAATCTTGGCTGGGGTCCTCTGTGCCTCTCCTCTACCATATAGAGAGCGGAAGTACAGACACCCCCTACAGGTCTTTACACATGTATGTATGAGAAGTGTGAGGAAAGGTGCATTCAAACGGGCTTACTGACAACACTTTACTCTTTACTGAGAGCACTAAAGAGCACTTACTGTACAAATGATTTACCCATTCTCACCCAGGTACGACCACACGCATACAAGGTCTGCCTCTCATTGGGATACCTGTGGGAACGCGGGAAGGTAGGCCATGTGTTGTTGGCAAGCCGATTTGCACGAGTCAGACCTCTGAATTCGCATGGGTGTCCTCTTTTGGGAAATGCATGGGGTTCCGAGTTTTCCTTGGTGGCTTCGACACCCTAGGCCCAAATTTGTAGGTTGTCCGAATGAAACAAAATTACTGAAATTCTGCTGTGCCGAAAGACTTGGGGTTACCCGTGTTTTAGCCTTTTCCCTTTGCCTCCAGTTAGGTGCACCCACTCATGTGAGGTACCGATTTCGTCGGGACATCTGCGGGAACGCAGGAAGGTAGGCAATGTGGTGTTGGCAGCGTGTTTCGGTGGGTGAGCAGAGTGAAATGTGCGCAAATTGTGGTTTTTTTGCCACATTTCGGACTTTGCCGGGCGTTCGGGGTAATAAATTCCGGGCCGATTTTCACAAGTCAGACCTCTGTGGATTCCTGGGAGGGCGATGAGGAATACGTTGGAGGAACATCCAGTTGAAAGAACGTTACCAGTTGCTAAGTAACTTGTTCTTCGAATGGATTGTGTCCTCCAAAGTATTCCTCATCATTTCTACTCCCAAAGCAGTATGTAGAAATGGAGGAGGGAGGATAATTTGAAATTGTCTGCATTTTATAAGGCCAAATACAGTACTGCCTTACCAAAGGATACATCCTGGGAGTGGGAAGCATCTAGACAGTAATGCTTTGCAAATGTATGCAGTGATGACCATGTTGCAGCATCACAGATAGATTTAATAGGTACGCCCCTTTGAAGAGCTGCAGAAGAGGCTATACCCCCGATGGAATGAGCTCTCAAACCCTCTGGCGGATCCTTGCCTTCCAATTTGTAACATTCTGAGATGCCAAGTATAATCCACCTTGATAAAGTCTGTTTTTGCTTGACCCAATTTTTTTCCTGTGTAGCCAAATAAAGAGTTTGTCATCCACTCTAAGTTTGGAGAACCTAGAAATATAGAAGCTTAAAGCACTTCACGATCCAATCTATGCAGCCTTTCTTCCTCTTTAGTGGGATGTGGCGGGGGGTAGAACGCCGGCAGAACAATGTTTTGATTTAGATGAAAATCAGATACAACCTTAGGAAGGAAGGAGGGTTTTACCCTCACCACAACCCTGTCCTTTTGGAATACAGTATAGGGTGGCCTGGTAGAAAGTGCTTGCAACTCGCTCACTCTACGTGCAGATGTCAATGCAACCAACAATATGGTTTTGAAGGTCAACCTCAATGGACATGTGTGCAAGGGTTCAAAAGGGGCACACATCAAAAACTTTAGAACCAGGTTAAGGTCCCAAACTGGAACCTGAAAAGAAGAAGGCAGAAACACATTGGTGAGCCCTTTCAGAAAATGAATCACCAATGGAATTTTAAAGTAGGAGCATTCTTCCGAAGAGTGCTTGAAGATAGAAAGCGCTGCCAGGTAACCTTTAATGTTCCCAACCTTGTGTGCTGATGTTAGGAGAAAAGATAACACTTCCAGAGTTGAACATAGAAACGGATCAACATTCTTTTCCCTGCACCAGTCGCAAAACTTGTTCCAACGGCAACGGAACTGAGATTTTGTTGCTGGCCTTCTTGCCGAAAGCAACGCCTCCATGACGTCATCTGGGAGGTCCCAATCCTTGCATCTCAGCCTTTCAACAACTATGTGTGAAGGTTGTGAGTGTTGACCTCTGGATGGAGAACCTGACCCTCACTTTGCGAGAGAAATTCTCTCTTTGTGGAAGACGTATCAGAGGACAGAGGGACATTTCTAGAAGGTCTGGGTACCACGTTCTCCTGGCCCAATCCGGGCAATTAGGATCATGCGACTTCCAAACCGTCTCAACCTCCTGATTACCTGAGGAAAGACGAGGATCGGTGGCAGTGGGAACTCCCAATCCACCACAAATGCGTGTCCTAGAGCTCCTCTCTGAGGAAATTCCCTTGAGCAGTACCTCTCGCACTTTCAGTTGACTCCGGTCACAAACAGGTCTACTTGAGGGGTCCCCCAAAGGGCGAAGGTCTCTTGAAGGGCTTCCTGAGCTAATTTTCATTAATGGGACACTGCGCTCTGCCTGCTCAGAGCATCTGCCGTTGCGTTCTCCTCTCCGCCGAGGTGAACTGCCGATAGGGAGATTCCTTCTCAAATTGCCCAGTACCAGAGCTGCATTGCCTCTCTGCACAGTGGTAATGACCCTAAGCCCCCTATTTTGTTGAGGTAATGCATGGCCACTGTGTTGTCCGTCATTATCAGGACATATGCTTTCCGCGTACAGAGGGTAGGAAGGCCTTCAGCGCTAGTCTGATTGCCCTCAGCTCCAAAAGATTGATGCGTAGTTTGCACTCCGATGGAGATCAATGAAAGCGGACCATTAGATCGCTGGCATGGGTTCCCCACCCCATGAGGGAAGTGCCTGTCAAACTGTAATTTCCGGCCCTGCTTGTCAAAAATGTTCCCCCTTCAGAATGTTGTCCTTGCAGGCCCACCACAGAAGATCCTGTGCTACCCTGCTTGGAACATGAAGTAGGTCCGTTATCTTTCATGAGATCTGGGCCCATTGTGTTCTTAGAGCCCATTGAAGGGATCTCATTCTCAGGTGGGCTTCTGGCACCAGAAAAATGCAGGATGCCATTAGGCCGAGCAACCTCAAGAAATCGAAGGCTAGAAGGTTCTGGGCAATTGGAAATTTGGTAACCATCTGAAGAATGTCTTGAGCCCTTGCCCTGGGTGGCAAGCTATTTCCCAAGGATGTGTCTAGTACAGCTGCGATATATTGGAGTTGCTGGGAATGTGTCATCTGTGACTTCTTGAAATTGAGGGAGAAGCCCATGCTGTCAAGGGTGGCAGGTGACTGAGATGATCCAAGGGTTGTTTGGGAGAACGTGCTCTGATCAGTCAATCGTCCATGTAGGGGTAGACATGAATTCCCCTTCTCCTGAGATGCGCTGCCACCACCATCATCAGTTTGGTGAAGACCCTTGGGGAGGAGGTCTACCCAAATGGCAGGACTCGAAACTGATAGTGCGAGCCGCCAATAGCGAACCTCAGGTATTTTCTGTGCATGAGATGGATTGGCACATGGAAATAAGCATCCTGAAGGTACAATGACACCAACCAATCCTGTAACTGGAGGACCTGAAGGATCTGGGAAAGTGTGACCATCTTCAACTTGTCCTTCCTGAGGTACTTGTTCAAGTATCTCAAGTCCAAGACGGGTCTCAGTCTCCCGTCCTTTTTGGGAATCAAAAAATATGGGGAATACCAACCCTTGTTCCTCTCCGCTACAGGCACTGGTTCTATAGTAGCTTTCTCCAGCACGGTTTATATTTCCTGCACAAGGAGCGGATCTGGAATCCTCAAAGAGTGTTTCCCCAGTGGATTGTTGTGAGGCGAGGCTGCGTAATGGAAGGCAGTAACCGTGAGGATAGCTCAGTGGCAACGTGCTCGCCTTGGAAGCAACACAGGTTCAATCCACGGGTCCGCGCTTGGAAACCTCTGTGTCATAAGCCCGTTATAAATAACCTATCATATCATATCATTGTCCCCAGAGCCCAAGCATCTGAAGTAATGACCTGCCATTTTTCGAAATGCTGAGACAGTCTGCCCCCCCACCAGTGTTTTGTGATGCAAGCTCTCAAAGTGGTTTTGGAGCGGTTGCTGCAGCAGGTAATGGCAAGGAAGCTGGAGCTGGCTTTGCACTTTTTCCTCATCCACCACAAGGGTTTCTTATTTGGCCTCTTGACTGTCCATTCCTCTCGCCTTTCCAAATGAGGAGTAGTAACGATAGGATTGCCCCCTCCAAGGTTGTCCTGAAGAATGAAAAAGGCTAGGGTTGCCAAATAGCGGCCCCTAAAGATATGGCAGCTGCCTTTGAGGTCTGCAACCTCTCAAGGCTCTCGTCAGCCTTGTTGCCAAAAAGATGAGACCCGTCAAATGGCATGTTTAGAAGACGGGCTTGCACATCTGGTGCAAAACCAGGACTTCTGCAACCACGCATATCTGCGCATAACGATGCGTGTAGCCATGGACCTGCTTACGCTGTCTGCAATATCCAATCCAGATTGAAGGGATTCACGCATAGCCATCCTTAACGATAGCAAGGAAACCCTCTCTTTCCTCCCCTTCTGGAATGTGCTCCACCACCATGGATATGCACTCCCACAGAGTGTACGAAAATTTGGCTAAGGCATATGTGGATTTGGCCAACTTGAAGGCCATACTTCCGGCTGAAAATACCTTGCGCGCCCATCTATCCACACGCTTGTCATCCCTATCTGGAAGGATGGTAGGGTACGCTACCTTATTTGATGTAGCTGTGGCTGCCTGGACCACCAGACTCTCGGGAGTGGGGTGCTTGGACAGATAGCCGGGGTCGCTACTGGAAGGGCAGTATTTTTTGTGAGGGATTTACCCACCGCAGGTATAGAATCTGGGGACTCCCAATTTAAGGCCACATGAAAGGGTAAGATTGGCTCTGTAGGTGGACCGTGGTCCAGAATATCAGTAAGGTCATCTTGGATAAATTGAACCAGTGGTCTAGCCCAGCGTAGATACTCTACCACCTTTACCATCAGGTGCCGATACGAAGAGTCAGCATGCACTCCTGGCTCTGTGCCGAACTCAGTTTCAGGAGATGTATCAAAGCCACTGGCATTGTGCAGTGCATCAATAAGGTCTCTCATCTTACTTTCCTCTGAGATTAAACATTCTGGCACATTTGAAGTTCCAAACTCAAGACCAAAGGGAACCTTCTTTTCGTCAGACCTTTCTTCCTCCTGAAAAATCTAAGAAAGGGATTTAAAGTACTTCTTTCTAGGGGGGGAGAGGGGTATAAGTTTTCTCAAGAACCAACAAAGGTGTAGAAGGTTTTCGAGAAGGCTTTAGTTTACCACCTTTGTTCGTTTTAACCTGCTCAGAAGGCTGTGCTGAAACAGCGCCAAAGGTTTCGGTGTCAACATCGACAAAGGTGTCGATGGTAATGACACCGATGGCAGAGAGGATTCAATGGCCTTTTTCGAGGTGTGTGGAGTCTTCGACCTTCGAGCGCTCATCACCACTCGGGTGACTTTTCCTCATCACAGATTTCAAAGGTTCTCGATGGGTTTTTCTTCAACCACCCGGGCTCAAGGGCGCGCGTGTGTCTGAACCCGACAGCTCTTGGCCGGCTTCCGAAAAAGGCACGGACAGAGGCTTGCCCTTTTTGGATATTTCCAGTATTTTCACACGAAATGCCTCCCACTCTGCAGATCGAGAATGTTTGGTGGGGCACTTACATTTCCTGGGGGATTCGTCCAACGATGATGAAGAGGATGGCGTCCGATGGTGCAGTCTCTCCGATTGTTTCGTCGAGGACGGCGAGTGGCGGGAACCACTACGGGATCTCAATCTCTTTTTGTCACTCTCGCGTCAAGGAGAACAATCTCCAGACTTGACAGTCGAGGAACAATCAATTTTAGATTTACGACCTACCTGCAACATCCCCTTCCTTTCTCGCAGTACTTTTTCTGTCATTGTCTGACATTTTGAGCAGGAATCTGTGTCATGGCCTTCCCCCAGACACCACAGGCAAGAGCGATGCAGATCTGTGATGGACATTTTTGAATTGCATTCTTTACACTTTTTGAAACCCGAGCAATGTGTATTTGGGGTTGATGACGAAGACATGTCGTCAATGTATATTTTTGAAGAACTGCGTAGTAAATAAATACTAGTGAGGCACGCCAATTCTCGGACGCAAACACGTTTGTGGAAAAACTGAAGTGAGGCCAACGGGCGCTGCGTGTGCTACTTATACACCCGATGACGTCACCCTCTTCGGAGGCCTTAAAGGGACATCAACTCGACGACACCCTCTACCGAGAACATTTTTTCTGAAGCAGCCGAAGCTGGATGTGATTATCAAAGATGAGGAATACGTTGGAGGACACAATCCAATCAAAAGAAAGAGTATGAAGAGCTGAAGACCAAAACAATGTTTATGATAAATCAATCTGTACCAAGTAAAGCCACATCCAAAGTGAAGAATACATAGAATAACGCGAGGAAAGAATTCAATGAACTGATAAAAAGAGTTACCAGGAACTATTGGAAAAGCACATATTGAGAAGACAAGTGATGGAAGCACTGAGCAGGAGAAGGGAGTCATTCTCCTGCCCCTTTATTTTGTTTGTAAGAGTAATCAAGTCAGATAGTGTTTTTTTGGACGGTGGACCGATTCTTTATTGGACATTGGAAAAGACTGACAAGCGCCTTAGTGAATCCTTTAGGTACGGAATACCCATAGGTATAGTTCAGTTTACACCTTATTATTTAACAAACATTGTTGAAGTATGTCCTTAATGAGCATGCATCCTTCGATCCGCCACACTAGTCATAAATTATTCTCCAGTCTGGCATGGATTCACATGCTCATGAATATTCCCTGTCGTCAGGCTGGGAATCATCGGTAAAAGAAAAAACAGTTTCAGTTTCATTTCTAAACTGTCTTTCTCCTATAAACCAATCACTGAGCTCTGGGTCATACTGCCATCTACCTAAGTTCCTCCTCTGGCAGCTATCTTCAGATTTTTACCACACGTTCAAGTGTTGAGGGTCCTCACGTTTCGAGCTTTCTGCATTTTATTTGCTAGGAAAACTCTGTTTTTGGTGCAATTGAGCCCATGTGCTCCATCGCTTATCCCTCCGATTAACGGGATCCGTTTTTCGGCATCTTTCATCGCCCCTCAAGGGCAGAAATTGTTGAGTGTTCTTCTTTGAAGCTTCCATAAGTCTTCAGGCCTACACCACACTAGATCATGTCGGAGGAGAAGAAAGACAGAGCATCCCTCTTCAAGCTGTGCACCAGCTGCCATTTGGGGAATGTTTTTTCGGATGACAAGTATTCCCAGTGCCTGTACTGTCTACACACAGCGCATAAAGAAGAAGATTGCGAGATCTGCCGTGGCATCACCAAGCGCACGATGAAGGATCGACACGTCCGGTTGGCGGCATGGCTGAAGACCAGGGCCTCTACCCCGGGTGATTCTCAAGGGCATGCCGCTTCCGGGTCCAGCCAACCTGACTAAGTCCTTTGAGGGCGCTCCATCCGTGGGGGCCCAACACAAGGACAAGCACTGCGAGTCTGCTTCCGTCAGGGTGGCCGCTCCAGCAAGTTTTGCGCTAGTCAGGGCGCGTTCATCGTCTCTGTCGGCCTCAATCTCCAGCCACCGCTTCAGCTCGTCATCCAAGAGGAAGTCAGCTACCCCGGGGAAGCTGCGGGAAACCCCGGAGAAGGCCAAACAGGGAAAGGTGTCTGAATCGCCCATGAATGAGAAGGCCAAGTTGGCTGACCTGCCTGTGAAGGCCCAGGCCAAATCATCCTCTTTGAACGTGATGGTGGTGGCCTCCCTTTCAATGGCAAAAGGTGTGGACCCTGTCCACGGTGCCCCGGCGGGAGCCAGAGTGTCTCTCCCTGCCTCAGGACCCGAAGAAAGGAGGAGGGAGAAGAACACCAGGGTACTGACATGTCTTCGTCAGACGAGGAGGAGAGATTTTCCATCCACACCATACACGGTGGTGACAACGAAGGTGGGAACGCCGAAGAGATACCCGCCAGAGGCGGCATCGATACCGTCAATCGATGGTATTGACCCTGATCCCCAGGTGCCCCCTAGAGACTTGTCGCAGGATATCCTCTCGACACTCCACACGCTGGTGTCGGAGATCCAGGGGAGATTGCTGACGGCTCCGTCAGCTCCAGCGGCACTACCGGTGACCCCGTTGACAGTGGGGCAGCCACCGACGAATAAGAGGAGGAAACACCCTACACCTCCATTCCAACTGTCGCTGCCCCCTCCCTCCCGCAGGCGGATGGGGACGGACACAGCGATGACAGATACGGACGATGACGCAGGATTGGGAGACCCTGCATCACCGACGCCGAGAGCTTCTCTACTGGACAAAGTGGGATCTTTACATTCCACGATTGCTCGGGTGTCGGAGCTTTTTCAGCTCACCCCAGAGAAGGAGGGCTTCCTGTACCAATGCCGGGGGGCGAAGAGGAAGACTACGCTATCGGTACCGCTCCTGGACGACATCTGGGATGAGGGGCTGGCGCTGCTGAAGAACCCTGCTTAGCCCCAGCGTAGAGAGACCGGCTTGAGAGAAAGTACTGGGTACCGGAGTGTGTGCCCAAGTGCCTGCGGTCTCAACCCTCCAGGCCATCAAGACTGACATGGAGATGGCCCGTGCCTCGGGCACTCTGCAGCAACACAGCCGTCCTTTAGTTCCTCCAGAGGGAAGTCTAGCAGGTTTTCGAAGGGTTTCGGCGAGGGCTCACCCTCTTACTGCCAACCCTCCGTTTCCTCAACCCAGTAAGCCAACAGGGTCGCTCCAAGGCCTTCGGAGGTGGCCGCCGTCGTCGTCAAGGGACCCCCAGGGCGGTGTGCTGACGCCAATCAGGACTAAACCGGCCAGGACGTCAGGCACCCACCCCTGCACCCCGATGGGGAATGATGAGCTAGTTCCGCAAATCTAACATATATATAAGATGCAAACTGTAAAATGTTGGCTTTTATTTATGACACTTATGCTTTAAATGTTGTATAAATGTGTAATAACGTGTATTTATTAATTGTCCCAAACGCATAGAGTTAAATATAGAAGTTGCTTGTTCGGCATCAGTTGGCTTGGGGAGCTAAAAGTAGCTCCTGTTAGCTGTCAGTATCAAGTTAACCTCTTGTATGGTACAAGCAGGAGATAAATAGCCGCCAGCTCCCCTCAGTTTGGAACCCTACAGTATGTGTTTCTGCATCTGTCCCTCAGTGTTCCCGCGCTGCGGCGTTTGTAGTAGCCGACTCTCGCTATGGAGAGTCGGTGTGAAGATCCCATGCATACTGGCCTCCCTCTTCACACCAGAGTGCCTTCAATGCAGCAGAGCCCATTTTGAACTATTTACTGTTATCACTAACAAAACCTCAGTTCATGTTCCCAATTCTTGATGCTGCAGTGGAGAGGGGCAAGTGCAGAGGTAGTTGCTGTGGAAGCCTGGCGTGTGCCCTTCTTGATGGCCGGGTGCTAGCCTGGTGTGGCAAGGCAAATTGAGGTATGGCGTGCAGCGTTGGGATGTCAGAATTCCAAGCTGAAAGCAAGCCGGCTCAATCTTCTTCTATTGTAATACAATCTAGGTAGCAGAGGTCTGCTGGTTTATTGGGCACATGGCTTGTGACCCACTGTGCTCTTGCTAAACATCTCACCTGTGTGCGCCTCCCCCATCCTGTCCCTGGTTGCATGCCGAGATGACATCCGATTCTGCACCAGGAAAAGGAGGATGAAGAATGGGGTATGTGGTCTTCGTTCTCCACTCTACCTCACAATGATGGCTGTGGGGCATCCTAAAATAGGGAGAGATGAGGGTATGAGTTGGCAAGTCTAAAGTGAAGCCTGTGCCCCAGAAATGCATCCAGAATTTAGTGCAAGTTGTGGTATACCCCCCACCACCCCCAAGGAGGTGGAAGAGGGGTGTGCTGCCCACTACCTATCGGCTTGAGCCCCTCCCACCCCACCTATCAGTCAGAAGTCTTTCTGGTGATCCTGCTGCCAAACCCTTAACTCACCCAATCCCCATCTACCATTTATGTGGTAACATGGTGTTGGGAAGAAGCGAGAGAGAGTAGTGAGCAGAGACCAGGTCAGAGAAGGAAAGCAGGGCTTCCCATTTGCATTTGGGGTACGGGGAGTCACTCAGCTTTAAGGTCAGATAGACTGCTGCCCCCAAGTAGAGTTCATGTGGTCATCCGTTCTCTTGAACTTTTGTGGAGCTGCCACACATATCCTCTAAACGTTGCTATCGTTCCCTCAGATCTCCGTGGCCTTTATTATTGGCGCTGCCTGATGTCTGATATTACGCCATCTTCTGCCTCCATGGATTGTGCAGGGTGACACGAAGCTGGAAGGAGGTGAAGCTGAAAGTTGGCCTTCTTGGCAAGGTCAGTGATATGAGGTGAGAGGGAGAGAGATGAGTCAAAGAGGACACCCAGCTTTTTTGCCTCGCACAAGGGTGTATAGAGGGGACCCATGGAGGGTGGCCAGAGAGTAGGTGGGAGGGAAGGGGCAGGAGACCCAATGAGGAGGATCTCAGCCTTACTGGCATTAAGGCTGAGATCATTAGCAGCACCCCATGCCTGAATAACAGTCAGACGGTCGGGAATAAGAGGAAGGAGGGAAGCTTAAAGGAGAGCTGTGTGTCATCAGAATAACGCTGGAAGTGAGGAGAGAAGGTGGAGATAAAGTGGGCGATGGGGGCAAGGAAAACACTGAAGCCACGGCGACAGGATAGAGCCATGAGGCACTCCGCAAGTAGAGTATGAAGTGCAGGAGAGAAAAGGGCCCAGTTGAACCTGGGAGGGCCGGTCAGAAAGGAAAGATGTCAACCAGTCCAGTGTCTGGTCCGTGATGCCAAGAGTATCACAGAGCCGATTTATGAGGGTGGCATGAATGACAGTGTCAAAGGCAGAGAACAGGTCAAGGAGAATGAGAACGGAAGGAGAGTTGCAGTCTAGATATGAGAGCAAATCTTCACAGGTGTTCAGAAGAGCAGTTTCTGAGCCTCTGGCTCCTCTGAAGCCAGACTGGTGGTTGTGGAGACGGGAAACAGATTCAGTGTGATCGATTAGTTGGGAGATGACCAACTTATCCAGGAGTTTGCTCAAGAAGGGGGTAGTAGAGATAGGTCGGCAGTTAGCCAGGCAGGAAGTGTCTGCAGACATCCTTTTTAGGAGGGAGTGCACAAGAGAGTGCTTGAGAGGTAGTAGGAAGAAGCCAGTGGTAAAGGAGTGGTTGCAGAACTCAGCCAAGGAGCGAGCGAGGGAGGCAATGTTGTCCTTTATAGTTCTGGGGGAGCCAAGCAGCACCTGTTTGGAGGAGACCTTCATAAAGCAGACTGTCTTGGAGATCTCCTGTGTGATGGGTGAGAGGGAGAGTAGGAGGGAAGGGGGCAAGGGGAGGCCTGAGAGCAGGTGGGGGAAGAGGGAGTATGTTGTAAGTTCAAGGGTGGACGCCAAAGCTATAAATAAGGAACCCGAAGGCTTCAATATTGTAACAGACAGGGATGATATACTGAACAAAATAGCCAAGGTCAAAGGATCTCACGCTCCGGGTCCTAAGGGACTTGCAAACATGGTATTAAAAAAAAGATCACAAGGCTGGGACCACGATATTGGAGATTATGTTCAGCGAGGTATGCATGGAGGAAGATCCCGAGGCTTGGACCACGATATTGGAGATTATGTTCAGTGAGGTATGTCTGCAGGGTGTAAAGCCTGCATCTTGGAGGAAATCGGCACCAGTCCCAGTCTTCAAAAAAGGTAAATGTACAGAACCCTCAAACTACAGGCTGCTATCAATGCTTGACGTAACAGGAAAAATGTTCACTTCCTTTTTACTCAACGAAACACAGAAATGGCCAGACTATCTACATAGCTGTTACATACATTCCAAACAGGATTTAGACCTGGTTCTGGGATGGTCCAGAACATAAGACTCATGGACAAGCCGATAGTGCAAGCAACAACGAAAGGCAGTCCTGGTGTGTAGGCAACTCTGGTAGATTTGAGCAGCAACAAAGAAAGGCAGTCCTGGTGTGTAGGCAACACTGGTAGATTTGAGAAACATTTCTCTCCTTAGACAAACTGTGGAGTAAGATGAGGGGATAGGTTGCCCTGGGAGTACCCTTTGTGCCATCAGGAGGCTGCACGAGAATACCAGTGTTCGGCTCAGGCTGGACAGCAGGGGAGCTGTCACTGTGCCAATATTTATCAACAAAGGCATAAAACAAGGCTGTGCGCTAGCTCCCCTGCTGTTTAACAAATACCTGTCTGATCTGCCTGCAACTCTAGGTAGGATTGACAACTGTTCCCCTAGACTTAATTGTGTAAAAATAAACTGTCTGTCATACAAAGGCCGATCCTGTGATCCTTGATCCCACATATGTGGGTGTTCAAAGACTACTGGTTGAATGATACAAGTATGCAGGTGAAAATGGGCTGCCCATTAATTTTGGAAAAGCAAAGATGATGCACTTAATTAATAGGAAAATTGGAAAACACAAACTTGTTGTTAGTGGGAACTGCATCGCGTACCTCACAAGCCATAAATGCCTGGGACTTGAGTTGTCGACTAGTGATCATTATGCAGAGATTATCTCAGTTTAGCTCAGGAAGGCAGTCGTGTTGACATCCCTCATCACTAAATTTGTTACTGAGACTTCAGGACTGGGTCTCGTGGGGATCTTGATACTGTACAACCAGTGTTGTTGCGCTATGATGCTCTATGGCATCGAGGCATTGGCCATGAGGGATTCAACTTGGCTGAAGGTGATGAAGGGCAAATTCTGAAGGAAGATCCTTGGAATGGCCCCATATGTTCCTATTGAGTTACTGAGACTGGAATTAGGCCTCATATCTCTTCCAGCGATGGCACTAAAGTGGAGAGGTCTCTTGTTTATAAAATTGAGAACAAAGCCCAAATGCCCTTTATTAGAACTTTTGGAGAAGGCCTCTGCCATAGGGCAAGCTGATAGTTACACGTCACTGGTGAGATCTACATTGAAACTGGCTGACTGGCGTCCCAATTGGGAGAGCGAATATCATGAGCTGAAGAAATAGTTTATCAACAAACTGGAAAAATGGACTGGCCAGCAAATGAAGAGCACATGGCTAGCCTAAAGTCATACAATGCTTTTACGGGGGTCAGCCATGAAGTAAAAAGTCCCCAGAAGTAACTAATGTGTCGTGCACCTGCTATGCATATATTCATATGGCCTCTTGGCACAAACAGGTTACCAGTGCCGACAGTAATAGGACCTGAAAGAGGTAGCCCGAAATCAAACGGAACATGTGGATTGTGTAAACTATTGATTATAGGGGAAACAGGCGACCAGTGCTGACAGTAATATGCCCTGAAAGAGGTAGCGCGAAATCAAAAAAGACCATGTGGATTGTGTGAACTATTGATTATGGAGGAAACAGTTTGGCATGTACTGGCAGAATAAAGGGGAAAAAGGATCATTATACAGGTCTGTCCTGGGAGGATGTAGGGAAAAGGATCATTATACAGGTCTGTCCTGGGAGAATGTAGGGGAAAGGAACATTATACAGGTCTGTCCTGAGAGAATGTAGTGGAAAGGAACATTATACAGGTCTGTCCTGGGAGGATGTAGGGAAAAAGGATCATTATACAGGTCTGTCCTGGGAGAATGTAGGGGAAAGGAACATTATACAGGTCTGTCCTGGGAGGATGTAGGGAAAAAGGATCATTATACAGGTCTGTCCTGGGAGGATGTAGGGAAAAGGGATCATTACACAGGTCTGTCCTGGGAGGCTTGGTTAATCGTTATGACAGTATCAGAACCAACAGTTTCTGACAGCACTGCTTGAAAACCAAGAATAGGGCACTGCACATTGCTTTACACTGTGTATAGGAGATGAAGAATTGGTAACAGACCAACTTATCGTCTTGCTCAAAATTAGCCTAAATCAATCAAATAAAAGTGTTAAGGTCAAAATTCTATTTTAGGTGCTCAAGTAAGTTTTGCTACATTTTTTGTAATTGCTATTAAGATTCAATGAAAATTAATGTATATATTAGTGATGTAGTTTTATGATAAATTGTATTTTATATATGTTTTGTAATACATTTGTATGCGTAAAGTTTAATACGAACTGATCACATGAATGCTCTGATTACTTACCGGTAATCTTCATTACTCCTAGTCCTACTCTTCCTCGTCACAGTACTTACTTCATGAGGCCCCTGCCTCCGACACAGGACCTTCTTCTATTTCTTTAAATTCCTATAACTCCTCCCCCCACATCCACGTCACTCAGTTTCATATTACCAAGCCAGAGCATGGGACCTTCCCCGCAGGGAGGGTGAGGAGGGTCGTCAGTACTGTGACGAGGAACAGTAGGACAAGGAGTAATGAAGATTACTGGTAAGTAATCAGAGTATTACCTCCACGTCCACTCTTCCTCGTCCCAGTACTTACTTCATGAGGTATACCAAAGCAGCAACGGGGAAAAGGTCCCAATGAGAAACAGAGCTAAAAACAGTGCACAGCATCCAGAGTACACTCTCCCCAGACATCCGGACAAGCAGTGCAGGGTCTTGAGACCCATAAGCAGTTGACACATCCTAGAAGGCATAGGGACCAGGAACACCCGCAAGTAGAAAACTTGACCCTGAACAGGGAGAGGAACGGGCAAGACGGTAACCCACAACAATCCTTCCTAGAGAACGGATCCCATGGCCAACTACTTGGACCGTGAGCTGGGTACCAAAGTCCTAACCATGCAAACCTGGACAGGAGGAGATAGGAACTGCAACCGATACCCCCCTCCGGAAGGAGCCCATTACCCAGGAAGCCGAACCCCACCGGTCCCATACACCTCAGAGAAGATAGAGACGAGGAGCCAAGGAAAACCGCCAGTCACCGCACTTGCACCAGAGGAAAATCACAGGACGTTGAAGCATACCTGCGCCACAATATAACAGCATGCTTGTCAGCCCACAAAAAGATCCGACTTATCAAAAGGAAGATACAGGACAGCCCAGAAGTCCAGCAGACCAGGCCCCCCCCCCAGCCGACAGAGGAGCCACCAGGCTGGCGTCAACAGGGCAGAATACTGTCACAAAGCAGGGCAAAGCAATCCATCCCGGATAGCAGACATCAAAGGCAACCCCCCACCTGGGGTATTCCTACACTGGAAAAACCCACTGAAGTGACATCCCCCTCCACAGGCACCAGGGGCTCTGAGAACCCCTCTAAGCACAGACATGTGCCATATCACTTCCCACAAGTCTGAGAGGAGGCGTGAAAGCAACACGTCAGCACCGGAGGACCTAGGCCCTAAAAGAAGAGACACTGGGAACCCTCTGAATGGCCATTACTTCCATGATGTATTTTCTATAATTCCATGCCGGACAAGGGAAAAGAAAATCATCTCCTTTGACCTTCCCTGGTGCAGTTCAGAGGAAGAGGACAAGGAGTCTGCGTCCATAGCTAGCACAGACGCAAACACACCACTAACTCGCCACATTACTGAGAGGTGGCTTGAGCCCTGTATCCAGTAGCTGGTAGCCCAAGCTCTAAATTGTTCCAATGCGTCGGTCTAGGAAGGATGAAATGCCGAGTCAGCACCGCAGAGACTCAAACCCAAAGTGTAGACTATGCCAGGCCGGTACCCTTCAGGCCGCTTGCAGACGCGTCCAAATATGCGCCGTTTCACAGGCTGCACGCAAAGAATGCAGCCAACATCCGGTGCATCCTGGGCTGCGTGTGCCTGAGGAGCGGGTAGTATGTGACATGCCTGTGACAGAACAGAGCCCCAGCACTTTCAAAGACTCTCTGCCACTGTCACCCCACGACAAGAAGCAGAGAGGCCACACAACAAAAGGGAAGGCTAGCCCATACTGCCAAGTGCTTGCCATCATTTCCAACAAAGATGTGTATACAGAGCACGAGGAAACGGCATGTTGAAGGAGTCAAGATGGCCATACCAGTAGGAGAGGGGAAAAATATCAAGCACAGTCCTCACCTCTCCTTACCTTCCCCCAGAGAATGCAGCTAACATCCGGTGCATCCTGTGCTGTGTGTGTCTGAGGAGCGGGTGGTATGTGACATGCCTGCGACAGAACAGAGCCCCAGCACTTTCAAAGACTCTCTGCCACTGTCACCCCACGACAAGAAGCAGAGAGGCCACACAACAAAAGGGAAGACTTAGCCCATACTGCCAAGTGCTTGCCATCATTTCCAATAAAGATGTGTAGACAGAGCACGAGGAAAAGGCCTGTCGAATCAAGATGGCCAAAACTGGAGGAGAGGGGAAAAACATCAAGCCCAGTCCTCCCCTCTCCTTACCTTCCCGGGGCCGTGCAGGACCGGGACACAATGCTCACGCTGCGGTCCGGAGCCCAGCAAAGAACCGAGCGAGGCAATCCAGCTCAACTGTGACCCCAAGCCCCGCAGGTGGCCCAGGAGCAGCACCACACCTGAGGGAGCCGAGGGGCCCGCCACACAGCACCCCCAGGGGGCAAGCAATCGGTGCTCCCCAGTGCCCCGCACCGGGAAGAAAAAGTCCAACCTGCCGGAGGCAGGAAAAATTAAACTGAGTGACGTGGATGTGGGGGAGGAGTTATAGGAATTTAAGAAATAGAAGAAGGTCCTGTGTCGGAGGCAGGGGCCTCATGAAGTAAGTACTGGGACGAGGAAGAGTGGACGTGGAGGTAATACATTATTTCATAAGAAGGGTACAATTGTTTGTTTCTTTTTTTAAAGGCAGTTTTTGTATTTGTATTTAATTCGTTGTGCGCATTCACCAAAGCGCTTTAAAAAAATTTGAAATACAATGGTCCAATAAAAATTAAGCACAATAACCAAATCAATGATCAAAGCTGATTAGAGGAAAGAGCAAGAAGATTAGTTTTTTCACAAGCGCGAGGGCTTCATTTTCAAACACCTCATGTTGTGGCACCTCTAGTGGGTGGGCAGGGAAGGGGAGTGTGTGTCTATCCTACTTCTGCACTCCATATCATCCTTTCCATCCGCTCTATCGCATGTTCTCAATTCCCCTCCAGAACGCTCACTCTTTCATGCCTAGACACAAAACTACACCCACCAAAGTGCAGATCTGGTGTTCTGTTTCATTCAGCCCCTCCCGATTAAGGCTTTACCACCAATCTCTTGCTCCCCAGGTGATCTGGAAAGAGAACAACCAACACTTCCTGTAGCTACCAATGTGCCTAACTTCTCCACCCCTATAGCAAAGTGATGTGATCTACCATACAGGTTCATTAGTGACTTATCAATTGAGTTTAATAGGAAGGCACAGAGGAAGGGATTGACATAACATAATAGGGGTATTTGGTGTTTTAGACAGAAGGTAGCAGGTGTTCATTGTTACTCAGCTCATTGGTACTCATTCAGTTAATCTTGGGTGGATGAAGTGCTGGGTGGACCTGCAGGGATTGAAACCAGTGACTATGAGGTCACACGCATGGATCCTTCTAGAGAATGCTCTAGTCCAGTGGGGCACAGACCTGGACACTAAACCTGGATTGGAACACCACTTCCAGGAAGGGGCAGGGAGAAGGAATGGAGACAAGACAGGAGAGAAGTAGACATGAAGGGTATAGGAACACAGGGTGCGAGACCGGCTATCTCAGAAGCATAGAACAAACTGTGCAGACAAACTAACTACAGCAGTTATTTATTTTTCAGTGCCTGTGCTTCTTATGTTTTACAGAGTAGGAGGTCACAATAGTGAGTTTAGATATAGAAATGGAAGACACTGGGCTTCATTACAACAGTGGCGGTAAGGCAAGAACAGCACCGATAGTGCTACTGGCGCCGTTGTTACCATGCCGCCACATTACGAGTTCTGCTCGCGGGTGCCGCTCTGCACGCCTGGTGTGACCACGCGTGCAGAGCGACACCCGCGAGCAGATCTGGATGGTAGCAACGGTACCGTTATGAACGGTACTGCTGCTACCATCCTCCCCATTCCCATTGAGCCCTATGAGGGTTCAAATGGGAACGGGGACGTACCGGCTCCAGGTCCCGCGCAAGGGGAATTACCGGGCCCGCCAAGGTTGGAATGGCCTGGTAATTCGCCTTTCCCTGGACCCGGAGCCGGACCCGAGTTTGGGGGTAGCCATGCCCTTATCAAGGGCATGGCTACCTCCAACCTCGTAATGAGGCCCTTTCTATTACAAACACAAGACATCATATAACGATATATAATCGAAATGTCCAGAGAGGAGCTGCCGTTCCCCTCTCCGCGCCCAGGAATGCATCCTCCATCACATACACAAGACAGGATTAACTGGAGGTTTATGAAGAACAAGCAGAGACAACTTTCCACTTGGCCAAAAAAGAAGATCACTTTCTCACCAAAAGAGTGAATAGTCACTGGTCACTCACCTACAGCAAATAATTCCCCAATTATTCCTTAAAAGACATATTTCACATTTAAAAACGTAGCATTTGAGGTCCCAGGGAGCAAAAAGGAGCCCATCCACCCAGAGCAGTTTCTAGTCCATGTGGTGCCCAGGGAGAAACACTACAATGCGCCCCCACGCTCGGCATGCGCCATTCCCAAACTACACTCCACAGATAAGTAACTCCTACCCAATATCAATAAATCACTGCTATACGAATGAAACAGGTTTTATTACATTGCGAGTCAAGAACTTTGCAAAAACGCTAAATGCTAGGGTGAGGCAGTTTTTCTGGGTTGAAGTGTGCCACTTTGATGAGTTACTTCACTATGCAACTAGTAGTTTTGACCATTGTTGCTGAATAAATATCCTTTAAATCGCACAATTTGCATTACATTTTATCAAAAACGTATTGCAAATTGTGCAAACCATTTGCAATATGGGCCACGTTTCCATTGGTGTCCGAGCCAATTTTATGCCACAGTCCAGCCCTGATGGCTGCCTAAAGTGAGCCACTGAGGTTGTATTCCCAGGGCAGGTGGGGGTGATGGAGAGCACCAGGTGCAAAACAGTAATCATAGAAAAAGGATCAGGAGCAGGAAAGGCCGGGACAGTAGCCTGCCCGGCCCCAGGCCCCATTCAGCCCTCCTCCCAGGTGGGTGCTGCGAATGCCCATCTCTCAGCCCCTCTTACAGATGCCCACTGCACAGCCCCACGTAGAGCTGCCCACGGCACAGACCCGTGTGTAGAAACCCATTGCACCCCCACCCCGTGCAGATACCCACTACACCCCCACCCCATGCAGATGCCCACTACATGGCCCTTGTGCAGATGCCCACTACACCCCCACCCCGTGCAGATGCCCACTACACCCCCACCCCCTGCAGATGCCCACTACACCCCCACCCCGTGCAGATGCCTACTACACAGCCCTTGTGTAGAAGCCCATTACATCCCCACTCCGTGCTGATGCCCACTACACAGCACTTCTGTAGATGCCCATTACACCCCCACCCCATGCAGATGCCCACTATACGGCTGTTGTGCAGATGCCCACTGCACCCCCACACCCTGCAGATGCCCACTGCACTCCTGCCCAGTGCAGATGCCCGTTGAACTCCCACCCCACGAAGATGCCCATTACACCCCCACCCCATGCAGATGCCCATTACATCTCCGCCCAGAGCAGATGCCCTTTACACCCCTGCCCCGTGCAGATGCCCACTACACGGCCCTTGTGTAGATGCCCATTACAACCCCACCCCGTGCAGATGCCCACTACACGGCTCTTGTGCAGATGCCCAATACACTCCCACCCCCTGCGGATGCCCACTTCACCCCAACCCGTGCAAATGCCCATTACACCCCCACCCTGTGCAGATGCCCACTACATGGCCCTTGTGTAGCTGCCCATTACACCCCCACCCCGTGCTGATGCCCATTACACCCCCACCCCATCAGATGCCCATTGCACCCCCACCCCATGCAGGTGCCCACTACACGGCCTTTGTGTAGATGCCCACTACACCCCCACCCCGTGCAGATACCACTACACCCCGTGCAGATGCCTACTACACGGCCACCCCGTGCAGATGCCCATTACACCCCCACCCGTGCTGATGCCCATTGCACCCCCACCGCATGCAGATGCCCATTGCACCCCCACCCCATGCAGGTGCCCACTACACGGCCTTTGTGTAGATGCCCACTACACCCCCACCCCGTGCAGATACCACTACACCCCCACCCCCTGCAGATGCCCACTACACCCCCACCCCGTGCAGATGCCCATTACACCCCCACCGTGTGCAGATGCCCACTACACGGCCCTTGTGCAGATGCCCACTGCACCCCCACCCCGTGCAGTTGCCCATTACACCCCCACCCCGTGCAGATGCCCACTACACGGTCCTTGTGTAGATGCCCATTACACCCACACCCCGTGCAGATGCCCATTACACCCCCACCCCATGCAGGTGCCCACTACACGGCCTTTGTGTAGATGCCCACTACACCCCCACCCCGTGCAGATACCACTACACCCCCACCCCCTGCAGATGCCCACTACACCCCCACCCCGTGCAGATGCCCATTACACCCCCACCCTGTGCAGATGCCCACTACACGGCCCTTGTGCAGATGCCCACTGCACCCCCACCCCGTGCAGATGCCCACTGCACCCCCACCCCGTGCAGATGCCCACTACACGGTCCTTGTGTAGATGCCCATTACACCCACACCCCGTGCAGATGCCCATTACACCCCCACCCCGTGCAGATGGCCTTTTTAACACCCAGCGCATGGGATCTGATGTTCGTATCGTGGAGCAAGAGGGGAACCCACAGATACTGCGAGCGATCGGGGCGTTACTAGAGAATTACCCGTTATTAATAGTACCTGTGTGGTGTATAGCGCTGCGACTCAGCCGTGGCGCTTAAAGGCGCTGTAGAACCCTATGGAAGATGATGCCCCCCCGCCCGGGCCGCACTTGCAGGGCAATATGACCTCCGATAAATCAGGGAATGACTGTAGATTGACACGGCTCATGAGAGCATGCGCAGTAGGGCAAGCATGCACCATGGAACAAACTGCGCATGCTCAGAGTTGAAAACAGCTTGAGAGATGGGACACATGCCCACTGTTGGGAGACACTCACGGGAAAGTCTGATGAGCCGCGCATGCGTACATCATGGAACAGTTTGCGCATGCTCAGTGATCGTACGAAGCAGATTGCAGAGAGATAAATCAATAGCGCACGCGCCGGAATAGCACTAGCACAGACAGAAATTGAATCAGCGGAGCATGCGCAGTAAAAGGATGCAAAGTATCCATGTCTTATGTAGAGGCGATAAACATGCAGAGCACCGAGATAGGAATTAATGGCGCATGTGCAGTAAAGGACAAGAAGCATGCCCCGGGCATACCTGCTTACATTTGACAATCAAAACCCCTGAGATTTATGCCCCGCCCGTAGACACACAAGACTGCCCCCAATTACACAAAGCTCCGCCCAATTACTCAAGCCTCCCCCCACTTGCCAAAAAGGTAAACTATAGTCAATGTGTGATCGGCTATGTGCACAAAACTACAAATTTACCTGTGCCCTCAAAAAACGCATCTACCATTTTTACAGTGCCCTTTTGCATTTGGAAGCATTACACCAATCCAGATAAAGGCATTTTTGTTAACATGTGTGTTGCGTAGTAGTTACGCTGTTAGCGCGCATGCGTGAGCGGGACCGAGGCTTGCACAATAATAAAGACGGTCCTCCGGCAGTTCGTGCCGGGGACCTGAGCAGAACACACGCGTCCTGCGTGGTTCCTGGTGTGCGTGTGCTGGCGTGCGTGTGAGTGCCGGTGGGGGCCCTGGGCAGCCCCCACCATCCAACACTGGCAACGAGGAGGCGCAGGAGCATTTTGTTCCCGCTCCGACGGCATCGGAGTGATTATTGATGCTCCATGTCGCATCGAACTCATGCGTACGGCCGGCGGCCATTTTCTATCATTGAGGATCGCAGCGGTTGCGGACCGGGAGGGTGCTCGTGAGACGGCTGCGATCCCCAGTGTACTTAAGACAATTTTTGGACACTCCCACGACCCTGGCATATGGCAGGGCTGTGGATTTAAAAAAAAATAAAAAAAAGGAAAAGGAAGGCGACTCCTTCCCTCGCAGGGGACTGGAGGTGCTATAAGGGCACAGATACCTTTACAGTAGTGGAAGCTGCAGGACTTCCAGCAACATTCACTGGTGGCTGGATTGCCATCATCCTTCTGGTGCCTGGACCACACTTTCACCGTCAGGTACCATAGTAAGGACTCTGCCTGATCGCCAGCATGGGGGAGGAAGGAGAGCCTGAGGGTGCCCTTGTGCCCATTCCACGCAGAATGCACAGCACACTAGCCCCCATGCCCGATTTTGACACTACAGGCCCACCCTCCAAACTGGGGCCGAAATGGCTCCTGTGGGTCAAGAAACTGGAAATGTTTTTCAGGGCCTCTGGGGAAGAGGATGATGATGCCAAAATTGCCATCATGGTGTATTCTGCAGGCACGGAGGTGCAAAGAATTTATGACTCTCTTAATATCCCGGTGGTCACGTATGACGCTGTGAAGCAAGCCCTACGAGATCATTTTCTGCCCATGGCCAATGTGGACTTTGACAGATTTCTCATGTGCGCGAAAAGGCAGCAAGAAGAGTAATCGCTAGACCAGTTCTGTGCGCGGCTGAGGCACCTGGCAACCTCCTGCAGGTGGGTGAATGAGGAGGAGATGCTCCGTAACCACCTGCTGCAAGGGTGCAGTTCAGGGAAGCTAAGGAGGCAAGTTCTGAGAGAGCCTGGTCTGAACCTACAGCAAATCCTGGACACGGGGAGAATTTACGAGCTGGCGGAGGCCAGGGGGGTGAAGATGGACGCAGCCACACACTCTGGCAAGGGCGAAGAGGCGTTTGCCATTGGACAGTCTGCTCCAGGGAGGGCAAGATGGACACCAAAGAGAGGAGGTGGCCCTCCAGCGCCTGGGACTGCTCAGTCGTGCCCCTACTGCGGATATGACCTGACACACGTGGGGGAGTGCCCGGCAAAGTCGAGAGTCTGCGGCCGGTGTGGCACACGAGAGGACCAGCAATAGTTGGGGGGAGCAACACTCGGAGGGTGAGGGGCGTGTCAGCTGTCGAGCAAGGCATGCAGGACCTGAACATTGCAGAGGAGGAGGAGGAGGAGGAAGCAATCTTCTTTATCTCAAGCATTGCCAAGGGCCCCGCAGGAAGCCGACAACCGACATGCACGGTAAACATTGGGGAAATCCCCACCCCAGTCCTCATAGATATGGGAGCATCGGTCTGTGTGTTAGCAACTGACCATTACGCAGCACTCCCTGGCCTGCCCGAGTTGGCAGAATCCACAGCGCGGATATGTGCATTTGGAGGTGACTCGCCACTCCCCCACTCAAGGGGTGTTTGTGGCACCGGTGTCCCACGGACAGAACAAGTTAAAAGCGAGGTTCTTCATCACAAGCATGAGCCCGCACTCCCTCTTAAGCTGCGCTGCCTCAGAGGCGCTGAACCTGGTGCACTTCACGTTTGCCGTATATCATACCGACCTGGAACGCCTGCTGCAGCATTTTGACATGATCTTCCACGGCATAGGGAAGCTAAAGGCCGACCCCATACGGCTTCACATCGACGGGTTGGTGAGGCCAACAGCGCTCAAGCATCGCCGCATCCCGTTCCACTTGAGGGCCCAGGTGGAGAAGGAGCTACAGACGATGGTCGACTTGGACATCATTGAGAGAGTGGAAGGGCCCACCCCGTGGGTCTCGCCAATAGTGGTGGCCCCAAAGCCGAAACAGCCCGGGGCAGTCCGCACCTGCGTGGACATGAGTCTGCCCAACCTGGCGATCAAAAGGGAACGTCACCTCACGCCCACCCTGGATGACATTGGTGGCGTACTGCAAGGGGCGAGAGTGTTCTCTAAACTGGACTTGAGGTCTGGCTACCACCAGCTGGAGCTCCACCCCGAGTCAAGATACATTAACACCTTTACGACTCACGAGGGGCTGTATCAGTTTAAGAGGCTCAGCTTCGGGGTCTCGTCGGCAGCAGAAGTTTTCCAAAATGCCATCAAGGGGGCCCTGTCGGGACTCAAAGGCGTAATCAACATGTCGGACGACATCCTGGTGTTCCGGAGGTCTGAGGCGGAACACCTAAAGTGCCTGGAAGACACCCTGAAAAGGCTCCACAGCCTTGGGCTGACTCTCCACAAACAGAAATGTGAGTTTTTGAAGGACAGGCTGGAATTCTTCGGCTTTGTGTTCCACGCCGGGGGCATTTCCCCGGATCCGGAGAAGGTAAAGGACATCCAGGAGGCCGCTCCCCCGGGGTCACCCGCGGAGGTCAGGAGCTTCCTGGGGATGGTCAACTACTGTGGCGATTTATTCGCGACTTGGCCTCTCTGTCGAAACCCTTGCGGGCACTGACCAGAAATATTGTGGCCTGGAACTGGACCGGGAAGGAACAGAGGGCTTTCGCCGCCATCAAGAATGCCCTGTCGGGGCAGGAGACGATGGTCTACTCCAATCCGGACCGGGATTCGGAGATCGTGGTGGATGCCAGCCCGGTGCGACTGAGGGCGGTCCTCATGCAGGTGGATCCCCAAGGGACCATGCGGCCCATTGAATATGCCAGCAAGGCTCTCACCGAGACCGAAAGGCGCTATTCTCAGATTGAGCGTGAAGCCTTGGCTATCCTATGGGGCTGCAAACACTTTCATGTTTACATTTTGGGGAAGTCTGTAGTGGTCGTGATGGATCATAAGCCCCTGATTCCGATCATGTCCGGGGCTTCGTCCAAACCACCACCGCGCATCGAGAGATGGATGCTCTCGCTGATGGAGTACGGGGTCAAGCTGATGTATCGTCCTGGTATCGTCCTGTGTTGGAAGTAGCTGTGTTTGGACTTGCTACTGGTGCTATTTGTATGCATTGAAAGACTTCTCCTGCGCCCAATGGAAGCTCCTTGGCCCCATTACAGCACTGCGAGCAGTCGGCTCTTGCTGGTAGGGAGGCGGATCTTCACGCACTCACGTGATAGCATCACGTGATCTTAGTGAAAGCTGCAAATTGCAACCAGCGTCACCCTCGCAGCGTAAGCCCTGGTGGCAGAAGGGCTGGTGCTGTTTGGCTGTTCAGCATGGGCGGCTGCGGATTGCCAGTATACAGTAAGCTCTATTTCTTAACTACTGGTTGACCAGGCTATCGCTGTCCACATTGTTCAATTTTATGTCCTGGATTTTAACCTTCATTCTGGCTTTCCTGCAACTCCATTGACATTTATTCCCTGCCTGCATGAATTTCTGAAAAAGCAGTTTTTTACTGTTTTCTTCTCCGCATACCAGAGACTGTGCGGCCTGCATATCAGTATTGCAGACTCTTTGATCTGGTAACATCCTTCTATCTCTCAACGATTCAGCCACCCAATTATTTAACCTTGAACTTGTTCATATCCAGACTCAAAACTATTCCAGAGACTGCGGGGCTCATATTATCTGCTTTAGTACGAGCCCTTTGATCTGGTGGTATCACTTTACGCTTGTTATTAGAGACTGCCTTAAGGTTTACTTAACAAGCTGCCTATTAAGGTGTGTTTGGTTGTCGCTGCCGGAGAACGTTGGTTTCCGTGTTTCAGCTGCAGAATCCTCACAGACTTTGAAAAACTGTACAATCAGAAGAATCCTACATTGGAGCCCGCATCTGAGCCCGCTCCTTTTCCCAGGATTCTTGCTACAATATCCAGGCTCTTGCACTCCAGCGCGCACTTCACCCGCAGATTAAGTAGCTGCTTACTAAGGCGCTGTTTGGCTGTTTGCGGCTTGCACGCAGCCGCTTGCGCCTCAATTTTCCTTGTGTAGACTTAGTCTGTGCTCCCATTTGTAATTACTAATTGATCTATTGCTTTTACTATCCAATTGTATAATTATATCATCTGCTCACTGTCATTTTATTCTGTGATAACTTTGTTGAGGGCGTTATGTATACACTAAAAAGTGCAATGCCTAATGGGCTGACACCGTGTCGTGCCCATGGAGAATCTAATAAGCTGAAACAAATGCGTAGCACGCCACGGAGACGCAACTCTGCTCGTATTGCGAACAGCGCCTTTTGCTCTGATGATATAAAACGCTTTTTTTTAATGAATTTAAACCACTATGCTGTGATTTCACCGGTAAAACAGCAGTCCCCTGTTTTAAATTCAACACGGTTGTACCAGATCCCGTGGAAAAAACTTTTGGGGAGTTTCAGATAACAATCTTATCAAAGAAGGTGAAATTCCTCCTTCCAAAGATTTTCAGCCAATGCCTGCAGTTTGTGAAGCTGTGTGTTCTCCAAGGCCTAATTTGAATCTAAATGCTAACTTGGAATCTCAACCACCTGGCCGGGATTTTGCTGTGCCAGTGGATGCCGGGGAGGCCCCAGTACCCCAAGCTTCTCATGCTCCCCACGATGCTCCCTCTGAGGCCTCCCCGCATGAAAATTGCCATGACCCCCCGGAGCCACGCTCCGCTGTAATTGAGATAGGTTCGAACCCATCCTTCTTGGAAGGGGAGGAGAAACAGGACTCATTGGAATTACCCAAAGTCTCCTTTATTTACTCTGATGCAGCAAACAGTATGGTTTCCTCGTTCGCTGCCCCTACTCCCCGTCGTGCCCCCGTGGTGTCCACATCGCCCCGCTGGGGCAATTTGGTAAGCCCCTCTCATGATCCAATTCCATCTTTAGTCGTTGCTCCTACAATCTTGATAGAGACTACGTTACATGCCATGAATTTGGCCATCTCCTCCCTTTTCAAGTTATTTGAAACATTGGACCGAAAACTACAGGCACATGATAAAAAGATTGAGAAATTATTACAATGGCAAACTTCTCTCTCAGATAGTATGGAAATGAATAGGCAAAAAAAGCAAAAACAAAGGCCTGTTAGCCCGCTAATCTCTGACACTATATCTATATGCCCAGCTATACATGCACAATCCACAAAATTTAAACTAATACCTGACTTTCCGTATGTAATCTATGATGGGTTTTCGTTGCCCCAAAAGATGGAAAAACCCAACGAAAAGGCCCCGACTGATCTTGTAGCCTGTTGTGCATCTAAGGAAAACCTTAGTGACCCAATTCAAGCATTTAATATCTTCTCGTTTAATGGTCCTAAGCAACTAGAAATGGCAATCAAATCAAAAAAGCCTCCGCCGCAGAAAACTACGAAAAACTGTAAGGCCCCTGCCAAGATGGCAAAATCAGCGACCAAGGCTTTTATTAAAGCTCTTTCATTGCCCAAGAAGAATATTACCTTGGCTGCAGAAGCAGTACAAAAAAAATATAGTGATTTGGCCATTGCGAAGAAAGTTACCAACTCCCTTTGCACACCTTAAATCGCTGCTTATGCGCCATTAGATGCCCTGGTGAAGGAGGCTGAACAGAATAATGAGTTGAATTTCCATCCCACGCCCCCCTCTTTACCCAAGGACTCGGATAATGCGCTAATTCAGTCTAAGGTGGGAGACACTCGCTCAGTGTTGACTCCCTTCTCTGTTGATGTGGTCTTAGACAAGAACATTGAAGCCAGACGTAATGAAATTAGAAAAGAGATTGATCACTATATGTCTATGCATAGAACTACGAAAGCTCCTGCTGTGATTCCTTCTGGTGCTAACTTACAGGATAAAAGCCAACTAATAACACAAATGGACACGGATCGAGAGGTACAGATACCACCTATGCCCAAGGTCCCTGAGTTGCCCTCTGTGAAAGAAATTACTGAACCTGTAAAGACTGTCTACACCTCTCATAACATACCCGTCACCCAGCAACATATTTTCAATACAATTGATCCCCCCAATGGAACAATCAATAAAAATTGTGGTGGAACAATATATGGCTACCCTGGATAAAAATGCATTATTACATAATAAGCCTGAGGCTGAGCCGTCTGTTATTCAACTACAAACAGATGATCAGCGGAGTTATCCTCTGGGACCCGTACTAAGGGGTAACACGCAAACACAATACCAAAACAATTCGCTGGGAATAACTTCACAGCGCCCTAATATGTCGCTGCCAGTAAAAGGCTTGAAAATGACATCCAAACAATCCCTTTATTCGCTAATAATTAGATGTAGAGACAGGCCATTTCTGAAGTGTGATGTAAATCGTACTAGCATTCTTGCAATTCCTTCGTTAGATGACCTCCAATCTTCGGATATAGATTTGGTTGCATTCATTCTGGATAGAGACCTATCCATTGCACGGGTTTGGGTATCTTCTCGAGTTGCCAAAAGAGAAATACACGAATTAGGCTCTGAGTTACTTATTGATGAGTCATGGCAAGTAACAGCCCCTGCCCCTCAAAGCCATCCAACATGAACATATGTTTCATATCAGAGGCAGCTTCATTTTGATCAGCCAATCACGCAAAATTACAACTCCATGTCCCGAGGTCCTCTACAGCAGCCGTAACTAACCCCTCCACACCTATTACCTTCTATGTTGCTGATAAGATGGAACACTCGTGGCCACGCCCATTTGTTGAGGAATGACACTAATGAGTTGACTCAGCATGATGTCATCTTATTTCAAGAGACTTGGGTTACGGAGCGTCCGCTGTGGGACAACTTTGATATTGTTTTCAATCCTGCAATACAATCTGTGAAAGGTTGCCCTATGTCAGGGCTATTGATGGCCATAAAAAAGAGTTCAGAAATTGTTCTAGAACATCAGTCTTCTCCTAATCAATTTATCCAATTGATTATAATTAAAATAGGACAACACAGATATGCGATAATAAATTTATATTGGAATCCAGTTGCAATGTCCACGAACGCATTTCTTAAGGATTTAGAAGATACATGGACAGAGATAATTAAACTCCCCATTTACCCTCACGTTATACTGGCGGGAGATATACATTTGCACTGCTAGGACTCTCTTTCTAAATGTATTGATAGCAGACTGACCTCTTGGAACTCTTTCATTGACTCAAAAAATGTGATTATGTTAAATGGCTCTTGTCCAGGTGATATACCACCGCAGAACACTTGGAAAAGAGGCCGCCTTGGTGCCATTATTGATTTCATCTATGTGAATCGGGAACTATTCTTGGATGTTAAACTGTTCTGTGTGATCCCTTCCAAGGATAGCGACCACAACATTTTGAATTTGAAACGGCAAATCATGGCCCAATCGAAAAAAATGGAGACATACAATACTTTTCAGCCCTTGTCTTTAAACAATGGAATGAATAGATTACATTGGACTGAAGATAATCTAGTGAAATTCGCCAGAGTATTTGAAAGGTCAACTGTGTATGAGTTGAATTTAGGCAACAATAATATACTAGAATATAGTGAACTATTATATACATTTGGTACTACAAACAAGGTGAAGGCAATCCACTCTCCATTACATACTTTTGATCCTGAAGTACAGAGACAAAAGTCCTGGTCCAGACGTGAAAAGAAAGTTGTCTTGGCTCTTCCTAGTCAAGAGAAATGGCAAGCTCTTAAGTTACTGAAAACAAGACATAAAAATTGGATGAAGGCCCACCGAGCTAGTCTCTACCAAAGGGACGGGGAATGTATGCTCCAAAAAATGGGAACCAAAAATTCGGCTCAATAAGACTAATGCTAAATCTCAGATTTCTTTACAAATTAACGATGTATCAGAGGCCCAATGGATCGAGCATTACACAAAATTATATGCTTGCTCAGAGGATTCAAGTCTCCTGTATAGCCGTTCTTATCAATGAGTTTTTAGTTTACATCTTACATTAACAGACAATTTATATTATATTAACAAATCTAGTCGTTCGCGTGCCCCTGGCCATGACGGGATCTCCAATCACATGATGAAGCAAGCCCCGGAAGTATGGGCAAAGATTTTAAATCAACTTTACACCCTAATTATACATACACAGACACCTCCCACATCCTGGTCTCTCTCTATTATTATCCCGGTGTTCAAGAAGGGTGATAGACAAAACCCTTCAAATTATAGACCAATTGCCCTTCTTGATACACTGGGCAAGATTTTTGCTTGTCTAATCCTGCGAGACCTGCGGGCCTGGATTGAAACTTCTGGTAATGCCGATGTTTTTCAAACTGGCTTTGTTGCAGGCAAAGGAATGGCTATAAACATTACTGCAATCAATTCCATAAAAGCCTTGTGTGAATATCAAAACCAACAACTGTTTTTAACATTCGTTGATTTTAGAGAGGCTTTTGACTCAATTGAAAGACAACTTTTAATTAACAAACTGATTAAAATGGACTGCCCTAGCTCACTACTTAGATTGATTGCACTTTTACATTCAGACACTGCAATCCAGATCAGAATCTCTTTAGCTGGGCAATTAACCTCAAAAATATTGACAGCACGGGGTCTCAAACAAGGCTGTATTCTGACGGCCACTATTTTTAACTTGTTTATCTTAGATATGGCCAAAAACTTTATCGACATCAACTCAGATGCTCCGAAACTAGTGCCA
Organism: Ambystoma mexicanum; assembly: GCF_040938575.1. NCBI lineage: Eukaryota > Metazoa > Chordata > Amphibia > Caudata > Ambystomatidae > Ambystoma > Ambystoma mexicanum. Next base: position 402,942 of record NW_027182465.1, on the reverse strand, counting down.
CATCAAATTGCATTGATTTTATATGCAGATGATCTCATTTTAATTTCCGAAACCCAGTCTGGTCTACAACGGTTAATAAAAGGACTTTCGTATTACGTTCAAGAAAATCACATGTCAATTAACCTAACCAAAACTCAGATTATGCAATGTGGTAATAGAAAATATCGCCCGCTTAAATCGTCCATCTGGACCTTTCTGGAAGAGCTCATTTGTATCACCCCACAATATAAATACTTAGGAGTGATTATTAACAATTTGAGGCTTGACCTTCCCTATGTTCTGGACATAAATCAAAAATTGCATACGCTAACTTGCCAAGCTAAAGTCCTCTTATACAAATATGGCAAATTCACATGCTCCCCGGTCTTCTTATATTATGCACAAAAAGTTTTACCAATTCTCACGTATGGTTCTGAAACAAAACATCCAAGGGAACGTGCGTTTTGGGATCGATTAGAGGGCAAATTATGGCGTGAAGTGTTCAAGCTGCCAAATTCAACTCCTGGGCCCTTGATACGCTACGAGTTAGGAGCACTTTCTATGTTTGTGTTTTATGCTTGGAAATTATGTTCGCTAATGAGGACATTTTTGTTGTTTATAAATTGTATTGATTTATCTCACATATTGGCCATTTATATGTTGAAATCTACCCATCCTTTTCCAACTAAGTGGAGAAGTTTTGTTACTAATCTGTTAGTAGATGCTGATATAACAATCGACTTGCTAATAACAAATCCTAATCGTGCTCAGAAGAAATTATATCACCACAATTGGATTTGTACCTTCGATCAATGCTCAATTTGCAAAGACTATAGCAGCCAACTTTTTGGATTGCAAAAAATGAGAACTACAGCATCTTACTTACTTACATTTCCATCATCTCACTTTAGAAATCATTACCTCAGGTTTAGACTCAACCTATGGCCCACTAAAGAAATCTTATGTAGAAGAGGACAACTAAAGAAACAGCAGAATATTTGCCGGTTTTGTCAACTGCCAGATTGTGAGGAAAATCTAAAACATTTAATAGTTGTTTGCTCCTCATTGAAGGAGCTACTCCGTAAATACTTTAAAAGAGTATATGAGAATTATAACCTGCTAACTATAGATGTACTCTGGTATAGAATATTTTCTTCTCCTCTGCAAGCTGTCCATATAGCTACTGTGCAACTTCTCTTAGAATTAAATCTAGAGACAACTGAACCCACATACTAACGTGGTCTAAATCGATCCAATAATTTGTTCAATGATAAAAATTCTGAGCTAACTTGTTCTCCAGTATACGTTCCAAATTGTGGGTTTTGCGAGTGCGGAAACTCTGTAAGAATTTAGAGACAGAAATTGCATAGGACCTGTATATATATATATGAATTGTGTTTGAATTTGTATGACTTCTATGACGTTTGAGACTCTAAAATGTAAAAATGTAAAAGTTGCTTTCATTTGTGTAATTTGATGTATTGAAACAATGAAATGTCTGATGTAATATTTATAACATGTTTTTTTTCTATTTGTTGTTGATTATGTGTGATATTGAAAGGTTGATTTATCAACCAAACAATTAATAATAAAAAATAAAAACATAAGATAGTTTCTTGTTAAGTTCAAGTTGCCCGAGATGTTTTTACTCAAGCAGTAGGTTTTCAAAAAGGATCTTTTTTGTACTGGGGGGTCCCACTCCACTGCCCATATGCTCCTTTTTATTAGCATTGGATTTGTAGCCAAAATGTATTTGGATGAGCCGTAATCGGTGAACAAGGTTTCACATGCCATCGTCCAGCTTACTGGCTGAGGAACCCATGAAAGTCTCAGCCAGTGTTTCTTTAGAACAACAGAACTTAGATGTGTATAACTCTATTCCAGACAATACTAAAGAGTATTACAAATACAGTGTTCTTGTGAATGGTCAGGAGACCCCTGCCATCAGAGACAATGGGGCCAGTATAACTGTAGTTGATGAAATATTTTTCAAGGAAGAGGATGTTGTTAAGGCACCCAAATTCCTAACTAAGCTTGCTGGAGGCCCTGTCCAAATGCTTCCACAGTTACCAGCTCTCATCCAGTGTAATGATATGACTATCAAAATACCTGTAAGTGTGCAGAGTGAAGTACTTGGGAGAGTCCTGTTGGGGAATGACTTAAACACTCTTGGAGTTTTATCAAGCACCCCCAGGCCTTCCAGCAAAAGGAAACAGGAGCAGACTAGGAAGGCCAGAGAGAGTACCTTAAGGGGCTCTCCAGAGGAGATTACAGAGGAAACTATAACTCCCAGTCCACAGGACTTACTGACTGCAATTTCAAAGAAGGAGGAAAGGGGGCAACCTAAAACCTCCAGGAAGAAAACAGCCAGCACTCCTGTGCTACCAACAAGGACATCCCGAGAGGACTGTCCAAGATCACACCTGTGATCCCTCCACCAGCTGAGGCTGAGTGTTTGGAAAACCTTGTGTGGTTGATTCAGCTGCTGAGGAATCAGAACTGGAATAGGACCTTGATCCTGTTGGAGATCTGGGTCCTAAAGACCACCCTGAGCTGCAGTCTTTACTGGTAGAAGGTGAACCCTGTAGGCCAGACTACAGCAGAGGTCAAAGAGAGTGTCCTACTCTTGAAGGTCTTCGCCAACAGGCAACTTCCCAGCTGAATGGGCAAGAGCCTGGGAAGCATAGGTTGTTCTGGGAAGATGGCCTCTTGTACAGTGAACCGACTGAGTCTATCCCAGGGGACTACCGAAGATGTGCAGTGCCTCTTGAAAGTAGACTCCATTTCCTACAGTTAGCCCATGAGATACCTTTGGCTGGTCACTTGAGTTTCAAAAAGACCAAGGAAAGGCTCTCTTTATACTTCTACTGGCCTAAGTTAGGGGCTGATATAGATAAGTACTGTAGGAGCTGTCACACTTGCCAAACCTCTGGCAAGAGTGGAGCCAAGAATGTGGCACCCTTGGTGCCTCTCCCAGTGGTGGGAGTCCCCTTTGAGAGCGTAGGAATCGACATTGTTGGTCCCTTAGACCCGCCAACATCTTCAGGAAAGAGGTTTATCCTGGTTGTTGTAGACCATGCTACTAGGTATCCGGTATCAATACCTATGAGAACTGTTACTGCTCAGGCTGTGGCTAAGGCCCTACTTGGTATTTTTTACCAGGGTAGGTTTTCCTAAGGAGGTTATCTCTGACAAGGGATCCAATTTTATGTCCCACTACATGCAGGGCATGTGGAAAAACTGTGGAGTAACTTACGAGTTCTCAACTGCCTACCATCCTCAGACAAATGGATTGGTAGAGAGATTTAACCGTACAATGGAGAGCATGATAGGTGCTTTAGAAGAACCCCTTAAAAGAAAGTGGGACCTTCTACTGCCATGCCATCTATTTGCATATAGAGAAGTCCTTCAGGAAGGAGTAGGATTTAGTCCCTTTGAACTTCTTTATGGCCATCCAGTTAGAGGCCCCTTGGCCCTAATTAAGGAGGGGTTGGAGAGTGCTCCTTCCCCAAAGCCAGTGAGACTCCCATTGACTTTGGAGGAAGCAATCTTCTTTATCTCAAGCATTGCCAAGGGCCCCGCAGGAAGCCGACAACCGACATGCACGGTAAACATTGGGGAAATCCCCACCCCAGTCCTCATAGATATGGGAGCATCGGTCTGTGTGTTAGCAACTGACCATTACGCAGCACTCCCTGGCCTGCCCGAGTTGGCAGAATCCACAGCGCGGATATGTGCATTTGGAGGTGACTCGCCACTCCCCCACTCAAGGGGTGTTTGTGGCACCGGTGTCCCACGGACAGAACAAGTTAAAAGCGAGGTTCTTCATCACAAGCATGAGCCCGCACTCCCTCTTAAGCTGCGCTGCCTCAGAGGCGCTGAACCTGGTGCACTTCACGTTTGCCGTATATCATACCGACCTGGAACGCCTGCTGCAGCATTTTGACATGATCTTCCACGGCATAGGGAAGCTAAAGGCCGACCCCATACGGCTTCACATCGACGGGTTGGTGAGGCCAACAGCGCTCAAGCATCGCCGCATCCCGTTCCACTTGAGGGCCCAGGTGGAGAAGGAGCTACAGACGATGGTCGACTTGGACATCATTGAGAGAGTGGAAGGGCCCACCCCGTGGGTCTCGCCAATAGTGGTGGCCCCAAAGCCGAAACAGCCCGGGGCAGTCCGCACCTGCGTGGACATGAGTCTGCCCAACCTGGCGATCAAAAGGGAACGTCACCTCACGCCCACCCTGGATGACATTGGTGGCGTACTGCAAGGGGCGAGAGTGTTCTCTAAACTGGACTTGAGGTCTGGCTACCACCAGCTGGAGCTCCACCCCGAGTCAAGATACATTAACACCTTTACGACTCACGAGGGGCTGTATCAGTTTAAGAGGCTCAGCTTCGGGGTCTCGTCGGCAGCAGAAGTTTTCCAAAATGCCATCAAGGGGGCCCTGTCGGGACTCAAAGGCGTAATCAACATGTCGGACGACATCCTGGTGTTCCGGAGGTCTGAGGCGGAACACCTAAAGTGCCTGGAAGACACCCTGAAAAGGCTCCACAGCCTTGGGCTGACTCTCCACAAACAGAAATGTGAGTTTTTGAAGGACAGGCTGGAATTCTTCGGCTTTGTGTTCCACGCCGGGGGCATTTCCCCGGATCCGGAGAAGGTAAAGGACATCCAGGAGGCCGCTCCCCCGGGGTCACCCGCGGAGGTCAGGAGCTTCCTGGGGATGGTCAACTACTGTGGCGATTTATTCGCGACTTGGCCTCTCTGTCGAAACCCTTGCGGGCACTGACCAGAAATATTGTGGCCTGGAACTGGACCGGGAAGGAACAGAGGGCTTTCGCCGCCATCAAGAATGCCCTGTCGGGGCAGGAGACGATGGTCTACTCCAATCCGGACCGGGATTCGGAGATCGTGGTGGATGCCAGCCCGGTGCGACTGAGGGCGGTCCTCATGCAGGTGGATCCCCAAGGGACCATGCGGCCCATTGAATATGCCAGCAAGGCTCTCACCGAGACCGAAAGGCGCTATTCTCAGATTGAGCGTGAAGCCTTGGCTATCCTATGGGGCTGCAAACACTTTCATGTTTACATTTTGGGGAAGTCTGTAGTGGTCGTGATGGATCATAAGCCCCTGATTCCGATCATGTCCGGGGCTTCGTCCAAACCACCACCGCGCATCGAGAGATGGATGCTCTCGCTGATGGAGTACGGGGTCAAGCTGATGTATCGTCCTGGTATCGTCCTGTGTTGGAAGTAGCTGTGTTTGGACTTGCTACTGGTGCTATTTGTATGCATTGAAAGACTTCTCCTGCGCCCAATGGAAGCTCCTTGGCCCCATTACAGCACTGCGAGCAGTCGGCTCTTGCTGGTAGGGAGGCGGATCTTCACGCACTCACGTGATAGCATCACGTGATCTTAGTGAAAGCTGCAAATTGCAACCAGCGTCACCCTCGCAGCGTAAGCCCTGGTGGCAGAAGGGCTGGTGCTGTTTGGCTGTTCAGCATGGGCGGCTGCGGATTGCCAGTATACAGTAAGCTCTATTTCTTAACTACTGGTTGACCAGGCTATCGCTGTCCACATTGTTCAATTTTATGTCCTGGATTTTAACCTTCATTCTGGCTTTCCTGCAACTCCATTGACATTTATTCCCTGCCTGCATGAATTTCTGAAAAAGCAGTTTTTTACTGTTTTCTTCTCCGCATACCAGAGACTGTGCGGCCTGCATATCAGTATTGCAGACTCTTTGATCTGGTAACATCCTTCTATCTCTCAACGATTCAGCCACCCAATTATTTAACCTTGAACTTGTTCATATCCAGACTCAAAACTATTCCAGAGACTGCGGGGCTCATATTATCTGCTTTAGTACGAGCCCTTTGATCTGGTGGTATCACTTTACGCTTGTTATTAGAGACTGCCTTAAGGTTTACTTAACAAGCTGCCTATTAAGGTGTGTTTGGTTGTCGCTGCCGGAGAACGTTGGTTTCCGTGTTTCAGCTGCAGAATCCTCACAGACTTTGAAAAACTGTACAATCAGAAGAATCCTACATTGGAGCCCGCATCTGAGCCCGCTCCTTTTCCCAGGATTCTTGCTACAATATCCAGGCTCTTGCACTCCAGCGCGCACTTCACCCGCAGATTAAGTAGCTGCTTACTAAGGCGCTGTTTGGCTGTTTGCGGCTTGCACGCAGCCGCTTGCGCCTCAATTTTCCTTGTGTAGACTTAGTCTGTGCTCCCATTTGTAATTACTAATTGATCTATTGCTTTTACTATCCAATTGTATAATTATATCATCTGCTCACTGTCATTTTATTCTGTGATAACTTTGTTGAGGGCGTTATGTATACACTAAAAAGTGCAATGCCTAATGGGCTGACACCGTGTCGTGCCCATGGAGAATCTAATAAGCTGAAACAAATGCGTAGCACGCCACGGAGACGCAACTCTGCTCGTATTGCGAACAGCGCCTTTTGCTCTGATGATATAAAACGCTTTTTTTTAATGAATTTAAACCACTATGCTGTGATTTCACCGGTAAAACAGCAGTCCCCTGTTTTAAATTCAACACGGTTGTACCAGATCCCGTGGAAAAAACTTTTGGGGAGTTTCAGATAACAATCTTATCAAAGAAGGTGAAATTCCTCCTTCCAAAGATTTTCAGCCAATGCCTGCAGTTTGTGAAGCTGTGTGTTCTCCAAGGCCTAATTTGAATCTAAATGCTAACTTGGAATCTCAACCACCTGGCCGGGATTTTGCTGTGCCAGTGGATGCCGGGGAGGCCCCAGTACCCCAAGCTTCTCATGCTCCCCACGATGCTCCCTCTGAGGCCTCCCCGCATGAAAATTGCCATGACCCCCCGGAGCCACGCTCCGCTGTAATTGAGATAGGTTCGAACCCATCCTTCTTGGAAGGGGAGGAGAAACAGGACTCATTGGAATTACCCAAAGTCTCCTTTATTTACTCTGATGCAGCAAACAGTATGGTTTCCTCGTTCGCTGCCCCTACTCCCCGTCGTGCCCCCGTGGTGTCCACATCGCCCCGCTGGGGCAATTTGGTAAGCCCCTCTCATGATCCAATTCCATCTTTAGTCGTTGCTCCTACAATCTTGATAGAGACTACGTTACATGCCATGAATTTGGCCATCTCCTCCCTTTTCAAGTTATTTGAAACATTGGACCGAAAACTACAGGCACATGATAAAAAGATTGAGAAATTATTACAATGGCAAACTTCTCTCTCAGATAGTATGGAAATGAATAGGCAAAAAAAGCAAAAACAAAGGCCTGTTAGCCCGCTAATCTCTGACACTATATCTATATGCCCAGCTATACATGCACAATCCACAAAATTTAAACTAATACCTGACTTTCCGTATGTAATCTATGATGGGTTTTCGTTGCCCCAAAAGATGGAAAAACCCAACGAAAAGGCCCCGACTGATCTTGTAGCCTGTTGTGCATCTAAGGAAAACCTTAGTGACCCAATTCAAGCATTTAATATCTTCTCGTTTAATGGTCCTAAGCAACTAGAAATGGCAATCAAATCAAAAAAGCCTCCGCCGCAGAAAACTACGAAAAACTGTAAGGCCCCTGCCAAGATGGCAAAATCAGCGACCAAGGCTTTTATTAAAGCTCTTTCATTGCCCAAGAAGAATATTACCTTGGCTGCAGAAGCAGTACAAAAAAAATATAGTGATTTGGCCATTGCGAAGAAAGTTACCAACTCCCTTTGCACACCTTAAATCGCTGCTTATGCGCCATTAGATGCCCTGGTGAAGGAGGCTGAACAGAATAATGAGTTGAATTTCCATCCCACGCCCCCCTCTTTACCCAAGGACTCGGATAATGCGCTAATTCAGTCTAAGGTGGGAGACACTCGCTCAGTGTTGACTCCCTTCTCTGTTGATGTGGTCTTAGACAAGAACATTGAAGCCAGACGTAATGAAATTAGAAAAGAGATTGATCACTATATGTCTATGCATAGAACTACGAAAGCTCCTGCTGTGATTCCTTCTGGTGCTAACTTACAGGATAAAAGCCAACTAATAACACAAATGGACACGGATCGAGAGGTACAGATACCACCTATGCCCAAGGTCCCTGAGTTGCCCTCTGTGAAAGAAATTACTGAACCTGTAAAGACTGTCTACACCTCTCATAACATACCCGTCACCCAGCAACATATTTTCAATACAATTGATCCCCCCAATGGAACAATCAATAAAAATTGTGGTGGAACAATATATGGCTAACCTGGATAAAAATGCATTATTACATAATAAGCCTGAGGCTGAGCCGCCTGTTATTCAACTACAAACAGATGATCAGCGGAGTTATCCTCTGGGACCCGTACTAAGGGGTAACACGCAAACACAATACCAAAACAATTCGCTGGGAATAACTTCACAGCGCCCTAATATGTCGCTGCCAGTAAAAGGCTTGAAAATGACATCCAAACAATCCCTTTATTCGCTAATAATTAGATGTAGAGACAGGCCATTTCTGAAGTGTGATGTAAATCGTACTAGCATTCTTGCAATTCCTTCGTTAGATGACCTCCAATCTTCGGATATAGATTTGGTTGCATTCATTCTGGATAGAGACCTATCCATTGCACGGGTTTGGGTATCTTCTCGAGTTGCCAAAAGAGAAATACACGAATTAGGCTCTGAGTTACTTATTGATGAGTCATGGCAAGTAACAGCCCCTGCCCCTCAAAGCCATCCAACATGAACATATGTTTCATATCAGAGGCAGCTTCATTTTGATCAGCCAATCACGCAAAATTACAACTCCATGTCCCGAGGTCCTCTACAGCAGCCGTAACTAACCCCTCCACACCTATTACCTTCTATGTTGCTGATAAGATGGAACACTCGTGGCCACGCCCATTTGTTGAGGAATGACACTAATGAGTTGACTCAGCATGATGTCATCTTATTTCAAGAGACTTGGGTTACGGAGCGTCCGCTGTGGGACAACTTTGATATTGTTTTCAATCCTGCAATACAATCTGTGAAAGGTTGCCCTATGTCAGGGCTATTGATGGCCATAAAAAAGAGTTCAGAAATTGTTCTAGAACATCAGTCTTCTCCTAATCAATTTATCCAATTGATTATAATTAAAATAGGACAACACAGATATGCGATAATAAATTTATATTGGAATCCAGTTGCAATGTCCACGAACGCATTTCTTAAGGATTTAGAAGATACATGGACAGAGATAATTAAACTCCCCATTTACCCTCACGTTATACTGGCGGGAGATATACATTTGCACTGCTAGGACTCTCTTTCTAAATGTATTGATAGCAGACTGACCTCTTGGAACTCTTTCATTGACTCAAAAAATGTGATTATGTTAAATGGCTCTTGTCCAGGTGATATACCACCGCAGAACACTTGGAAAAGAGGCCGCCTTGGTGCCATTATTGATTTCATCTATGTGAATCGGGAACTATTCTTGGATGTTAAACTGTTCTGTGTGATCCCTTCCAAGGATAGCGACCACAACATTTTGAATTTGAAACGGCAAATCATGGCCCAATCGAAAAAAATGGAGACATACAATACTTTTCAGCCCTTGTCTTTAAACAATGGAATGAATAGATTACATTGGACTGAAGATAATCTAGTGAAATTCGCCAGAGTATTTGAAAGGTCAACTGTGTATGAGTTGAATTTAGGCAACAATAATATACTAGAATATAGTGAACTATTATATACATTTGGTACTACAAACAAGGTGAAGGCAATCCACTCTCCATTACATACTTTTGATCCTGAAGTACAGAGACAAAAGTCCTGGTCCAGACGTGAAAAGAAAGTTGTCTTGGCTCTTCCTAGTCAAGAGAAATGGCAAGCTCTTAAGTTACTGAAAACAAGACATAAAAATTGGATGAAGGCCCACCGAGCTAGTCTCTACCAAAGGGACGGGGAATGTATGCTCCAAAAAATGGGAACCAAAAATTCGGCTCAATAAGACTAATGCTAAATCTCAGATTTCTTTACAAATTAACGATGTATCAGAGGCCCAATGGATCGAGCATTACACAAAATTATATGCTTGCTCAGAGGATTCAAGTCTCCTGTATAGCCGTTCTTATCAATGAGTTTTTAGTTTACATCTTACATTAACAGACAATTTATATTATATTAACAAATCTAGTCGTTCGCGTGCCCCTGGCCATGACGGGATCTCCAATCACATGATGAAGCAAGCCCCGGAAGTATGGGCAAAGATTTTAAATCAACTTTACACCCTAATTATACATACACAGACACCTCCCACATCCTGGTCTCTCTCTATTATTATCCCGGTGTTCAAGAAGGGTGATAGACAAAACCCTTCAAATTATAGACCAATTGCCCTTCTTGATACACTGGGCAAGATTTTTGCTTGTCTAATCCTGCGAGACCTGCGGGCCTGGATTGAAACTTCTGGTAATGCCGATGTTTTTCAAACTGGCTTTGTTGCAGGCAAAGGAATGGCTATAAACATTACTGCAATCAATTCCATAAAAGCCTTGTGTGAATATCAAAACCAACAACTGTTTTTAACATTCGTTGATTTTAGAGAGGCTTTTGACTCAATTGAAAGACAACTTTTAATTAACAAACTGATTAAAATGGACTGCCCTAGCTCACTACTTAGATTGATTGCACTTTTACATTCAGACACTGCAATCCAGATCAGAATCTCTTTAGCTGGGCAATTAACCTCAAAAATATTGACAGCACGGGGTCTCAAACAAGGCTGTATTCTGGCGGCCACTATTTTTAACTTGTTTATCTTAGATATGGCCAAAAACTTTATCGACATCAACTCAGATGCTCCGAAACTAGTGCCACATCAAATTGCATTGATTTTATATGCAGATGATCTCATTTTAATTTCCGAAACCCAGTCTGGTCTACAACGGTTAATAAAAGGACTTTCGTATTACGTTCAAGAAAATCACATGTCAATTAACCTAACCAAAACTCAGATTATGCAATGTGGTAATAGAAAATATCGCCCGCTTAAATCGTCCATCTGGACCTTTCTGGAAGAGCTCATTTGTATCACCCCACAATATAAATACTTAGGAGTGATTATTAACAATTTGAGGCTTGACCTTCCCTATGTTCTGGACATAAATCAAAAATTGCATACGCTAACTTGCCAAGCTAAAGTCCTCTTATACAAATATGGCAAATTCACATGCTCCCCGGTCTTCTTATATTATGCACAAAAAGTTTTACCAATTCTCACGTATGGTTCTGAAACAAAACATCCAAGGGAACGTGCGTTTTGGGATCGATTAGAGGGCAAATTATGGCGTGAAGTGTTCAAGCTGCCAAATTCAACTCCTGGGCCCTTGATACGCTACGAGTTAGGAGCACTTTCTATGTTTGTGTTTTATGCTTGGAAATTATGTTCGCTAATGAGGACATTTTTGTTGTTTATAAATTGTATTGATTTATCTCACATATTGGCCATTTATATGTTGAAATCTACCCATCCTTTTCCAACTAAGTGGAGAAGTTTTGTTACTAATCTGTTAGTAGATGCTGATATAACAATCGACTTGCTAATAACAAATCCTAATCGTGCTCAGAAGAAATTATATCACCACAATTGGATTTGTACCTTCGATCAATGCTCAATTTGCAAAGACTATAGCAGCCAACTTTTTGGATTGCAAAAAATGAGAACTACAGCATCTTACTTACTTACATTTCCATCATCTCACTTTAGAAATCATTACCTCAGGTTTAGACTCAACCTATGGCCCACTAAAGAAATCTTATGTAGAAGAGGACAACTAAAGAAACAGCAGAATATTTGCCGGTTTTGTCAACTGCCAGATTGTGAGGAAAATCTAAAACATTTAATAGTTGTTTGCTCCTCATTGAAGGAGCTACTCCGTAAATACTTTAAAAGAGTATATGAGAATTATAACCTGCTAACTATAGATGTACTCTGGTATAGAATATTTTCTTCTCCTCTGCAAGCTGTCCATATAGCTACTGTGCAACTTCTCTTAGAATTAAATCTAGAGACAACTGAACCCACATACTAACGTGGTCTAAATCGATCCAATAATTTGTTCAATGATAAAAATTCTGAGCTAACTTGTTCTCCAGTATACGTTCCAAATTGTGGGTTTTGCGAGTGCGGAAACTCTGTAAGAATTTAGAGACAGAAATTGCATAGGACCTGTATATATATATATGAATTGTGTTTGAATTTGTATGACTTCTATGACGTTTGAGACTCTAAAATGTAAAAATGTAAAAGTTGCTTTCATTTGTGTAATTTGATGTATTGAAACAATGAAATGTCTGATGTAATATTTATAACATGTTTTTTTTCTATTTGTTGTTGATTATGTGTGATATTGAAAGGTTGATTTATCAACCAAACAATTAATAATAAAAAATAAAAACATAAGATAGTTTCTTGTTAAGTTCAAGTTGCCCGAGATGTTTTTACTCAAGCAGTAGGTTTTCAAAAAGGATCTTTTTTGTACTGGGGGGTCCCACTCCACTGCCCATATGCTCCTTTTTATTAGCATTGGATTTGTAGCCAAAATGTATTTGGATGAGCCGTAATCGGTGAACAAGGTTTCACATGCCATCGTCCAGCTTACTGGCTGAGGAACCCATGAAAGTCTCAGCCAGTGTTTCTTTAGAACAACAGAACTTAGATGTGTATAACTCTATTCCAGACAATACTAAAGAGTATTACAAATACAGTGTTCTTGTGAATGGTCAGGAGACCCCTGCCATCAGAGACAATGGGGCCAGTATAACTGTAGTTGATGAAATATTTTTCAAGGAAGAGGATGTTGTTAAGGCACCCAAATTCCTAACTAAGCTTGCTGGAGGCCCTGTCCAAATGCTTCCACAGTTACCAGCTCTCATCCAGTGTAATGATATGACTATCAAAATACCTGTAAGTGTGCAGAGTGAAGTACTTGGGAGAGTCCTGTTGGGGAATGACTTAAACACTCTTGGAGTTTTATCAAGCACCCCCAGGCCTTCCAGCAAAAGGAAACAGGAGCAGACTAGGAAGGCCAGAGAGAGTACCTTAAGGGGCTCTCCAGAGGAGATTACAGAGGAAACTATAACTCCCAGTCCACAGGACTTACTGACTGCAATTTCAAAGAAGGAGGAAAGGGGGCAACCTAAAACCTCCAGGAAGAAAACAGCCAGCACTCCTGTGCTACCAACAAGGACATCCCGAGAGGACTGTCCAAGATCACACCTGTGATCCCTCCACCAGCTGAGGCTGAGTGTTTGGAAAACCTTGTGTGGTTGATTCAGCTGCTGAGGAATCAGAACTGGAATAGGACCTTGATCCTGTTGGAGATCTGGGTCCTAAAGACCACCCTGAGCTGCAGTCTTTACTGGTAGAAGGTGAACCCTGTAGGCCAGACTACAGCAGAGGTCAAAGAGAGTGTCCTACTCTTGAAGGTCTTCGCCAACAGGCAACTTCCCAGCTGAATGGGCAAGAGCCTGGGAAGCATAGGTTGTTCTGGGAAGATGGCCTCTTGTACAGTGAACCGACTGAGTCTATCCCAGGGGACTACCGAAGATGTGCAGTGCCTCTTGAAAGTAGACTCCATTTCCTACAGTTAGCCCATGAGATACCTTTGGCTGGTCACTTGAGTTTCAAAAAGACCAAGGAAAGGCTCTCTTTATACTTCTACTGGCCTAAGTTAGGGGCTGATATAGATAAGTACTGTAGGAGCTGTCACACTTGCCAAACCTCTGGCAAGAGTGGAGCCAAGAATGTGGCACCCTTGGTGCCTCTCCCAGTGGTGGGAGTCCCCTTTGAGAGCGTAGGAATCGACATTGTTGGTCCCTTAGACCCGCCAACATCTTCAGGAAAGAGGTTTATCCTGGTTGTTGTAGACCATGCTACTAGGTATCCGGTATCAATACCTATGAGAACTGTTACTGCTCAGGCTGTGGCTAAGGCCCTACTTGGTATTTTTTACCAGGGTAGGTTTTCCTAAGGAGGTTATCTCTGACAAGGGATCCAATTTTATGTCCCACTACATGCAGGGCATGTGGAAAAACTGTGGAGTAACTTACGAGTTCTCAACTGCCTACCATCCTCAGACAAATGGATTGGTAGAGAGATTTAACCGTACAATGGAGAGCATGATAGGTGCTTTAGAAGAACCCCTTAAAAGAAAGTGGGACCTTCTACTGCCATGCCATCTATTTGCATATAGAGAAGTCCTTCAGGAAGGAGTAGGATTTAGTCCCTTTGAACTTCTTTATGGCCATCCAGTTAGAGGCCCCTTGGCCCTAATTAAGGAGGGGTTGGAGAGTGCTCCTTCCCCAAAGCCAGTGAGACTCCCATTGACTTTGGCCCAGGCCTATTGATAAAAATTTCTGGTTGTATTTAATTAAAACTCTTTGTCCTGCCTATGAATGTATTTGGGCTGTCTATTCTTATAACCTTGTCTATTCCCTCCTTTATTAAATATCTGAAGTTCCATTTTGCTCCCACTTCATCTTGGAGCTAAACTTGCTCATTTACTTACCGGTTGGATTTTTGTGGTGCATTAGTGTGTGATATTGAGATGCTAGTGTAACGTTTTCTAACTGACTGAGTAAATAAATGTATATTTTTTACCAAGAAACCTTGAGTAAGTGTTTGCTTGAATAACTGTATTAGTTGGTCCTTTGTGTAACTTGTTCTACTGCTCACTTAAACTCTTGAGATAAGTCTGGCTGCTCAGCCATCACTACCACTTTACTGTGTAGTACAGGCTTGTACCAAAGGTGATATTGTGCTTACACTTGTAGACCTAATTGCCTGTAGTGTTCCCTAAGGGTACAGCAGGTGATTCTGCCTATCAGTGTGCTCTTGAAAAGAATTCCACAAATTCTACTGTCCGAAAATACTTGGGGTTAGCCGCGTTTGCTGATTTTCCCTTGGCGCCCGGGTAGCTGCACCCACACATATGAGGTACCGTTTTCGTCAGGACACCCGTGGGAACGCGATAAGGTAGGCCATGTGTTGTTGGCAGCGTGTTTCGGTGGGTGAGCCGAGTGAAATGAGCGGAAATTGTTTTTTTTTTCCGCCACATTTCGGATTTTGCCAAGGTTAATGTGTAATACATTCTGGGCCGATTTGCGCAAGTCAACCTCTGCAGATTCCCACGGGTGTCCTCTTTTCGGAAATGTATGAGGTTCCCTGTTTTCCTTGGTGGCTTGCACACCCTACGACCCATATCTGTATGGGGTGCATTTGCACAGAATTCCACAAATTCTGCTGTCTGAAAAGACTTGGGGTTAGCCGTGTTTTATGCTTTTCCCTTGGCACCTAGGTAGCTGTACCCACACATGCGAGGTACCATTTATGTCGGGACACCTGTGGGAATGCGGGAAGGTAGGCCGTGTGTTGTTGGCGGCGTGTTTCGGTGGGTGAGCCGAGCGAAATGTGCGGAAATTGGCTTTTTGTCGCAAAATTTCGGACTTTGCCGGGGTTTCTGGGTAATAAATTCTTTGCCGATTTGTGCAAGTCAAGCCTTTTCAGATTCCCACGGGTGTCTTGTTTTTGGAGATGCATGGAGTTTCCTGTTTTCCTTGGTGGCTTGGACACCCTAGGCCCATATCTTTATGGTGTGCGCTTAAACAGAATTCGACAAATTCTGCTGTCCGAAAAGATTTGGAGTTAGCTGCATTTTTGGCTTTCCCCTTGGCGGCCAGGTAGCTGCATCCACACACATGTGAGGTACTGTTTTCATCGGGACACCTGTGGGAACGCAGGAAGGTAGGCCATGTGTTGTGAGCCAAGTGAAATGTGTAGAAATTGTGTTTATTTTGCCACATTTCGGACTTTGGCAGAGTTTCTGGGTAAGCCCTCACACACACACCATGCACATGGATGACACACACATGCATGTGCACTCACCGGACAATGCCTCATAATCTAGCAGATCTCCCACGCCTTGGATCTGTTCCTCCGTGACATAGGTCCCAGCGACTGACTCATGTGGAGTGAGTTCCATGTCTTCTACTGGAGACCCACCTCCAGTCACTAGAGTTGCGGCATGACTTGAGGCCAGCTTCTTCTTTGCCCTGCGCTTTAGGTCATTCCAACGCTTATAGCAATCATTGGCTGTGCGCCACACGATTCCAAGGGCACTTACGATGTCCGCAATGGTCTGCCAGTGTGCCTGGCATTGTGCAAGTGTGGTCTTGGATCCTGATACAATGACCATTTCGTTATCATGTGCGGACACATACTCGACAAGTGCATTCAGTTCGGCATCCGTGAAGTTGGGCTTCCTCGACGGGCCTGACTGTGTAGCCATGTCTGGGGCATCAGCCTGTGCCGGACGAGCACTCTTCCTCTTCCGCTTGGAAGGTGGTGGGGATCCTGAGTGTCCTACGCCGCTCTGGACACTAGGGGCAGGAGCCCTGGTGGACTCTGTATCAGGAGTGTGGGATTGCACACTCAGCATGGGAGTTGGTGCAGGCATTGGCTCAAGTGTAATGGTGTCAGGGGGAATGTCAGCAGGATGGACTAGGACCGACACTGTCCTGGCTGGGTGTGTGAGTGCTGGGGTGGATGGAGCCGCAGCTGCCCCTGCAGGCTCTCCACCCTGCCTACTTGGGGCAGCTGATGACCTTGCTGCCCCTGATCCACGTGGCCTGATGACATCAACGTGCACCAGCGCACATGTCATAGGCCTGCTGACCTGGAAGTCAGCCATGGAGTCAGCCATGTCTGGTGCCACAATGGGCTGGTCCAACAAGGGCTGAGCATGGATGGTGTCAGCCACATCACCCTCAACCAGGGGGAACGGGGGGGTGATTATGGATGCCCTTGACTGGTCCTCCACACATGGGGGGACAGGGTCGCCCTGGAAGTAACAACCACGTCCCCTACTGGATCCACCACGGCCACCACTTGTGGCTCGTCCACCTTTGCCACCCTTACGGATTCCTCGCCTCCCAACCATGGCACTGATGTTAATGTGTGTATGGGAGTGGCTGTAGACTATTTTCCTGGGCAATTTGGGGGTAAAAGGGGTTGGGTACCAGATGGTAATCGTACCCTAGTGCTCTGGCAAGGCTGGATTTGACCCCTGGGGAAGGATGACGGGTCACGCAACGCACAGGAAGCCCAAAAAAGGGAGATAACGTGTACGCAACCCCTCGTAGACCACGTGTGTGGAAAAATGAACCTGCACTACGCTGTGGCACCCAGTAACACAAGAATTAACGTATGCGTGTCACACGCAGCCTAAACTGACCTCTGAAGGGGTAGGCTACACACGGGGCAAGCACAGATGTTAGATACGTGCGTGACTCACCGTTTGCCAGGAAAAAGAGCGTGAAAAAGAAGCGCGTGTGCGTGTTGGCAACACCCCTGCCAAAAGAAGAAATGTACGCTGTCTGAGGAGACAGGACAACAGTAGAAGGGAATGCTGTTTGAGGGAACAGGCCCAGGAAAACCAGAAAAAGAGAAAAAAGAGAAAAAGCTGTCAGAGGTAACAGTGAGTATGAACTTGAAACGCCGTGAAGTAAATCGCGTGTGAAACGACAAGAAGTGCAGATTTCACCCACTCGCTCTCCACGAAAAGCACGTACAAGGAAATGGTGTTCTACACGTACATTTTATGCAGGCCCACACGTCCAGCGTCACTTCCGCGTGTAAGCGCTAGGGCATTTCCACCAATTAGACGCTTTGTCACTTCTGCGTGTTCGCGCTAGTGCCATTTTCACCAATTACACGCTTTGTCACTTCCGCGTGTTTGCGCTAGGGCCATTTCCACCAATTACACGCTTTGTCACTTTCGCGTGTACGCGCTAGGGCCATTTCCACCAATTACATGCTTTGTCACTTCCGCGTGTACGCGCTAGGGCCATTTCCACATATTACACGCTTTGACATTCGGACGTGTCTTTAATTTTTTTAACACGCAACATTTCAGACTTGCGCCATATTCAACGTGCACGTGCCTTCATAGACGCGCATATGCTGGTGGCCTTTGGGCCAATGAATGTACAGACGTGTGCTGACGCGCTCACTGTCATAATGCCTACCTCCAAGGAGCCAGGCCCAGCCCAGCAACCCCAGAGGCAGACATCATTTTCCCCAAGGACGTCTCAGCGGGCCCAAGTTGGGTCCTTTTGGACGCAGTCCTGGCGCCTTTGGCGCCAGGCTCATTCTGGACCCCAGTCCTGGCACCTTAGGTTCCAGGCTCATAAAGCAAGACATGTGTGTAAGTGTTTTAATGTGCACTTACCTGAAGCAGACCGTGCTGCTACATCCAGGCCCTCTTGAGGACTGAATGGGACTACTTTATCTTTTGGACTACTTTATCACTCGGGTGTGGTCTGAGGAAGAATACATACCTGAGTGGAAGGATACATACCTGGAACTACTTTACAGGCTATTTAAACCACACCCGAAGAGCAGCACATGCTTCGCGTTGTTCTGCATCTAGCAGCTGGACGCTCACCGTGTTTGCTCCTGCATTCGGACTTCTGCCACGCCTGCCAGCATCCTCATCACCTACAAAGGAAGAGAAAGAGAGAATAGGAGAAGGAAAAGACTTTACCTGCAAGATCCGCATTCCGGAGTCAGCTCGCCGACGATCCTGCAAAGGAAGACACTTAATTTAAAAGCACATCGCATCGACCGCCGCAGCGCCGCATTCCACTCACCTTCACAGGGCGCCTCCATGTTCAGCAGCGATCACCCGGATTCGCAGCCACGCTTCCACGCCTAGGGAGAAAAAGACAAGAGCAAAGGTGAGAGAGAGAAGGGAATGAGGAAACCTAAACCTCCATGTTAAGACTTACCTGTTGGGTCATTCCCTCTTCATTTCGGGTCCGCGCCGCATCCAGGCGTTTCCGGCCCCCGGCCCCTATGGGGAAAAAGACATTAGCGTCAATGAGCGAATAAAAAGACATTACCCAAAAACGCTCATCAAGACTTACCTGATTTCTACAGGGATTGCACCTCGCATCTCGGGTCGGTGCCTTTTCCCCGGCATTCCGTACCCCGGCCCCTATGGGGAAAAAGACATTGACATTAGCATATTGATGCAAGGACAAAAGGGGAAACTTTCAAGGAACTTACCTGGAAGCCAAGCAAGTTTGGTTCTCATAAAACCAAGAATCCAGTGAAGTAACTGGATACCAACGCGCCCCTGCATCAGATGCAGGAAGGAGAGCTCGTCCTTCAAGACCCTAAGGTGAGACGCCACGGGAATCACAGAAGGGTTTCGAGGAGGGTGAGAGGAGAAAGGGGGAGGCTGGTAGCATTCCCCGCAGACAGTTAATCCCTTATTCTCGCCTACAGAAGGATACTTTTGCAAGCCGGACAAGCAGGAGTTGGGAGTCCGGTCCAGTCCATCTTCTGAGCCCCGCGCAACACCTTAGAAGAGGTCACAGCAGCACGATCCTGGCCAGCGCCTCCGTGGGAGTCAGGTGAACGTAACACTCACGCGCTAAGGGCCTTTCCTCGAATTACACGCAGACGTGCAGGATTTTCACATGCCAAATCACTCCGTATCAAGCTGGCCACGCGTTCACACACGGAAGACCACGCTCCTGCCCAGAAGGCCGAATTACTGCCCCCCAGAGCCCTGAGCACGCTCCCACCTGCCATCTGCTGCTGCCTGACTGCCTGCTGCCCACGTGCCCTGCCATTTGCTGCCTGCACATCAGCCAGGGGTGCTGTTGCTGTGACCACCCCTGCTGGAACAGCAGACTCCCGACTGCTTTTCCATCGCTCCACAGCCCAGCCCCAGGACCCAGTTGCCCACCCACTCCTGCCTCTGGGGTTGCCATGTCGGGCACTGCAACATCTGGCACCAGTGGCAACCCCCGGCCAAGGAGGCAGAGGGGCACCAGCTTCACTGCCACCGAAGTTGGTGCCCTGGTGGAGCATGTCCTGGGGCAGTATGATGCCCTCTTTGGAAGGTTGCGGCCGACAAGGAAGGACGGACTCGGATCTGGATGGACATCGTGACTGCCATCAACGCAGAGGAGGTGGCAGTCCGCGACTACAAACGTGTCAGGAAGCGCTGGGAGGACTTCAGGTCCAGGACCCTAAACAAGGCCCAGCGCCTCCTGAAGGCAGCGGATGCTAAGGGGCGCCATGGCCACTTGTCGGAAGATCAGATGAGGGTCCTGGAACGCATATCCCCAGCGCTCCACGTCCAGGTCCTTGAGATGCAGACCCGTCTGGAGTCGAGCGGTAAGTGTACATGCATACTGATTGTAAGCTGTGCGTGTGGTGGTGTGCCAGGAGTGTGCAGGTTAAACATGTATTTTTATGTGGCCAAGTAGGGGGGGGGTGTACAGGGCCGTGAGGGTGACTCATGCGATGGGTCTCATGTGTGACACATGGATGGTGCTTGTGTGTGTGGGCTTGCATGGCACAGGATGTGGAGGACTGATTGTCAGGTGTGACATGGATGGCGATCTGAACACTGCTACAGTTGGCGGAGGTGTACACATGCATGCAAGTTTGGTGGTGTGTGTGCATGTGTAGTGCACTCCCTGTGTTGCATGTGCTGTGTGGATGACCTTTGGCTGCTCATGCTGCTGTATGTGAATGGATGGTGCTGGCTGTTGCAATATGGCTGTGGTATGGCTCATGTGTGCAAGTTGAAATGACATGTGTGTTGGGGATTGTGATGCCATGTGTGAGGTTTACCAATGCCACTCATGTATAACTGTCATGTGTGTATGAGTCCATTGTACAGTGCCCTGATGCCTGTGTTTTCTTTCTCCCTGTCTGCAGCGTCAACTGATGAAGAGGGCGGAGAAGGTGCTGTGGAGCACAGCGGCAGGGGTCGTACCACCAGCCGGAGATGCAAGGCCTGGCTCCCCTCCCTGGTTCTGATCTCGTCGGGGAGTGAGGAGTCCGGTGCCGTATCCCAGGCCGCAGCTGCCGAGGGGAGGTCCAAGAGGCGGAGGTTGGAGTTGGACTCCTCGGCAGCAGAAGGGGCAGCTGGAACCCCACAGGGCCCAACAGAGGAAGATGGCACGGAGTCATCCAGGTTGGTGGGGGGTTTGGTGGAGGAGGAGGCCGTGCAAGCGACAGAGGCGGGGCCTGGAGGTGGGGATTCCACTGGTGCTAGTGGTGCAGTGCAGGATCAGGGACAGGAGGCAGCACAGACCGCCGCGGAGGTGCCTGTGTGCAATCCTGTCCCTGCTCCTGTCACTGCATCATCTTGCACCAGCGGGGATGCCTACCTCCAGACCCGTTCTCAGGGAGGGGATTGGCTTACAACACCTGGCCTTCCTCTCCCTGCGGATGTGGCTATCCTGCACCAGGTTGAGCCTCTCCAGGGTGGGATGTCGTTGCGTCAACGGGCCATGCAAGCTGACCTGCAGTCTTTTCATGATGAGTCTGCACGTCTTCTCGCATGGCTCGTTGACCGCGTTGACCCACTGGGACAGCTCACCAGGGCTGGATTCCTCCGTTTCCTGGACCTTGTTCCGACCGCCTCCTACACAGAACCCCCTATGCCCCAGTCGTCCTCCATGCCATCTTCCCACCCATGTGTCACCTGGGTGCCCTGTGGAGCTGCCTCTGACCGTGCGGCCTGGCTGGTGGACAACAGATCCCTGCCACAGTCAGGAGTCGGAGGTCCAGCAGGGGTGGCCACATCAACAACTGCACCCCAGCTGGAGGAGGATGTGCAGGCACCATTGGACAGGGCACATGGGCAGCAGCAGCTGCAGCAGCAGGAGGCTGTAGGTGGGAGCCACGGTAGCTCGGGGCCTTCAACATCGGAGGGGCAGGCATCGGCCGGAGGGCAGGAGGACCCTGGACGGGAAGTGTCTTCCATGTGGCAGCGGTTGGGCCACGCCATAGATGCGGAGCGGTGGCGGGCGGAAGAGGCGCGGCTCACGATGGTCAGGGCGGAGAACTCCATGCGGAGGGCCCTGAGGCGGGCCGAGTGCCTCGAGGCAATCCGCAGGGAGTAGGAGGTGAACATGTCGGCGTCCCTGCGGACCCTCAGGGCCATGGAACAGGACCGCCTCCGGGACATAGACGAGGAGTTCGATGATGCCCTGGCCCGGAACACCACTGAGTGAGCCGCTGGACTGGCCCGCCGCCATTGTATATAGTTATTTAGTGATAGGTTTCCTTTATTGTTTGTTTTTATTTGGAGTCGACGGACACTGCTCCACCTTTTGTATATAGTTCCATTTTAGATAGTTTTTTTTTAGGTTTCATTTCTTCTGTTGGGATGATGGACCCTGAATACTTTGTACATAGTTGGACTTTGATTTTGGATTGTTTTCTTACTATGAATATTTTTTCCCATGGAGCAATGGTTTTCTTTTTTACCTTCATTTTCTTTTTATGGACTGGAACTCAGGAAGACTTTTTTTGTATTATCATTTATTGATTTTAAGTAGAAAAGGGACAGCCAGGTTTATTATCTGTTATTTTTAATTGTGTTTTTGCCATGAATGTTGTTTTTAATACATTATTTTGTTTTTTTAATTCTTCATTGTGTGGTTTCATCTCATTGTTTTCATGCATGCCATGATATGGGTTTTCAGGTTCACTTGCAACCATTGTGTGTGAGACACATGTGTCCATTTACATTGTTTCAATTGGAGTAGTATCATGGGCACATGTAAAACTTGGTTGTGTCTTTGCGCAGTGGTGGCTGGCCATTAGGCCCATGCTTGAGGATTGTCAGGGACTGTGGGCAGGGGTACATGTGTGGGGGCCTGGTGGAGGGTGCCCCTCAGTGCTTGGGGGTGGGAGACATGAGTGGGGGCCTGGTGGAGGGTTCCCCTCAGTGCTGGGGACATGAGTGGGGGCCTGGTGGAGGGTGCCCCTCAGTGCTGGGGGGTGGGGGTGGGTGGGAGACATGAGTGGGGGCCTGGTGGAGGGTGCCCCTCAGTGCTGGGGGACATGAGTGGGGGCCTGGTGGAGGGTGCCCCTCAGTGAAGGGGGGTGGGGGTGGGTGGGAGACATGAGTGGGGGCCTGGTGGAGGGTGCCCCTCAGTGCTGGGGGACATGAGTGGAGGCCTGGTGGAGGGTGCCCCTCGGTGCTGGGGGACATGTGTCGGGGCCTGGTGGAGGCTGCCCCTCAGTGCTGGGGGGTGGGAGACATGAGTGGGGGCCTGGTGGAGGGTGCCCCTCAGTGCTGGGGGACATGAGTGGGGGCCTGGTGGAGGGTGCCCCTCAGTGCTGGGGGACATAAGTGGGGGCCTGGTGCAGGGTGCCCCTCAGTGCTGGGGGACATGAGTGGGGGCCTGGTGGAGGGTGCCCCTCAGTACTGTGGGGTGGGGGTGGGTGGGAGACATGAGTGTGGGCCTGGTGGAGGGTGCCCCTCAGTGCTGGGGGTGGGGGGGGTGGGAGACATGCGTGGGGGACTGGTGGAGGGTGCCCCTCAGTGCTGGGAGACATGAGTGGGGGCCTGGTGGAGGGTGCCCCTCAGTGCTGGGGGACATGAGTGGGGGCCTGGTGGAGGGTGCCCCTCAGTGCTGGGGGGTGGGAGACATGAGTGGGGGCCTGGTGGAGGGTGCCCCTCAGTGCTGGGGGACATGAGTGGGGGCCTGGTGGAGGGTGCCCCTCAGTGCTGGGGGGTGGGAGACATGAGTGGGGGCCTGGTGGAGGGTGCCCCTCAGTGCTGGGGGACATGAGTGGGGGCCTGGTGGAAGGTGCCCCTCAGTGCTGGGGGACATGAGTGGGGGCCTGGTGGAGGGTGCCCCTCAGTGCTGGGGGACATAAGTGGGGGCCTGGTGCAGGGTGCCCCTCAGTGCTGGGGGACATGAGTGGGGGCCTGGTGGAGGGTGCCCCTCAGTACTGTGGGGTGGGGGTGGGTGGGATACATGAGTGTGGGCCTGGTGGAGGGTGCCCCTCAGTGCTGGGGGACATGAGTGGGGGCCTGGTGGAGGGTGCCCCTCAGTGCTGGGGGTGGGGGGGTGGGAGACATGAGTGGGGGCCTGGTGGAGGGTGCCCCTCAGTGCTAGGAGACATGAGTGGGGGCCTGGTGGAGGGTGCCCCTCAGTGCTGGGGGGTGGGAGACATGTGTGGGGGCCTGGTGAAGGGTGCCCCTCAGTGCTGGGGGACATGAGTGGGGGCCTGGTGGAGGGTGCCCCTCACTGCTGGGGGACATGAGTGGGGGCCTGGTGGAGCGTGCCCCTCAGTGCTGGGGGGTGGGAGACATGAGTGGGGGCCTGGTGGAGGCTACCCATCAGTGCTGGGGGACATGAGTGGGGGCCTGGTCGAGGGTGCCCCTCAGTGCTGGGGGACATGAGTGGGGGCCTGGTGGAGAGTGCCCCTCAGTGCTGGGGGGTGGGAGACATGAGTGGGGGCCTGGTGGAGGGTGTCCCTCAGTGCTGGGGGACATGAGTTGGGGCCTGGTGGAGGGTGCCCCTCAGTGCTGGGGGTGGGGGTGGGTGGGAGACATGAGTGGGGGCCTGGTGGAGGGTGCCCCTCAGTGCTGGGGGACATGAGTGGGGGCCTGGTGGAGGGTGCCCCTCAGTGCTGGGGGACATGAGTGGGGGCCTGGTGGAGGGTGCCCCTCAGTGCTGGGGGGTGGGAGATATGAGTGGGGGCCTGGTGGAGGGTGCCCCTCAGTGCTGGTGGACATGAGTGGGGGCCTGGTGGAGGGTGCTCCTCAGTGCTGGGGGACATGAGTGGGGGCCTGGTGAAGGGTGCCCCTCAGTGCTGGGGGGTGGGAGACATGAGTGGGGGCCTGGTGGAGGGTGCCCCTCAGTGCTGGGGGACATGAGTGGGGGCCTCGTGGAGGGTGCCCCTCAGTGCTGGGGGACATAAGTGGGGGCCTGGTGGAGGGTGCCCCTCAGTGCTGGGGGGTGGGGGGTGGGAGACATGAGTGGGGCCTGGTGGAGGGTGCCACACAGTGCTGGGAGACATGAGTGGGGGCCTGGTGGAGGGTGCCCCTCAGTGCTAGGGGGTAGGAGACATGAGTGGGGGCCTGGTGGAGGGTGCCCCTCAGTGCTGGGAGACATGAGTGGGGGCCTGGTGCAGGGTGCCCCTCAGTGCTGGGGGACATGAGTGGGGGCCTGGTGGAGGGTGCCCCTCAGTGCTGTGGGGTGGGGGTGGATGGGAGACATGAGTGTGGGCCTGGTGGAGGGTGCCCCTCAGTGCTGGGGGACATGAGTGGGGGCCTGGTGGAGGGTTCCCCTCAGTGCTGGGGGTGGGGGGGTGGGAGACATGAGTGGGGGCCTGGTGGAGGGTGCCCCTCAGTGCTGGGAGACATGAGTGGGGGCCTGGTGGAGGGTGCCCCTCAGTGCTGGGGGACATGAGTGTGGGCCTGGTGGAGGGTGCCCCTCAGTGCTGGGGGTGGGGGGGTGGGAGACATGCGTGGGGGACTGGTGGAGGGTGCCCCTCAGTGCTGGGAGACATGAGTGGGGGCCTGGTGGAGGGTGCCCCTCAGTGCTGGGGGAGATGAGTGGGGGCCTGGTGGAGGGTGCCCCTCAGTGCTGGGGGGTGGGAGACATGAGTGGGGGCCTGGTGGAGGGTGCCCCTCAGTGCTGGGGGACATGAGTGGGGGCCTGGTGGAGGGTGCCCCTCAGTGCTGGGGGGTGGGAGACATGAGTGGGGGCCTGGTGGAGGGTGCCCCTCAGTGCTGGGGGACATGAGTGGGGGCCTGGTGGAAGGTGCCCCTCAGTGCTGGGGGACATGAGTGGGGGCCTGGTGGAGGGTGCCCCTCAGTGCTGGGGGACATAAGTGGGGGCCTGGTGCAGGGTGCCCCTCAGTGCTGGGGGACATGAGTGGGGGCCTGGTGGAGGGTGCCCCTCAGTACTGTGGGGTGGGGGTGGGTGGGAGACATGAGTGTGGGCCTGGTGGAGGGTGCCCCTCAGTGCTGGGGGACATGAGTGGGGGCCTGGTGGAGGGTGCCCCTCAGTGCTGGGGGTGGGGGGGTGGGAGACATGAGTGGGGGCCTGGTGGAGGGTGCCCCTCAGTGCTAGGAGACATGAGTGGGGGCCTGGTGGAGGGTGCCCCTCAGTGCTGGGGGACATGAGTGGGGGCCTGGTGGAGGGTGCCCCTCAGTGCTGGGGGGTGGGAGACATGTGTGGGGGCCTGGTGAAGGGTGCCCCTCAGTGCTGGGGGACATGAGTGGGGGCCTGGTGGAGGGTGCCCCTCACTGCTGGGGGACATGAGTGGGGGCCTGGTGGAGCGTGCCCCTCAGTGCTGGGGGGTGGGAGACATGAGTGGGGGCCTGGTGGAGGCTGCCCATCAGTGCTGGGGGACATGAGTGGGGGCCTGGTCGAGGGTGCCCCTCAGTGCTGGGGGACATGAGTGGGGGCCTGGTGGAGAGTGCCCCTCAGTGCTGGGGGGTGGGAGACATGAGTGGGGGCCTGGTGGAGGGTGTCCCTCAGTGCTGGGGGACATGAGTTGGGGCCTGGTGGAGGGTGCCCCTCAGTGCTGGGGGTGGGGGTGGGTGGGAGACATGAGTGGGGGCCTGGTGGAGGGTGCCCCTCAGTGCTGGGGGACATGAGTGGAGGCCTGGTGGAGGGTGCCCCTCAGTGCTGGGGGACATGAGTGGGGGCCTGGTGGAGGGTGCCCCTCAGTGCTGGGGGGTGGGAGATATGAGTGGGGGCCTGGTGGAGGGTGCC
Organism: Ambystoma mexicanum; assembly: GCF_040938575.1. NCBI lineage: Eukaryota > Metazoa > Chordata > Amphibia > Caudata > Ambystomatidae > Ambystoma > Ambystoma mexicanum. The sequence goes on along the minus strand of NW_027182465.1, from coordinate 376,367 downwards.
CCTCAGTGCTGGTGGACATGAGTGGGGGCCTGGTGGAGGGTGCTCCTCAGTGCTGGGGGACATGAGTGGGGGCCTGGTGAAGGGTGCCCCTCAGTGCTGGGGGGTGGGAGACATGAGTGGGGGCCTGGTGGAGGGTGCCCCTCAGTGCTGGGGGACATGAGTGGGGGCCTCGTGGGGGGTGCCCCTCAGTGCTGGGGGACATAAGTGGGGGCCTGGTGGAGGGTGCCCCTCAGTGCTGGGGGGTGGGGGGTGGGAGACATGAGTGGGGCCTGGTGGAGGGTGCCACACAGTGCTGGGAGACATGAGTGGGGGCCTGGTGGAGGGTGCCCCTCAGTGCTAGGGGGTAGGAGACATGAGTGGGGGCCTGGTGGAGGGTGCCCTTCAGTGCTGGGAGACATGAGTGGGGGCCTGGTGCAGGGTGCCCCTCAGTGCTGGGGGACATGAGTGGGGGCCTGGTGGAGGGTGCCCCTCAGTGCTGTGGGGTGGGGGTGGATGGGAGACATGAGTGTGGGCCTGGTGGAGGGTGCCCCTCAGTGCTGGGGGACATGAGTGGGGGCCTGGTGGAGGGTTCCCCTCAGTGCTGGGGGTGGGGGGTGGGAGACATGAGTGGGGGCCTGGTGGAGGGTGCCCCTCAGTGCTGGGAGACATGAGTGGGGGCCTGGTGGAGGGTGCCCCTCAGTGCTGGGGGACATGAGTGGGGGCCTGGTGGAGGGTGCCCCTCAGTGCTGGGGGGTGGGAGACATGAGTGGGGGCCTGGTGGAGGGTGCCCCTCAGTGCTGGGGGACATGAGTGGGGGCCTGGTGGAGGGTGCCCCTCAGTGCTGGGGGACATGAGTGGAGGCCTGGTGGAGGGTGCCCCTCAGTGCTGGGGGGTGGGGGTGGGTGGGAGACATGAGTGGGGGCCTGGTGGAGGGTGCCCCTCAGTGCTGGGGGACATGAGTGGGGGCCTGGTGGAGGGTGCCCCTCAGTGCTGGGGGGTGGGGGTGGGTGGGAGACATGAGTGGGGGCCTGGTGGAGGGTGCCCCTCAGTGCTGGGGGACATGAGTGGAGGCCTGGAGGAGGGTGCCCCTCAGTGCTGGGGGACATGTGTGGGGGCCTGGTGGAGGGTGCCCCTCAGTGCTGGGGGGTGGGAGACATGAGTGGGGGCCTGGTGGAGGGTGCCCCTCAGCGCTGGGGGACATGAGTGGGGGCCTGGTGGAGGGTGCCCCTCAGAGCTGGGGGGTGGGGGGGTGGGAGACATGAGTGGGGCCTGGTGGAGGGTGCCCCTCAGTGCTGGGAGACATGAGTGGGGGCCTGGTGGAGGGTGCCCCTCAGTGCTAGGGGTGGGAGACATGAGTGGGGGCCTGGTGGAGGGTGCCCCTCAGTGCTGGGAGACATGAGTGGGGGCCTGGTGCAGGGTGCCCCTCAGTGCTGGGGGACATGAGTGGGGGCTTGGTGGAGGGTGCCCCACAGTACTGTGGGGTGGGGGTGGGTGGGAGACATGAGTGTGGGCCTGGTGGAGGGCGCCCCTCAGTGCTGGGGGACATGAGTGGGGGCCTGGTGGAGGGTGCCCCTCAGTGCTGGGGGTGGGGGGTGGGAGACATGAGTGGGGGCCTGGCGGAGGGTGCCCCTCAGTGCTGGGAGACATGAGTGGGGGCCTGGTGGAGGGTGCCCCTCAGTGCTGGGGGACATGAGTGGGGGCCTGGTGGAGGGTGCCCCTCAGTGCTGGGGGGTGGGAGACATGAGTGGGGGCCTGGTGGAGGGTGCCCCTCAGTGCTGGGGGACATGAGTGGAGGCCTGGTGGAGGGTGCCCCTCAGTGCTGGGGGACATGTGTGGGGGCCTGGTGGAGGGTGCCCCTCAGTGCTGGGGGGTGGGAGACATGAGTGGGGGCCTGGTGGAGGGTGCCCCTCAGTGCTGGGGGACATGAGTGGGGGCCTGGTGGAGGGTGCCCCTCAGTGCTGGGGGACATGAGTGGGGGCCTGGTGGAGGGTGCCCCTCAGTGCTGGGGGACATAAGTGGGGGCCTGGTGGAGGGTGCACCTCAGAGCTGGGGGGTGGGGGGTGGGAGACATGAGTGGGGCCTGGTGGAGGGTGCCCCTCAGTGCTGGGAGACATGAGTGGGGGCCTGGTGGAGGGTGCCCCTCAGTGCTAGGGGGTGGGAGACATGAGTGGGGGCCTGGTGGAGGGTGCCCCTCAGTGCTGGGAGACATGAGTGGGGGCCTGGTGCAGGGTGCCCCTCAGTGCTGGGGGACATGAGTGGGGGCCTGGTGGAGGGTGCCCCTCAGTACTGTGGGGTGGGGGTGGGTGGGAGACATGAGTGTGGGCCTGGTGGAGGGTGCCCCTCAGTGCTGGGGGACATGAGTGGGGGCCTGGTGGAGGGTGCCCCTCAGTGCTGGGGGTGGGTGGGTGGGAGACATGAGTGGGGGCCTGGTGGAGGGTGCCCCTCAGTGCTGGGAGACATGAGTGGGGCCTGGTGGAGGGTGCCCCTCAGTGCTGGGGGACATGAGTGGGGGCCTGGTGGAGGGTGCCCCTCAGTGCTGGGGGGTGGGAGACATGAGTGGGGGCCTGGTGGAGGGTGCCCCTCAGTGCTGGGGGACATGAGTGGGGGCCTGGTGGAGGGTGCCCCTCACTCCTGGGGGACATGAGTGGGGGCCTGGTGGAGCGTGCCCCTCAGTGCTGGGAGGTGGGAGACATGAGTGGGGGCCTGGTGGAGGCTGCCCCTCAGTGCTGGGGGACATGAGTGGGGGCCTGGTGGAGGGTGCCCCTCAGTGCTGGGAGACATGAGTGGGGGCCTGGTGGAGGGTGCCCCTCAGTGCTGGGGGGTGGGAGACATGAGTGGGGGCCTAGTGGAGGGTGTCCCTCAGTGCTGGGGGACATGGGTTGGGGCCTGGTGGAGGGTGCCCCTCAGTGCTGGGGGTGGGGGTGGGTGGGAGACATGAGTGGGGGCCTGGTGGAGGGTGCCCCTCAGTGCTGGGGGACATGAGTGGGGGCCTGGTGGAGGGTGCCCCTCAGTGCTGGGGGGTGGGGGTGGGTGGGAGACATGAGTGGGGGCCTGGTGGAGGGTGCCCCTCAGTGCTGGGGGACATGAGTGGGGGCCTGGTGGAGGGTGCCCCTCAGTGCTGGGGGTGGGTGGGTGGGAGACATGAGTGGGGGCCTGGTGGAGGGTGCCCCTCAGTGCTGGGGGACATGAGTGTGGGCCTGGTGGAGGGCGCCCCTCAGTGCTGGGGGACATGAGTGGGGGCCTGGTGGAGGGTGCCCCTCAGTGCTGGGGGTGGGGGGTGGGAGACATGAGTGGGGGCCTGGTGGAGGGTGCCCCTCAGTGCTGGGAGACATGAGTGGGGGCCTGGTGGAGGGTGCCCCTCAGTGCTGGGGGACATGAGTGGGGGCCTGGTGGAGGGTGCCCCTCAGTGCTGGGGGGTGGGAGACATGAGTGGGGGCCTGGTGGAGGGTGCCCCTCAGTGCTGGGGGACACGAGTGGAGGCCTGGTGGAGGGTGCCCCTCAGTGCTGGGGGACATGTATGGGGGCCTGGTGGAGGGTGCCCCTCAGTGCTGGGGGGTGGGAGACATGAGTGGGGGCCTGGTGGAGGGTGCCCCTCAGTGCTGGGGGACATGAGTGGGGGCCTGGTGGAGGGTGCCCCTCAGTGCTGGGGGACATGAGTGGGGGCCTGGTGGAGGGTGCCCCTCAGTGCTGGGGGACATAAGTGGGGGCCTGGTGGAGGGTGCCCCTCAGAGCTGGGGGGTGGGGGGTGGGAGACATGAGTGGAGCCTGGTGGAGGGTGCCCCTCAGTGCTGGGGGACATGAGTGGGGGCCTGGTGGAGGGTGCCCCTCAGTGCTGGGAGACATGAGTGGGGGCCTGGTGGAGGGTTCCCCTCAGTGCTGGGGGTGGGGGGGTGGGAGACATGAGTGGGGGCCTGGTGGAGGGTGCCCCTCAGTGCTGGGAGACATGAGTGGGGGCCTGGTGAAGGGTGCCCCTCAGTGCTGGGGGGTGGGAGACATGAGTGGGGGCCTGGTGGAGGGTGCACCTCAGTGCTGGGGGACATGAGTGGGGGCCTGGTGGAGGGTGCCCCTCAGTGCTGGGGACATGAGTGGGGGCCTGGTGGAGGGTGCCCCTCAGAGCTGGGGGGTGGGGGGGTGGGAGACATGAGTGGGGCCTGGTGGAGGGTGCCCCTCAGTGCTGGGAGACATGAGTGGGGGCCTGGTGGAGGGTGCCCCTCAGTGCTAGGGGGTGGGAGACATGAGTGGGGGCCTGGTGGAGGGTGCCCCTCAGTGCTGGGAGACATGAGTGGGGGCTTGGTGCAGGGTGCCCCTCAGTGCTGGGGGACATGAGTGGGGGCCTGGTGGAGGGTGCCCCTCAGTACTGTGGGGTGGGGGTGGGTGGGAGACATGAGTGTGGGCCTGGTGGAGGGTGCCCCTCAGTGCTGGGGGACATGAGTGGGGGCCTGGTGGAGGGTGCTCCTCAGTGCTGGGAGTGGGGGGGTGGGAGACATGAGTGGGGGCCTGGTGGAGGGTGCCCCTCAGTGCTGGGAGACATGAGTGGGGGCCTGGTGGAGGGTGCCCCTCAGTGCTGGGGGACATGAGTGGGGGCCTGGTGGAGGGTGCCCCTCAGTGCTGGGGGGTGGGAGACATGAGTGGGGGCCTGGTGGAGGGTGCCCCTCAGTGCTGGGGGACATGAGTGGGGGCCTGGTGGAGGGTGCCCCTCACTCCTGGGGGACATGAGTGGGGGCCTGGTGGAGCGTGCCCCTCAGTGCTGGGGGGTGGGAGACATGAGTGGGGGCCTGGTGGAGGCTGCCCCTCAGTGCTGGGGGACATGAGTGGGGGCCTGGTGGAGGGTGCCCCTCAGTGCTGGGGGACATGAGTGGGGGCCTGGTGGAGGGTGCCCCTCAGTGCTGGGGGGTGGGAGACATGAGTGGGGGCCTAGTGGAGGGTGTCCCTCAGTGCTGGGGGACATGGGTTGGGGCCTGGTGGAGGGTGCCCCTCAGTGCTGGGGGGTGGGAGACATGAGTGGGGGCCTGGTGGAGGGTGCCCCTCAGTGCTGGGGGACATGAGTGGGGGCCTGGTGGAGGGTGCCCCTCAGTGCTGGGGGGTGGGGGTGGGTGGGAGACATGAGTGGGGGCCTGGTGGTGGGTGCCCCTCAGTGCTGGGGGACATGAGTGGGGGCCTGGTGGAGGGTGCCCCTCAGTGCTGGGGGGTGGGAGACATGAGTGGGGGCCTGCTGGAGGGTGCCCCTCAGTGCTGGGGGACATGAGTGGGGGCCTGGTGGAGGGTGCCCCTCAGTGCTGGGGGACATGAGTGGGGGCCTGGTGGAGGGTGCCCCTCAGTGCTGGGGGGTGGGAGACATGAGTGGGGGCCTGGTGGAGGGTGCCCCTCAGTGCTGGGGGACATGAGTGGGGGCCTGGTGGAGGGTGCCCCTCAGTGCTGGGGGACATGAGTGGGGGCCTGGTGGAGGGTGCCCCTCAGTGCTGGGGGGTGGGGGGGTGACAGACATGAGTGGGGGCCTGGTGGAGGGTGCCCCTCAGTGCTGGGGGGTGGGAGACATGAGTGGGGGCCTGGTGGAGGGTGCCCCTGAGAGCTGGGAGACATGAGTGGGGGCCTGGTGCAGGGTGCCCCTCAGTGCTAGGGGACATGAGTGGGGGCCTGGTAGAGGGTGCCCCTCAGTGATGGGGGTGGAGGGGTGGGAGACATGAGTGGGGGCCTGGTGGAGGGTGCCCCTCAGTGCTGGGAGACATGAGTGGGGGCCTGGTGGAGGGTGCCCCTCAATGCTGGGGGACATGAGTGGGGGCCTGGTGGAGGGTGCCCCTCAGTGCTGGGGGGGTGGGAGATATGAGTGGGGGCCTGGTGGAGGGTGCCCCTCAGTGCTGGGGGACATGAGTGGGGGCCTGGTGGAGGGTGCTCCTCAGTGCTGGGGGACATGAGTGGGGGCCTGGTGAAGGGTGCCCCTCAGTGCTGGGGGGTGGGAGACATGAGTGGGGGCCTGGTGGAGGGTGCCCCTCAGTGCTGGGGGACATGAGTGGGGCCTGGTGGAGGGTGCCCCTCAGTGCTGGGGGACATAAGTGGGGGCCTGGTGGAGGGTGCCCCTCAGTGCTGGGGGGTGGGGGGGGTGGGAGACATGAGTTTGGCCTGGTGGAGGGTGCCCCTCAGTGCTGGGAGACATGCGTGGGGGCCTGGTGGAGGGTGCCCCTCAGTGCTAGGGGGTGGGAGACATGAGTGGGGGCCTGGTGGAGGGTGCCCCTCAGTGCTGGGAGACATGAGTGGGGGCCTGGTGCAGGGTGCCCCTCAGTGCTGGGGGACATGAGTGGGGGCCTGGTGGAGGGTGCCCCTCAGTGCTGTGGGGTGGGGTGGGGTGGGTGGGAGACATGAGTGTGGGCCTGGTGGAGGGTGCCCCTCAGTGCTGGGGGACATGAGTGGGGGCCTGGTGGAGGGTGCCCCTCAGTGCTGGGGGTGGGGGGGTGGGAGACATGAGTGGGGGCCTGGTGGAGGGTGCCCCTCAGTGCTGGGAGACATGAGTGGGGGCCTGGTGGAGGGTGCCCCTCAGTGCTGGGGGACATGAGTGGGGGCCTGGTGGAGGGTGCCCCTCAGTGCTGGGGGGTGGGAGACATGAGTGGGGGCCTGGTGGAGGGTGCCCCTCAGTGCTGGGGGACATGAGTGGGGGCCTGGTGGAGGGTGCCCCTCACTGCTGGGGGACATGAGTGGGGGCCTGGTGGAGCGTGCCCCTCAGTGCTGGGGGTGGGAGACATGAGTGGGGGCCTGGTGGAGGCTGCCCCTCAGTGCTGGGGGACATGAGTGGGGCCTGGTGGAGGGTGCCCCTCAGTGCTGGGGGACATGAGTGGGGGCCTGGTGGAGGGTGCCCCTCAGTGCTGGGGGGGTGGGAGACATGAGTGGGGGCCTGGTGGAGGGTGTCCCTCAGTGCTGGGGGACATGAGTTGGGGCCTGGTGGAGGGTGCCACTCAGTGCTGGGGGTGGGGGTGGGTGGGAGACATGAGTGGGGGCCTGGTGGAGGGTGCCCCTCAGTGCTGGGGGACATGAGTGGGGGCCTGGTGGAGGGTGCCCCTCAGTGCTGGGGGGTGGGGGTGGGTGGGAGACATGAGTGGGGGCCTGGTGGAGGGTGCCCCTCAGTGCTGGGGGACATGAGTGGGGGCCTGGTGGAGGGTGCCCCTCAGTGCTGGTGGACATTAGTGGGGGCCTGGTGGAGGGTGCCCCTCAGTGCTGGGGGTTGGGAGACATGAGTGGGGGCCTGCTGGAGGGTGCCCCTCAGTGCTGGGGGACATGAGTGGGGGCCTGGTGGAGGGTGCCCCTTAGTGCTGGGGGACATGAGTGGGGGCCTGGTGGAGGGTGCCCCTCAGTGCTGGGGGGTGGGAGACATGAGTGGGGGCCTGGTGGAGGGTGCCCCTCAGTGCTGGGGGACATGAGTGGGGGCCTGGTGGAGGGTGCCCCTCAGTTCTGGGGGGTGGAGGGGTGGGAGACATGAGTGGGGGCCTGGTGGAGGGTGCCCCTCAGTGCTGGGAGACATGAGTGTGGGCCTGGTGGAGGGTGCCCCTCAGTGCTGGGGGACATGAGTGGGGGCCTGGTGGAGGGTGCCCCTCAGTGCTGGGGGGTGGGAGACATGAGTGGGGGCCTGGTGGAGGGTGCCCCTCAGTGCTGGGGGGCATGAGTGGGGGCCTGGTGGAGGGTGCTCCTCAGTGCTGGGGGACATGAGTGGGGGCCTGGTGGAGGGTGCCCCTCAGTGCTGGGGGACATGAGTGGGGGCCTGGTGGAGGGTGCCCCTCAGTGCTGGGGGACATGAGTGGGGGCCTGGTGGAGGGTGCCCCTCAGTGCTGGGGGGTGGGAGACATGAGTGGGGGCCTGGTGGAGGGTGCCCCTCAGTGCTGGAAGACATGAGTGGGGGCCTGGTGGAGGGTGCCCCTCAGTGCTGGAAGACATGAGTGGGGGCCTGGTGGAGGGTGCCCCTCAGTGCTGGGTGACAAGAGTGGGGGCCTGGTGGAGGGTGTCCCTGCACTGCTGGGGGACATGTGTGGGGGCCTGGTGGAGGGTACCGATGACTGCTGGGGGGTGGGGGTGCTGGGGGACATGAGCAGCTGTGCAGGGTAAACCCCTGTTTTGTGGGCTGCCTGCAGGGGCCGTGGAGGGTGTACAGGGAACACCTGTGAGGACCCACCCAGCCTAATCGCGTGTGATAATTCCCGCGCACCCCTGTAATACACGTACCCAGACAAATCGCCTGTGATAATTCCCGCGCACCCCCGTAATACACGTACCCATGTAAAACTTCACGCATACCCCTGTAATACACGTACCCTGGCTAATCGCATGTGAAACTTCACGCATATCCCTGTAATACACATACCCTGGCTAATCGCGTGTAAAACTTCCCGCGTACCACTGTAATACACATACCCTGGCTAATCGCGTGTAAAACTTCCCGCGTACCCCTGATATGAACGTTACACGCTTTGCGTTCCTTGTTTGGCAGCCCTGTTAACTGGTCCAGGGTTAGCGCAGCCCTTTGTGATGATTTTGCGATTTTGAAGTCTTTTCCTTGCGCGAGGGCGTTCTTGGGGGCGTTACTGGCGCTGCTGCAGGGTCGCTGCGATACTCTGTGCCACGGCTGGTTTGGGAGCCTGAAATCCATGAATACGCTGGGCACGAATATCGATTTTAGCGCACGCGGCTGGCGCAGACATTCGCACGCGCACACTGTGCGCCAGCCGCGTGCGCCACTTTTGTGTGAAATTCTATGAATTACCCTGTCAGTATCCATAGATTCACAATGCCGTCGTATCCCCTTAAGCATTAACCAGAGCTTGAGTGTCAGTAGTGCCAGAAGAGTGGGTCAGTGCATTAATGTTCCCCAGGTAGATAGCCATATCATCTAGACTCAGACTAATCCAGCTAAAAATATTACACAGGATATATTACACAAGGGTGGCACTATTCAAATGGGGCAAGAGTACTGACCCAAAAGGTCTGCGCTGTAAAACGGAGGAGGGATCCTTCTTCCATATCCTGTGCGTCTGCACTCACATCCAGCAGTGCTGGCAGGGGTGCTGCAATGAGTTGTCAAAGGTCATGAATAGGACGATCCTTAGAGACCCGAAACTACTATTGTTGGGGATAGAAGAGGAGGGTGATCTATCATGTTATGAGAAACTGTTTCTATCCACCACTGTTGCTCTGATCAAAAGGAACATAGCACAACTATGGGGCTCCCCCGCAACACCAGATTACGAACAATGGACTACTGATGTGGATATCTGCGTTGCAATGGAGCGCAGAGTGTACAAGGCAAGGGGGTGTCCGGAGAAGGCAAATAAGATCTGGCAAAAATGGGAAGACGCCCACTGATGCGTGCCTGTGGTGTGGGTAGAGTTTAACTGACAATGTCATTTTACGAGTCTGTGAGCCATCTGAGACTGCTATGCAAATTGTAACCAATTAAGACCAAAAGACCCAGCTACCTTATCTAAGGTGCCTTTCTTTGTTTTTTGTTTGTATGTTATGTTTTGACCAAAACCAATGAAATGTTTTATCAACAAAAAAAATAGAGTGTCAGTAGTGGAATGAGCATACTTTTCCAATAGGGTCGACAAGGCATTCAGTATTTATAGATTCACAATGCCGTCCTATCCCCTTAAGCATTATCCAGAGCTAGAGTGCCAGTGGTGGAAAGAGCATACTTTTCCAGTAGAGTGGACAAAGCATTTAGTATCTATAGATTGATAATGCCGTCCTATCCCCTTAAGCATTATCCAGAGCTAGAGTGTCAGTGGTGGAAAGAGCATACTTTTCCAGTAGAGTGGGCAAGGCATTTAGTATCTATAGATTCACAATGCCGTCCTATCCCCTTAAGCATTAACCAGAGTTAGATTGTCAGTGGTGGAATGAGAATACTTTTCCAGTAGAGTGGGCAAGGCATTTAGTATCTAGAGACTCACAATGGAGTCCTATCCCCTTAAGCATTATCCAGAGTTAGATTGTCAGTGGTGGAATGAGAATACTTTTCCAGTAGAGTGGACAAGGCATTTAGTATCTATAGATTCACAATGGCGTCCTATCCCCTTAAGCATTAACCAGAGCTAGAGTGTCAGTGGTGGAAAGAGCATACTTTTCCAGTAGAGTGGACAAGGCATTTAGTATCTATAGATTCACAATGGCGTCCTATCCCCTTAAGCATTAACCAGAGCTAGAGTGCCAGTGGTGGAAAGAGCATACTTTTCCAGTAGAGTGGGCAAGGCATTTAGTATCTATAGATTTACAATGCTGTCCTATCTGATGAAGCATTAACCAGAGCTTATGTGTCAGTGGTGGAATGAGCATAGTTTTCCAGTAGATTGGGCAAGGCATTTGGTATCTCTAGATTCACAATGCCACCCTATCCCCTTAAGAATTAACCAGAGCTAGAGTGTCAGTGCTGGAATGAGCATACTTTTCCAGTAGAGTGGACAAGGCATTCAGTATCTATAGATTCACAATGCTGTCCTTATCCCCTTAAGCATTATTCAGAGCTAGAGTGTCAGTGGTGGAATAAGCATACTTTTCCAGTAGAGTGGGCAAGGCATTCAGTATCTATAGACTCACAATGCCATCCTATCCCCTTAAGCATTAACCAGAGCTAGAGTGCCAGTCGTGGAAAGAGCATACTTTTCCAGTAGAGTGGACAAGGCATTTGGTATCTATAGATTCACAATGCCGTCCTATTCCCTTAAGCATTAACCAGAGCTAGAGTGTCAATGGTGGAATGAGCATACTTTTCCAGTAGAGTGGACAAGGCATTCAGTATCTATAGACTCACAATTCTGTCCTATCCCCTTAAGGATTAACCAGAGCTAGAGTGTCAGTGGTGGAAAGAGCATACCTTTCCAGTAGAGTGGGCAAGGCATTCAGTATCTATAGACTCACAATGCCATCCTATCCGCTTAAGCATTAACCAGAGCTAGAGTGCCAGTGGTGGAAAGAGCATACTTTTCCAGTAGAGTGGGCAAGGCATTCAGTATCTATAGACTCACAATGCCATCCTATCCGCTTAAGCATTAACTAGAGCTAGAGTGCCAGTGGTGGAAAGAGCATACTTTTCCAGTAGAGTGGACAAGGCATTTGGTATCTATAGATTCACAATGCCGTCGTACTCCCTTAAGCATTAACCAGAGCTAGAGTGTCAGTGGTGGAATGAGCATACTTTTCCAGTAGAGTGGGCAAGGCATTTATTATCTATAGACTCACAATTCCGTCCTGTCGCCTTAAGCATTAACTAGAGTTAGAGTGTCAGTTGTGGAATGAGCATACTTTTCCAGTAGAGTGGGAAAGGCATTTAGTATCTATAGATTCACAATGCTGCTCTATCCCCTTAAGCATTAACCAGAGCTAGAGTGTCAGTGGTGGAAAGAGCATACTTTTCCAGTAGAGTGGGCAAGGCATTTAGTATCTATAGATTCACAATGCCGTCCTATCCGCTTAAGCATTAACCAGAGCTAGAGTGCCAGTGGTAGAATGAGCATACTTTTCCAGTATAGTGGACAAGGCATTCAGTATCTATAGACTCACAATGCTGTCCTATCCCTTTAAACATTAACCAGAGCTAGAGTGTAAGTGGTGGAATGAGCATAATTTTCCAGTAGAGTGGGCAAGGCATTCAGTATCTATAGACTCACAATACCGTCCTATCCCCTTAAGGATTAACCAGAGCTAGAGTGCCAGTGGTGGAATGAGCATAATTTTCCAGTAGAGTGGACAAGGCATTTAGTATCTATAGATTCACAATGCCGCCCTATTCCCTTAAGCTTTTCTTTTTGCAAGGCTAGTTTCTCTGTCAGGTAATCACATTTTGTCACCAGTGGTCAGTACATTTTCAAACACACCAAACATGTCTGCAGAAGTCCAACTTCCATGAATTGTTAGGATAGAGTGGCTAATATCAAATAAACCCCCTTCCTCCTCCTCCTCCTCCTGCACCGCAACATGTCCCGCAGACTCATCGTCATTGCTAGTAGGTTCTGTACTGCTGTCGATGACATCAGGTGACGAGGATAGGGGTAATAGTAAGTGAGGGGAGTCATATAGATCAATAGAAGGCACTACAATCCTTTTGGGTGTCCCACAATGGTGACAACTCAGTGTGAGATTGTTAGGGAGAATTCTCTCTGTTTAGGCTGAATTTCCTAACCTAATGAGTCCCCCAGCAGCTTTGCTGGATTTCTGGAGTTTGTTTTCTTCTCCTGCCAAGAGTGAGACTATTTTTCTCCCACTCTTGGACATGATTTATGGTGTTCCTTTGACTGTTTATGTGTTTTATGGGCTATGGGGTCCTTTACTCCATAGGGTCTCATGTGTTTTTACTATGTGTGTTACACAGCACCCTCCGTGCAGTAACACAGGGGTGTCATAGTGACACCCCACCATAGACTCCATACCCTGGGACTGACTACTGTCTCCCAGGGCATGTAAAGTCACCATTGGCTTTACTAGTCCCAAATTATTAACAGAAACCAGTACAAACCATCATATTGTGGACGTACTGGTCGGGGCAATTCAATTGCCCCGGGGTCTGTTAGTCGAGGGGGCACGTCTCCGTCCCCCCTGATCGAGTTTTGGCTGGTGGCAGTGGAAACTACTTTTTATATTCAACCGTGAATATTTCCCTATGGATTTTCCCATTGTTCGAGGCTACCAACTTTAATTATTTAATTCTCATAGCCTCGAACATACCGCTGGTTTATTTAATTAATATTAATTTGCCGGTTGGTATTTTTTGCCAGGACTCGATTCTGAAATGGCGTTTGTGTTCTCTTTTGTGACTCCAACCCAAGTCGAGTCCTTTGTTCCACTTTTTGGCGGGCTTCTCCACAGAAGCCTCCAAAAGTGGTGCCACTCTGTCTGGGTATCACAGGGGGCTCCAGGACATCAAAGGGAATGAGTTACTTCCCTGGTTGTTCTCTAGGCTTCCCCCTGTTGCAACTGATGTGGTAATGGAGTTGGGGAGGTGGATAAGAAGGATTATGAATGTGTGAAACTAGCTTTGATAGCGAGATTTGGGAAGACCCCTTCCTACTACCTTAAGAGGTTTAGGACCCTCAAAAAGCATGATGGGACCCCTTGGGCTACTTGGGTGAGTGAAAGGTTGAAAAATTTAGAGGGATGGATTAAGGGTTACAGAGTTAACACTTATGAAGGAATGAAGAATCTTGTAATGTCGGAGTGAATTTATGATGCCTGCTCTCCTGACCTCAGACAGCACTTGGCTGATTCAAAGGAATTAGATTCCAGGAAGTTAGCTAAGGCTGCTGACTTGTGGGTTGCCAACAGGGCCACTCAAAAGGATTCTGGAGCTACTCAGAAAAAGGATGAGGGGAAACAGCCAAAGAAGGACTCCAAAGAGAATTCTAATCATTCCAATTCCAAAGAGGGCTCCAAACAGAACCCAAAGGGTAAGCCACCAGGGAAACCAAATCAGGCTAGTGTACCTCCTGGTGCCAAACCAGAAGGAGGTCAGAACCAGCCACCATTCCAGAAAGCATTTGGTAAATGCTTTGTTTGTGGCTCTACTGACCATGTGAAAGGAGATCCCAGATGTAAGGGTAAACCTTCAGGGGTCCAGCTTGTCTCCTTAGCCTTCGCTCCAGAGGAGGAAGTACAAATGGCAAGTGGAAACTTTCTATTACTGGCTGATGAACCCATTGGTGTCCCAGTGTTTCTTTAGTGTCTCTGGATCTGTGGGAACAACAGAACTTAGATGTCTATAATTCTATCCCAGATAATACTAAAGAGTATTATAAGGACAGTGTCCAGGTGAATGGTCAGGAGACTCCTGCCATTAGGGACACTGGAGCCAGCATAACTGTGGTGGACAAATCGTTTTTTCAGGCTGAGGATGTTGCTAAGGCACCCAAACGCCTGACCAAGTTAGCTGTAGGGCCTGTGCAGATGCTTCCCCAATTACCAGTTCTCATCCAGTGTAATGACATGACTGTGAAGATAGCTGTCAGCATACAAAGTGAGGTGCCAGGAAGGGTTCTGCTGGGTAATGACTTGAAAACTCTTGGAGTAGTGTCACATCCCCCCAGACCTCCTAGTAAAAGGTTACAGGAGCTCACCAGACCTGCAAGGGAGAGAACCCTGAGTGGTACTCCCAAGGAGATGATGAAGAAAGAGATTACTCCTGCTCCACTGGAGATGTCAGCTGCTGTCTCTAAGAAACTAGAAGAAAAAGGGAAACCTAAAACTTCTAAGAAGAACCTCACAGCCAGCACTCCGGTGCAGACAACAAGGACTTCCCCTAGGTTGTCCAAAGTTACACCAGTAACTCCCCCTCCAGATGAGACTGAGAGGGAGGTACAACCCTGTGTGGTTGAACTAGACTCTGAAGAAGAGCTAGTGAAAGGCCATGAACTTATTGGAGATCTGGATCCTGTTGACCATCCTGAGCTGCAGTCTTTACTGGCAGAAGGTGGACCCAACAGGGCAGACTTCAGTAAGGGACAGAGAGAATGTTCAACTCTGGAAGGTCTTTGCCACCAGGCAGATGCTCAGGCTGTAGGGCAAGAGCCTGGGAAATATAGGTTACACTGGGAAGATGGCCTCTTCTACAGTGAACCAACCGAGTCTGCACCTGGGGACAACAAACGACTTGTAGTACCCCAAGAGAACAGACCACAATTCTTACAGTTAGCCCATGAGATTCCTTTGGCTGGTCACTTGAGTTTCAAGAAGACTAAGGAAAGGCTCTCACTCTACTTCTATTGGCCAAAGATGGGGGCTGAAGTAGACAAATACTGCAGGAGCTGCCACACCTGCCAGACTTCTGGTAAGGTTGGCTCCAAGAATGTGGCACCTTTAGTGCCTCTCCCAGTTGTGGGAGTCCCATTTGAAAGTGTAGGGATTGACATTGTTGGTCCCCTTGATCCTCCAACCTCCTCAGGCAACAGGTTTATACTTGTTGTAGTAGACCATGCTACTAGGTACCATGAGGCAATTCCTATGAGGACTGTTACAGCTCCGGCTGTGGCTAAGGCCCTCTTTGGTATTTTTACCGTGGTTGGGTTTCCTAAGGAAGTAATCTCTGACAGGGGGTCAAATTTTATGTCCCACTACATGAAAGACATGTGGAAAACCTGCGGAGTTACTTACAAGTTCTCAACCGCATACCACCCTCATACAAATGGACTGGTTGAAAGGTTCAACAGAACCATGAAGAGCATGATGGGTGCTTTAGAGGACGCCCTTAAAAGAAGGTGGGACCTTCTACTGCCATGCCTTCTCTTTGCTTATAGAGAAGTCCCTCAGGAGGGAGTAGGTTATTCTCCCTTTGAACTTCTTTATGGTCATCCGGTCAGAGGTCCATTGGCCCTGATCAAGGAGGGGTTGGAGAGTGCTCATTCCCCCAAGCCAGTCAGAGTGACTGACAATGTGATAGGTCTCCGAAGGAGAATGTCACAAATGATGGCAGAAGCAAGTGATAACTTGAAAGCTGGACAAGCATTGGTCAAGCACTGGCATGACCAAAAGGCTAACATGGTTGAGTTTACTCAAGACCAGCTAGTTCTCGTTATGATTCCAACAAGGCAGAGGGCCTTGCAAGACAAATGGATGGGACCCTTCAAGGTTGTGGGTAAACTTGGAGAGGTCAACTATCTGGTGGACTTGGGTAACCCCAAGGAGGCTCCAACAGTCTTCCACACCAACAGACTAAAAGCGTGTGTCTCTAGACCTGATGTAGGAGCTTTGCTTCTAGTATCATCAGAGGAAGAAGAAGAGAGTGAAGCTCTTCCTGATCTCCTCAGAGGCTTACCTTTAGACGAAAAGATTGATGGAGTAAATCTCTCTTCAAATCTGACACCTGAGCAACAGGAAGAGTGCAAATCTATGTTAAATCAATTTGCCTCTCTGTTCTCACTTTCACCAGGCTTGAAC
Source organism: Ambystoma mexicanum (assembly GCF_040938575.1). NCBI lineage: Eukaryota > Metazoa > Chordata > Amphibia > Caudata > Ambystomatidae > Ambystoma > Ambystoma mexicanum. Next base: position 360,491 of record NW_027182465.1, on the reverse strand, counting down.
CTTTGGGGACAGCATGACATACTCACTGGTGACTGTCTGCCAGTCAAAAGCAGAGGATATCGAATGTCAGAAAATGTAAGAACCCACATCAAAGGTGAGGTCAACAAGATGCTTGATCTCGGGGTAATAGAGCCCTCTACTAGTCCATGGTCTAGCCCAGTTGTGTTAGTACCAAAGGCAGGATCTAAAGAACTTAGATTCTGTGTGGATTACAGAGCTCTTAATGCAGTCACTAAGACTGATGCCCACCCTTTGCCAAGGACAGATGAGTTGGTGGATAGACTTGGTGCAGCTAAGTTCGTCAGTACATTTGACTTGACGTCAGGCTATTGGCAAATAGCCCTGACAGACCATGCCAAGGAGAAAACTGCATTTTCTACCCCAGTTAGCTTATACCAGTTTAAGGTTATGACTTTTGGATTGAAAAATGCACCTGCTACATTTCAAAGGATGGTAAACCAGGTTCTGAATGGGATGGAAGACTTCTGCATGGCATACTTGGATGACATGGCAGTGTTCAGCAATTCCTGGGAAGAACATGTGGACCACCTGAGATATGTTTTGCAGGCTCTTGGAAAGGCCAATCTGACCATAAAGGCAAGTAAATGCCAGATTGGACAGGGTAAAGTGGTCTACCTTGGACATGAGGTAGGAGGTGGAGAAATAAGGCCTTTGCCCAGTAAGATTGAAGCTGTGCAAAATTGGACAACACCTACTACTCAGACCCAGGTGAGAGCCTTCTTAGGTCTCACTGTGTATTACAGGAATTTCATTGAGAACTATGGGTCCATAGCTTCTCCACTGAATGTCATCTCATCTCCTAAATTCCCTAAAAAGGTTAGATGGAATGAGGAATGCAATCAGGCCTTTGAAACCCTGAAAAAGGCTCTTTGCCAAGCCCCAGTACTCAGAGCTCCTGACTACCACCAAACTTTCATTGTGCAAACAGATTCTTCATATGTAGGAATAGGTGCAGTCCTCAGTCAACTGGATGGGAAAGGTAGGGAGCACCCCATTTGCTTCATCAGTAGAAAACTGAAGGATCCTGAAACAAGGTGGGCAACCATTGAACGCAAGTGTTTTTCTATTATGTGGGCTCTGAAGAAGTTTAGGCCATACTTGTATGGTTCTACTTTGTCATTCAGACTGACCACCAACCCTTGAGATGGTTAATGCAAATGAAAGGGGAAAACCCAAAACTATTGAGATGGTCAATCTGCTTGCAAGGGTTTGATTTCACCATTGAGCACAGGTCAGGTTGTCACCACCAAAATTCTAATGGTCTCTCTAGGATGTATGTCATCGACTAGAGGTATGAGATTCATCCAGGAGTGGATTAAATCCTCCTGTCCCTTAGTCTGGGGGGAACAAGTGTTAGGGAGAATTCTCTCTTTAGGCTGAATTTCCTAACCTAGTGAGTCCCCCAGCAGCTTTGCTGGATTTCTGGAGTTTGATTTTTTCTCCTGCCAAGAGTGAGACTCTTTTTCCCCCACTCTTGGACATGATTTATGGTGTTCCTTTGACTGTTGATGTGTTTTATGGGCTATGGGTCCTTTACTCCATAGGGTCTCATGTGTTTTTACTATGGGTGTTACACAGCACCCTCCGTGCAGTAACACAGGGGTGTCATAGTGACACCCCACCATAGACTCCATACCCTGGGACTGACTACTGTCTCCTAGGGCATGTAAAGTCACCATTGGCTTTACTAGTCCAAAATTATTAACAGAAACCAGTACAAACCATCATATTGTGGACATACTGGTCGGGGCAATTTGATTGCCCCGGGGTCTGTTAGTCGAGGGGCCACGTCTCCATCCCCCCTGATCGAGTTTTGGCTGGTGGCAGTGGAAACTACTTTTTATATTCGACCGTGAATATTTCCGTATGGGATTTTCCCATTGTTCGAGGCTACCAACTTTAATTATTTAATTCTCATAGCCTTGAACATACCGCCAGTTTATTTAATTAATATTAATTCGCCGGTTGGTATTTTTTGCCAGGACTCGATTCTAAAATGGCGTTTGTGTTCTCTTCTGTGACTCCAACCCAAGACGAGCCCTTTGTTCCACTTTTTGGTGGGCTTCTCCACAGAAGCCTCCAAAAGTGGTGCCACTCTGTCTGGTTACCAAAGGGGGTGTGGGAGGGGGTTTAGACACCCTGGACTGAGTTACCTTGGTAACTCAAGTCGCACTCTTGTGTGATTGGCCCAAGTGGTGAGCCGGCCGGCTCACCACTTAGCATGTTTGATTGACAGCTAGGCTGAGTGAATGGGGGTATACTGCATAAAAGCAGGGCTTTGGGGACTGGAACTTCAGAAGTCGCCACAGGACCTTAGAATCTGACGAGGGAGAAGCTGAGCCGACCTACCACAACGAAACCACCGGTGGAGCCCTGCGGAACCGACTCACCACTTCCCGACGACAGAGAAGATGTCCCGGCTGGAGAGGCTTCTTCCCCTGACTTGTGGGGACAACCAGTTTACCTTCTTCTCTTCGCACCCCAGACCGGTTTGTGGTCGAATTGCCTGTGCCAAGCACCCCGGCAACCGGATAGCCACTTACTACTGGACCGCGAATTACAGGACTGCTCCTTTTACCTGAGAAACTCTGCGGCTGGTTTCTTCCCTGGCAGTGCAACAGACTCCTGTCTTCCTCCCCAACTAGATCTTCTCTTCCCCAGGACGAAGCACCGACTTGCATCCGCTGCCAGGAACAACTGCCCCCGCTGGAGTCTTCTCACCACTTTAAGGTACTGTGTCCACCAAGCCTCCCTTTCTAAAGATTGCAACAAGGTAATAATAACCCCTTAACCTTCTGGACTGGGCTGGCCACCTTGACCCTCTAACTAGTTCCTTTCTTTGGTCCAACTCCTTTTTGAACCGTTACAAGACTTTTGTGCACTGCAACCGTGTGACCTTGGACACATTTCGTTTTGATCCTCTTAAAGCGGATCCGGCCTACTGACTCTGAATTCACGGCGTTACTTTGCCTTCCTCTCTTCTTGTGTTTGTGAAAAAGTGTTGGGATCTGTTTCAATTTATTCCTCTGCTTTTCTCTCCCTTTTTAAAACGAATGATTAGACTGCCATCTACGTTAAGCGCTCACCGCTGTCTGAAAATAAGTGGGGCTTTACTTAAGACTTGTCTAATATTCTTTTAAGGGAGTGTATATCTTTAATGACCGTGTTTTTGAATTGCTTACTTTTAGTGCCTGTGTGTTTTTCTAGATGTGGTTTTAAATAATTAATTAAATCTCTTTTACACCAAGCCCTGGTCAGTGTTTACTTGTTCTATTGTGTTCTCTTGACCTATTGTGAATACTCTGTATACTGCCTAACTCTTCTTGAGGGAAGTCTGACTGCTCAGCTACAGCTACCAAGTGAATCTGTGTGGTACAGACTGCTACCAAGTGGGTTTACTGCCAAACACCTGTAGTCCTAAATCTTTTGCAGTGGTCCCAGAGGGAAATGCACAGGTTTCTGCCTAACAGAGATGCACCATGCAACTGTCAGCTAATGCATAGGAGGTGGATTGAATCAGAATAACCAAAAGCTGAGTCCAATACAAGACATTCTTCAATATTCATTGATATTGATATTGATATTTTATTTCTATCGCGCTCATACACAAGTGTTTCAGATCGTGACAAGGCAAGGGTGGGGAACAGGGGAGAACAAAACAGCGATCTTACTAGGCCCAGTGACATTGAGAACGCGCAAGTGCATGGAGGAGGGGGAGGGGAATAGTGCATGGAAGGGAGGAGAAGTGGAATGTGCGAAGCAGAGGAGAAACAGATAAATAACAATAAATAAATAATAAAGGCAACAAACAGTTTTAGTGCAGCCAGAAATTTGCAAGTGCTAGGTTTAAGGCAGCAGACAGGGTAGGTCTGATAAGTGCAGGAAGAAAAAAGAGGGGGCTGTATGGGTACAGATACAGACCCCACTGCAAGGGGTGGCCCGGAGGCAGTGCTGTAGGGTGGCAGGGAGACCAGGTGCCTGGGTCCGGAGGACAGAGGGTGGTCAGGTGCACGGTGCCAAGAGAGAACAGATCAGCTGGGGAGAGGGGAAGCGAAGGCAGAAGAAAAGAGGAAGCTCTTGAAGTGCTTCTGGAACCGGAGATGGTTCTCCTCAAGTTTTAGAGTGGCAGGGAGGCTGTTCCAGAGGGAGGCCCCAGCCAAAGACAGATATCTACCCCCAGCTTGTTTCTTTGAAGAACGACTGACCCTAAGGGAGCTGGAGGTAGAGGAGCAAAGAGCTTGAGAGGGGAGGTATTTGCGGAGGGATAGCTGAAGGTATTTTGGACCCAGGCCTCAGAAAGCCTTGTGGACAATGTAGAGGGTTTTGAATTTAATCCTTGCATCCACTGGGAGCCAATGGAGAGATTTCAGAGCTGCAGATATACGATCCCAGGGCTTTAGGCCAAGGACAAGTCACGCAGTCCTGTTCTGAATTAGTTGCAGAGGGCGGAGAGTAGAGGCAGGTATATTTAGAAAGAGGCTGTCTCAATAGTCCAAACTAGAGAGAACCAGAGCTTGGGATACCATGAGCTTGCTGTTGGTCACTCTGGCTGGAGGATCCCACTGGTTCACCAGTCGATGTACACGATTGCTGCCTCGTCACCGGTAAAAGTGTAGACACAATGGCCCTCATTAGGACCCTGGCGGATTTTTACCGCCATCGGCGGACTTTTCCGCCATGGCGCAAAGTCCCTTTACGCCATGGCGGATGGCGGACTTACCGCCCCATTCCGAGGTCGGCAGGGCGGTAAGTCCCCATTGACCCATTTACCCTTCCCCATTCCCATTTCGGCCCCATAGGGCTCAATGGGAGTGGGGAAGGTGTTAATTACGCCACCGTACACTACGGTGGCGTAATTAACACTGAGGTCCCATAGCGCCATGGATTTTTACGCCCGCAAAAAGCGGGCGGAAAAATGACCATGGCGCTATGGGAACTCGTAGTTGGCGGTAAGGGGTCGGCGCAGCTAACGCTGGCGCAAACCCCTTAGCGCCAGGGTCGTAATGAGGGCCAATATGTTTTATTGTTTTACTTCCAAGGTAAAGACGACTCCAGCTCAGCCACCAATACTGAACGATCATCCTGAACTATAGGGTTAAGGTTCTCTTTGACGGCAAACACATTCATTGTCTTTGGGCAACTCTTACCGACCCTGTCCATATTGATTGCCTTGTAGATCTTCTGTGGGCATGTCCTGGTGATCCTCCGCAGTGGTTCATCTTTGAGCAACTCTTACCGGACCTGTCCATATTGATTGCCTTGTAGATCATCTGTGGGCATGTCCTGGTGATCCTCCGCAGTGGTTCATCTTTGAGCAACTCTTACCGGCCCTGTCCATATTGATTGCCCTGTAGATCTTCTGTTGGCCTGCCCTGGTGATCCTCCACAGTGGTTCTTGGTGGGTGGCTTCGGCTGTTTCCAAGGCACAGAGCAACATGGAATCTTCAGGCTACTGATTAATTCTATGTTCCATTGTAACAAGTTCACATCCCAAGTTATCTTCCTGCACCAGACGCTGATCTGCAAATACGCCTGACCCGACGTGCATTGCGTGTGTCGCTGGCACGTCGCTTCAGTGTCCTGGAGTGTTGTTATAGATAGAAAGGCGGTTCAAAGGGCGTTCGCTCTGCCCAACAGTCACCCCAAGATAGCTAATCACTGTAGTTCAGGGTACGTTCCTTATAAAAAAAGCTCAAAGCTCCAAACACAAGTTATTTGAAACAGATTCAGGATTGCTGATAGGCTGTAAATCTCAGTTTAGTTTAGAACTAGGGGTCAGTCTAGTCACGCATTTGTACATAACGCACGATCCATTGACCAGTTACACTTGAACCAGCACAAGTTTAGAGTTCAGTAGGGCTAATTGGTTCACATCTCACCGATGAGAATCATTTAACCTATTGCCAACGGTAAATGAAAGCATTCTGGATAGCAGTGGCCTAAGTGAGCGGAACGGTCGGGAGTGGAGTTCCACTACTCGATGCCCATGGGCTGCAGTGCGCTCTACAAATGTAAAAAATAAAATACATAAAACTACTTTTATATTTTAGTGTTAACAGTCTTATTACTTTTTGCACCCATTTTCACCATTCCAAAACTGTTCTTTGTGAAGTTAAAGCACATTTCTCCACTTTACCTACCAATAGCAGTTACAGCTAAACTGAAATCTGTTTCCATTCCATTGGCTGTGAGGCAGCACAACCCTTGATAATGGGTGGCATGTTCTGCCCGCCCGGGTCAGAGTTCCATGACTTTTCTGGTACACTTCTACCACTGCTGGATACTATTAAACGTTGACTGGAAATGAAATATGAACTGAATGCTGATAAACAGGGGTTTTAAACATGACAGTAAACTATTATACAATCAAATCCCAGCAGGTTAGCCCCAGACTGGTGGGGGTGGGGGGGCTAGAGGGGAGGACGTCATAGTGTGGGGAGAAGGGCAGGTGGGCAGGACCGGTTCATCATAATGGGTACCCCGCCTCCTCCTTTAGCAGCAGGAGTGAGACGGAAAATGGGAGTGGGGACCATTATTCCCATAAGAGAGATATGGGGGGGGGTAGGAGTCAAACAAGTCAGTGAGGAAAGTGAGGAAAGAGGTCTTCTTACACAGTAACTTGGCGTTCCGAAGAGTGGACGGTGGGCATAATGGTGTGTGCCTAGGGTGAGGCAGGCTGGGTAGTGAAAGATGAAGTGGATGAAAGGGGCAGAGCTTGTTCAGAGTCCAGAGAAAGTGTTTCCTAAGCACCTATTCCCTGGATGTGCGTGGGGAACCGTGCTTGATTCTGAAGTGGGCAGAGGGCTTTGCTGAGTGAGTAGAGGGATGGGAAAGGACCTTGAGGAGGGGGAGCAATAACAATATAAGGAACCATGAGTGGAAAGGGCATTGAATCCCCATGTAAAGGATAGGGTGAGGGTACTGTGCATGAGATGCGCGTTCAAAGGAGAGTTCAGTGGGTCAAACCATGAAGCTCAAATAGTAGGCCCTACTGATCAGCAGTGCAATTCAATAGGCCACTTACAGCAACACATTCAAATTATAGGCTTGTCAAGACCAAAAGAGTAATACCGTTGTCTGGTTATGGCCAAATATTAAATACCAGACTTGTGGTGGCCCACATTGTAATAAAATAGATGGGGTTTGATTTAAAAAATAAAGAAAGGATGTGATTTCTAGTTGGGTCTGTAATACTCATAGTTTGAGGCTCGATGGTGGGGGTCTTGGAAAGGTACGTGTGGTCACAGTGCCATGCTTAATGTGGCAGCCTTTCTAAGTGGCGGCAGGAGGGCGAGCCAGGCAAGCAGGTTTAAAGCTTGGCTAAACTGCCCTTCACCTGGGTCTCCGATGGAAGCTCAGGCGGGGTTCTGTTCAGTGTGAGGGCTACCCCAGTGTCTTGTGGGGCACATTAGTGGAACTAGCAGCAGGCGGGCAAACATTCATTCAGTGCTGTGTGCGCTCCAACAAATGGTGTTTGCAGCACCGCTGAGTCCCATTTGGGCTTTCAGGCCAAGACCCAATTAGAATCCTTGCTGGGATGCCTTGTACAGAGAAATCAGAGTTCTTACAGACATCAATCCCAGGGAACGATGAGAATCTTTCCAGTTATCTCTCCCAGGAAGAAACCAGAATCTTCATAGGAATCCCACCTAGGCATCAGTCAGAATCCTCGCAGGGATCCCTTTCAGGGTAATCCTAATCCTCACAGGGACCCGTAGAGCTCCTATGCAGGGCGATTCAAGTGAAGCCAAGTCATATTACGGCAAGCCCGGACCTATACGGGATAGCCCAGGCCTATCAAAGTGAATCCAGACCTATCAAACCAAGTACAGATCTATTAAGATAAGCCTTGCCCTTTTAAGTCACGCTCTGCCCTTTTACGGTGAGTCAAGTCATATCACAGCAAGCTTAGCCCTATCAAGACAAGTCCAGCCATATCAGGACGAGCCCAGCACAAGCAGGGCAAGCTCAGCCCCAGCAAGGGGAGCCCAGCTTTATTAAATTGAATCCAGTGATATAAAGGCAAGCTAAGCCCTAAAACAAGGCAAGCCCAGACCTATTCAGGCAAACCCAGCCTTATCAAGTTGGGCCCAGCCCGATCAGACCAAGTTCAGATCTATTAAGACAAACCTTGCCCTATTTAGTCACGCTCTGCCCTATTACGGTGAGTCAAGTCATATCACAGCAAGCTTAGCTCTTTCAAGACAAGCCCAGCCATATCAGGGCGAGCCCAGCACAAGCAGGGCAAGCTCAGCCCTATCAAGGGAAGCACAGCCCTATTAATGGAAGCCCATTCCTAATAAGTCAATCTCAGCCATATTAAGGGAAGATCTGCCCTATTACGGAGAGGCCAGGCATATCAAGGCAGACAATCCATACACATCTAAGCCCAGCCATATGAAGCCCGTTCCTACATCTGTTCCATGGAATGCTCAGCCCTATCAAGGGAAGCTCAACCCTATTAATGCAAGCCCATTCCTAATAAGGCAAGCACAGCCCTAATATTGAAAACCCATCCTTATTAACTCAATCCCTATCAAGGCAAGCCAAATCCTTATAATGCTAGCTCAGTCCTATTGAGACAAGGTCGGAATAATTAAGACAAACCAAGCCCTATGAAGGCAAGCTCATCCCTATCAAGGCAAACCAAGCCCTATCAGGGCAAGCTCAGCCATATTAAGGGAAGATCAGCCCTATTACAGCATGTCCAGCCATATCATCTCAAGCCCATCCCTACATCCCTGCCATGGAAAGCCCAGCCCTATTAATGCAAGCCCATTCCTGATAAGGCAAGCCCAACCCTTATAATGCCAGCTCAGTCCTATTAAAGCAGGCTTGGAATAATTAAGACAAGACAAGCCCTATGAATGCAAGCCCATCCCTATCAAGGCAAACCAAGCCCTATCAGGGCAAGCTCAGCCATATTACAGTGAGTCCAGCCCTATCCTCTCAAGCACATCCCTACATCCCTGCCATGGAAAGCCCAGCCCTATGAACGCAAGCCCATTCCTGATAAGGCAAGCACAGCCCATCAAGGAAAACCCATCCTTATCAAGGAAAGGCCATTTATATCAAGGCAAGCCCATTCCTCAATCCCTACTAAGGTAAGCTCGACACTTGTAATGCTAGCTCAGTACTATTAAGGCAAGCTCAGAAGAGTTAAGACAAGCCAAGCCCTATGAAAGCAGGCTCTCCCTAGCAAGGTGAGCCCAGGTTTACTAAAGTGAAACCAGCCATATCAAGGCAAGCCGAGCCCCATCAAGGCAAGCTGAGCCCCATTAGGTAACCGTAGCCCTGTCCAGGCAAGTACAGCCATATCAGGGCATGTTCAGCACTATTAAGGCAAGCTCAGCTACAGCAAGGTGAGCCCAGCTTTATTAAGGCAATCTCAGCTCTTTAAAGGGAAGCTGAGCCCTACTAAGATGAGCTTAGCCCTATCAAGGCAAGCCCAACCCTTATAAGGCTAGCCCAGCCCCATCAAGGCAAGCTGAGCCCTATTGGTGACTGTAGCCCTATCAAGGTAAAGCCTAGCCTTATCAATGCAGGGACTGCCTCATTGAGGAATCTCTATTACAGCAAGTCCAGCCATATCAAGGCAAGACAATCCATACAAATCCAGGCCCAGCCATATCAAGGCAAGACCATCCCTACATCTGTGCTATGGAAAGTCCAGTCCTATCAAGGGAAGCCCAGTTCTATCACGTCAGGTCCATCTCTACAACCGTACCATGGGAAGTCCAGCAGAGTTAAGGGAATCCCAGTCTTATTAATGCCAGCCTGTGCCTATCAAAGCAGGCCCTCATTATCAAGGAAAGCCCATCCCTGCCAAAGCAAGGCCATTGCTCATTCCCTACCTCATTGCTCAGCTGTAAGGCAAGCCCAGCAAGCCCAGCAAGCCCAGCAAGCCCAGCCCAAGTAATTTGAGTTTATTGCTTTAATGTGCTTTGTTGGCCTCGGAAAAAGCACCACTTTGTCCTGCCAAAGTCTTTTCGGTGCCCTCCAGAAGTGGAAAATGCCTGGCCTTTCATGAAATCTAAGGCACGTTATAATAAAAAATCAAAAAAAAAATAATAATAATAATAAGGCACATCACAGGGAGGTTGTTCTAGAGTATTGAAGTTCTCAATGGTGAGTTGAAGCTAATTCAAGAATTGTTCATATATTAATGACTCTTCAATTCCGTGTTACTCTCTGTTATACTGAGCCTCACTCTGGTGCTGCGTACATGTTCGCTGGGCCTCTTGCTTGGATCTTGAAGCCAGACTGACAACGGGGGACTTGAGAAGTTGATGTAGAGCAGGGAACCAACCCAACACCGTACCCTAATTCAGGAAGAGGGGTCAGTGCTGAGTCGACTCCCAAAATCACGGGACAGCGCTTCCTTGATTTGCATGGCATTGGAACAATGCAAGCACTGACAGGGCAGGTCTCAGCGAATAAATTGGTGCAAGTAGGCAGACGGTCACTTGGGTTGAGCCGGAGGAAAATGGTGGGCACAACCAAAAAGGGCTCCACAGGTGCATCAGCAGATGGAGGAGGCAGGCTGTCACGATCTCTACCCCTGACCACCTCAGAGGCAACAGCCCCCTGACAGCAGTGAGGCTACACCCCCCCACAAAATGCTCCAAAGGCCTTAAAAACCCACCAGCAGAGGACATGGAGTCAGTCCTGGCACCTTTGGCGCCAAGCTCATTACTCAGAAGGAAGCAAGCACCACTTGGGACCTTAATCCAACATGGAGGTCCTTATTTCAACTCAGCCCCAAGAACTGAACTTGGAAGTCTAGTGTTTTGGGTGTGGTCAATCATCAGGTGGGGCTGGCTAAATAAGCCACACACCGAGACTAGGATTCACGCTTTGCGTTATTCTGCACTCCTGTAGCTTAACGCTCACCGTATCCAGCTCCAGCTCATCAGCTTCTTCCGGCGGCTTACATCTGGAATCATCAACCTTGATACCATCAGGAACCTGCAAGAACAAGAACAGCATTAAAGGAAGCTTACCTGTGATACTTCCATCTGCACTTCCATCAGTGCTCGGCGGTCTCGCCATCTCTGGAGTGCTTCACAGCCTGCAAGAACAAGAACAGCATTACCAAAGGGAGCTTACCTGTGAGTAGCAGTTCCTACGTTCATCTGCATCTCCATCAACGCTCGACGGTTTTGCACAGGTTCTACATCGCGCAACGCTTCCTGCAAAGGTGACAAGCTAAAACACCAAAATTCACTCACCTGAATAACCGGTCGTTGGTTTACTTCACTCTGGATCGTCAGCGCACTGCATCCTGAAAAAGGCGAGAAAGAAGGAAAGGCAGGTTAGCAACTAAGTCACATTGAGCCACCCGGCGCTTAGAGCTAAACCACTTACCTCAGCATTATTCATCGGGCGCAGCAGCTCCACAATCAATACTCCTGTGGAAGACAGAAAGAGACTTTAAGCAACATCAAAAGGACAGGAGAAGGAACAGAATTAAAAGACTTACCTGAACTCTATAAGCAGATAAACAGAGTTGGTGTCACAGCCGGAATGGACCCGACACATGGGGCACCAGACCAGTGATGTAACTAGGTCCACTGAAAGCCCCCAACTGCTACGTGCCCCTGCTGAGAGACGCAGGACAGAGAGCTCAAAATACAAGAAACCAAGGTGAGGCAGAACCTCCAAGGGAAGGGGTTTGATTGGTGGGAGGTGGGGGTCTCCATCACAGTCTCGGTACCTAACCTCCATTCTCCTGTCATAGGATCTGTCCACCAGCCAACATACAAACAAGCAGAAGGGGTCCAGGATAGTGCACAGCCTCCCATCCGGTGTCGTGTGGCGCCCTCGTGGATATCAGGTGAGTGTAACATAACGCAAAGCCACATTTAAACATCCACCTGAGTGCCATGGAATCATCAGAAACTGACCAATTAGCCCAGTTACTGGGGGAATTACGGGCTGAAGTACACTCCGCCCGGCAAGAAACCAATGCCCTTAGGAGGGAGTTGATAGTCGCTAAGGATTGCACCGATGAATTAGCCAGGCAATTACTCCAAACACAAGCTGGTCAGGCTCCATTGCCAGGAACTGTTCCATCGGTTTCAGCCACATCAGTCAATCCAGTACAAGTAGTCCTCCCTGGGGCCGTTCCTTTGGCCCCTCCAGAACGTTTCACCAGGGATCCGAAAAGATACACAGTGTTCATGAACCAGTGCCGCCTCCATTTCCTTTGCAGACCCAGAGCCTTTCCGAATGACCAGTCACGTGTTCCTTTGTTCTGTCGTATTTGAGTGGTAGTGCCGCAGATTGGTCCATACTGCTAGTGAAACAGGATGATCCAGGGCAGCCAAGATTAGCTGACATACATCGCCACCTTTAACAGACTTATTGTTGAAACCGGGTAGGCGGAAGAGAAAAGAACCACGTTATTCCATCGAGGGTTACGGGGAGAATTGAAAGATGTCCTAGACCAGGTGATAGGCCCTCCAAGAGACTCCGCTGAATTTATTAACCTCGTTGTACAGCTCGACCACAGGCTGCAAGATCGAAAGACGGACCGGGCCAGAACTGATAACCGTACTATGTATGTACGTCCTAAGGAGAATAATCCACATGCATCATAAAACACTTCAGAGCCCATGCAAATCGGGGGGTGGGGGGATGCGCAGTCCACTAACCAAAGCTGAAAGAGACAAAAGAAGGCAACAGCAACTATCCCTATACTTAGGGAATGCCCAGTGAAGCTACCTAGGAGAGTGGTCATAGCTTCTGAAAAAGAAGGAGGGGATCATGAGTCGGGAAACTTCCAGGCCCGGCAAACGTAGAGGTCCATTTGTCGAGCGAAAAGGAAGAGCCACAGACCTCGCACCTTGCCCTGCCTGTGATATTGATCAGTCACCAACAACCGTCTTGGATGCATGCCGTGGAGGCTTATATTGACAGCAGAGCTGTTGGTAAGTACATGGCTCAAAATTTGGCAACAAGCATGGGGCTTCCCCTTTGTCAAAAAACGGCGGAGTGTGGCTGCGAGTGTGCAGTCTCTGGCAGTCTCTCTACTGTTTCTACGGTTGCTGTGGGTGGTGCTACTACCCTCCTGTACCTACAAGAACCCTTCATTCCGCGGAGCGGACCGCGGAGTGTGGCTGCGAGTGTGCAGTCTCTGGCAGTCTGTGCATGGCTGCCATGGCGGCCGTCTCTGAAACTTCGCCACTTTTGGACATTGCCTCTGCTACCGTGCTAGACTCTATGGATCTTGAGGAGGGCCGTTTGCTTAGAAGTGCTCAGCCCCGAATTGCCCAAAAACAACACCTTCACCCTCGAGGCGTCATGAGCCTCTTAACCTCGGATTCTTCACACTGCCAACTACAATCTCAAGTCCCCCCTCGGCGGCGGGCCGAAAGTAAAGAAAACAAAGATCCAGCCGCAAGAAAAATCCCCACCACAATGGCGCGAGGAAGTCAGGCTGACACAGTAATTCAGCGCGATGACACACAGCGCGCCGCAGCTCCCCATTCACCTCCAGGTCCGGTGGCGCAGCGACTCCCGTTGTCACTTCTGCAGCTGCGGATTCCTCCCTCACAGCTCCGAGCCTGGGATACCTCCGGAGGGAGGACCGAGGCCCGTGAGCGGGGGGGGAAGCCCGCAAAGTGCCCTTCAGCCGCCCGCAAATCGGACCCCATTCAGGGGGAGGAGCTTGAAGACGCCAAGGAGGCGGCTCCCGCTGAAGCATCGAGTGCGGAGAGTAGTGGGGGGAGGGGACTTCTTCCCCCGCCCCCGGCAAAGCAAACACCACCATCGCCCCTCCTCGTGGGTCAGAGGGAAAACAGAGAACTGAGAACTGAACAAAGTCCTCAAATTACTGTCGCCAACTCTCTGATACAAATTGAGGCACAAGTCCACTTGGGCTCGGACTCGCCAGCCCCTATTCTCCTGGCAGAAACCTGCCCCCGCCTTCCGGCGGACCAGAGGGGCGAGGGAACTCAAATTGTCAAACAACTCGATCACATTTTACTTCCGCTTACGGATATGAGCCCTTCCTCCTGCACAGAAACTTTAAATCCAAAAAAACGTCGCTGGAAGGAGGTGGAGGCATCTGATTCTAGAAAACCTCGTCTTCTCAGAAGAAAAGGCCTGCTGAAGCAAAAAACACAAAATAAAATCTTTACAAGTCTAGCGTCGAACAAAACTAAACCTAGCGGCCACTCCGTTAAAAAACCATGGAATCCTGAGTCCATAAAGCCCTCAGTGGCAAGTCTAGTTACAGACTTTTTCCACGCATTCGCTCCGGATTCGCGGAGCAGACAAGTGGACCTCACCGATGAGGAAATCTTGGAAGCAGTTAAAACTTGTCAACCCCCAGAAAAAACAAGAAAAGGTCCCCGGCGCCAGATCAGCTGCCAAAGATGAAAGACGCCTCAAAGCCGCAAACGGCTCAAATCTCTCCAACTCGGCTGCCGCGGGCCCAATCCCCGAAGGAACCGTTTCTTGACCTGCCTGGCGAAGTCTTATCAGCTGATCCAAGTGACAAGGGCGCAGTCGCCCAAACTACACCGACAAATTATAGTGAAAAGTCTCCTTTGGTCCTCACGGGAAAACCAGTCCTGGTCAACCAAACAAATACACTTGGCACGGTACATGGTTCTACTCATTCAAACAAGCAGACCAACAAAGACCCGCCGGGACGCTCAAGCCCAAGGCGGCTCTATTCCATTCACCCTTCAACAGCCTTAGACCAAAGGGTGGTGGCACCTTCAAAGGCTCGGATGCTTGAAACTACACCGCAAGCGCCATGCCAAGCATCTGCCGACATAAGGCAGCAATCCCGTCTGTATTTGGACAGCCTGTTGGCCGACCTTCAAAATAAACCGACTCACTCGGACAGAATCAGACGTGGATCCTTAGAGCTAGCATCCTCTCCTGTAGTAAGAAGACTTTTAAATGAGAGTCAAACAACAACTCCAAACCCGAAAGGCCTCACGCATCAACCAGTATACCAAACGGACTCTCCCTCGCAAAACAAGAGGGACATTCTACCAATTATGTCAGCGGTCACCATAACGCTAAATCCGTTTATTAAACTCTACGAGGGGATAAATGAGTCCTTAAAAGACCATACCTTGATTCAAGCAAAGATGTATTCAAAATTAACCTTTTTAGAAGGCTACATCACCGCCCTCGATGGCAAATTGTCAAGCCTAAAATCAGACGCAGTTAAAGGAAACAAGGCTTTCGCGGAAGTTCACTCAGAAAATCAGATGGATGTCGGGGCGGGTGGTCAAAATAGGCTGGTACAACCTCCTACCATAGCCTCCACCTCGGCTATTCAAAGGCCTACTACTGCGGTTGTAAATAGATTAACACCGGAAGAAGTAATTGACATCACAGATGAACCACCGTCACTGCCTCCTCTCCAACATTTTCCGGGGGGAACAGATGAATGTGCATATTCGATGTTCTCTCCAACGAGACCAGACCTCCACCCACAAAGAGGTGTGGTCCAAAAAATAAACAAAAAAGATAAACAAGCTACCCCGCGGATCTTTACTCCAATCCTGAGAACTGAGGCAACTCAAAGTACGGCTCAAATTTCGGTTCTACCACCGGTTACACAAAACCTGAACAAAGCCTCTCCCCATTCAACGGAGGAATTTCTGGCAGAGGCGGACATGATGAACCTCTCTCAGCATCTTGATGATCCTTAAGCCCAGCAACAACTGAAGGAAGGAAAGAAAGCACGGGGCTTCGCGCTGCTGTTTCGCCAGTGGTTCAGGGCGCTTTGGCTGACTTGAACACTATTGAAGATTCATCAGAAGACGAATCATACCCAAAGTTCAGCACCCTGGAAGATCGCAGGAAGAAAAGACATCAGGGGTCCAGACACAAGCTCCCTAGTTCCCCTAACTTTCGAGTTCTGTCATTTGTGTCCCCCGGGGTCCAAGAGCGCACAAGGCGGATCCCTGGCATACCACAAGCGCGAGAAAAGGTTGGCGCCTCGGTTTCCGACTGGCATTCCACGTCACAAAGCTCCAAACATTCGAGTGGAAAAACAAATGACAGAGGGAAACACCCAAATTCTCACTTTTCCTCACAAACCGAACAATACCGAAAAGCCAACTTACACGTAAGAGCGTCTCCTATTAAGCTGGTCCAGCATCCCGAAAACAAAGACGACATAATCCTAAATAGAAGGGGATTACTTGCATTGTTCAGCCTCGTACCAGCTCTACGTGGAATTAAATCGTCTGACCTACAGTTAGTGGACCCTTACCACTCAAACTTCCGAGCAAAAGCCTATATTTACCTTGTCTCAACGAGCGCAAAAAAGGAAATCGTTCGAGCTGAAGAGGATTTGGCATTCCTTGGTTTCATTTTGGAAAACCAAAATCAGAAATCTCACTCTCACCAGTCAGGAGACCAAGGGTGTAATTTGAGACGAAACGTCAAAGGTCGTGACAGCGAAAACAGGAGTGAAAGGAAAAGTCACTCCGATCCCACGCAAGTTTCTGAAAGCCACATTCAGAAGCCCCCAGCTTCCATCAACGCGTCTTCAAACTGAAAATCTGAACCGCTGGGTATAAAGAAAACCTTTGACTGCAAGGGGCCTTACTCGCTAAATCGAAAGTCGGAAAGGTGACATCTATACCCGATACTTCCACTGTTCTGAGTAATGCCACACATTGTTCAGCTAACAAACCTCAGAGTTTGTGGGCCTGGCTCCCAAAGGCTCTCACACTCAAGAAAAAATAGCAATGCGCAGGTCGGCCAAGAGGGCTTTCGGTCACTTCGACTGCCGACCCAACTCCACCCCCCCTCCGTCTCTGCTCTTGGAACACCCGTGGTCATTTGTACCTAACAATGCCGAGCGACGCAAACCTGGCTGCTTTTGATATCATTTGCCTACAAGAGACATGGCTCCAGAAATCGCCTGCTATGGACGGCTGCGACGTCATTTTGGCACCAGCAAATAAAGGATTAATGGGCCGCCCGACATCGGGTCTTCTCATCGCCTACCGGCAGGGGAGGGGTCTGAAGATCAAGGCCACCCTCCTTTCCAACCTTTCAATCCTGGCAGTACTATTTGACTGGGCGGATCAACCAAATTGCGGGCCCTCTCAAACCGCAATTATCAACACCTACTGGAACCCAGCAGCCATAAACCAACAGTTATACTTAGCGACAATGGAAAATCTAGTAGATGAAATCCAAGCTTCCAATCAGGTCCCTTCGATCATCATTTGCGGTGACCTAAACGCCCACTGCTCGGACCACCGCACAAAGTTGGGCAAATCTTCTTCTTCGAATCCTGCCGCAAAAAGAGGGAGCCTGTGGTCAACACTGATGGCATCAAGAAAAATAGAAAATTTGTACTAATTTTTCCCCAACGCTGACCGTTCACCCACTTGGGAGCAAGGTGTTCACCACGCCACTATTGACTACTTTTTTG
Source organism: Ambystoma mexicanum (assembly GCF_040938575.1). NCBI lineage: Eukaryota > Metazoa > Chordata > Amphibia > Caudata > Ambystomatidae > Ambystoma > Ambystoma mexicanum. The sequence continues at coordinate 343,048 of NW_027182465.1, read as the reverse complement.
CCTCGCGCTACCTTCTTTCGAAGGTAAAAGACTTTGAGGTTCGCAAAACTAAAGTGAGCGACCATAACCAGCTCACCATGTCTCTGCAATCCCATTTTAATCCACCGGCACCGTATGTGGTAGGGGTTGCCTCAAATTCACGAGGCAATCGCTTGAACCTGACAACGAAATCAGTCTCAGATTTGTCTGCAAAATATGCTTTGGGGCTACGTTCTGGCGGAAAAGATTCTTTGGACTACGTACCTCTTCTTCTACAATATAGGGCCAAATCAAAAACGTCGGCCCCATCACTTACTGTTCCGAGACATTCCTTTGATGCAACACTGGTTGCAAAGAGGCGTGAACTACGCAGACTGAAACGGCGGCTTGGGTCCCTCCCACAAAATCAAGACCAACTAAAGTCAGAAACAAAGGCCTACACAAACTGGGTAAAAAACCACCGCCACAACTTGTACCAGCAGGACGCTGAATCCATGCTAAAAACACTCTGCGGAAATAAAGCAAAAGATTTCTGGTCTCAGCTAAAAACTTTAGCACCTTCTCTAAACAACACGACCATCAACGCCACGGCGGAAGCAAAATGGTTCAGTCACTTCTCGTCCCTCTTTCAAGCTCCACTCTCCACAAGCCTGCCTGATTCAAAATCGAAAAACGGAAACTGTTTGTAATTGGACGACCTGGCGGAAATCAGAGATCATATTAAAAACCTGAAGAACTCCAGAGCGACAGGCCCGGATGGAATTTCAAACTTAGACTTGAAAAAAAACACAGACGAATGGGCACCACTTATCCGGGCTATCTTCGCGCAGTGTGCCGCCCAGAAATCGCTCCCTCCATCATGGACGAGGACGTTTATCGTCCCAATTTACAAGAAAGGTGACATCACCGATCTACTAAATTACCGCCCTATAGACCTTTTGGACTGCATTGGGAAAGTCTGCAGGAGCCTTCTTTTAAAAAGATTTGATGCCTGGTCAAAGTCAGCCCCTTGTAATGACAGGTTTCAAACGGGCTTTAAAAGAAATGTGGGAACAGCGGCTAACATACTTACCATCAGTGTACTGAAAAGCAAGGTCTTGGAGGGCAAACCAAGGATCTTTGTGGCCTTTGTCGATCTCTCCCAAGCCTTTGACTTGGTCGACATGCAGCGCCTCTGGTACAAACTTGAAAGCTGGGGGTGCCCTCAGGAGATTCTGCAACCAATCAAGGCTCTCCACTCAGAAACCACCCTCAGGGTCCGATTGTCACAAATGGGCAACTTGTCATCTGAAATCAAGACGGGTTGAGGGGTGAAACAAGGCTGCCCCCTAGCTCCAGCACTGTTTCTGGCCTATATTGGTGATTATGGCATCTCAGAAGATCCGTCAAGGACTTTTCCGCCTTCCCTGTCCACAGCAAAAATAAGCCACCTATTGTATGCTGACAACCTCATCCTACTCGACCAGACACAGATTGGCCTCCAGAGGCAATTATCAAACCTCCTGCGTTACTTGTCTGAGAACAACTTAAAAATAAACAAAGAAAAAACCAAAATCTTGTCCCTGGAGTCCGGCCAGAAAAAAAACGCAGACAACTTCAAATGGTATCTGGAAGACTACGTGATCGAGAAAGTCACAGTATACAAATACCTTGGAGTCCTGATAGACAGCACCAAACAAGAAAGTTCAACGCAGGCAAACCTTCAACTTAGAATAAAGAAGTTGACATCTCAAGGAAAGGCGATTGACACAAAATTCGGTAAATTTTCTTGTATCCCCGCGATCGAATTCTACAGAAAGAAAGTCATCCCCTCCATCACTTACGGAGCCGAAGCCATGCCTCTGATTCCAAGTAAAATCTGGCAGAAACTGGAAAGTGTGTTTTGGAAAGGGGTCCTGTCCCTTCCAAAATCAAAGTCCATAGCTGCTATCCGGAGAAAACTGAGCCTAGTGTCTCTAAAGACAACAGTTGACATTAGTTACCTGAGACTGTACCGAAAATGCATCATGGATGGGAGTGATGATATTTTCGGTCTCCTAAATAAGGAGTTAAACTCTGGCAAGGTGCAAATGCTGGCAGTATGGAAAGAAGCAAACTTGGCTTTACTCAACTCAGTCGTCTGCTCGGAATCCGACCTTACCTCACATCCAACTAGAGTGTTCAAAAAATTGAAAGAGCTTGACTGGATTCAAACCCAGGAGTCTGCTTCAAACAACAAACTTCTCCAGCACTTGCCTCCAACATTCCGTAAGCTCAACGAGCCAATGAAGTACCTTCAAAAATTCCCCAATAGGGAGGCTCAGAATGCCCTTCTAAGGATAAGGATGAACTTGGTGGCCACAAACGAAATTCGCAAGATCAGAGGTTTATCTGATACGAGCGCTTGTCGCTTATGTGAAAATAAAACCGAATCCATCAGACATTTGCTTCTGTCATGCCCGAAAAACCAGAACCTGAGAGGGGCTTACTTGAATCTTCTAATTGTGGAGGATCGAGGGTGGGACGACGACACCTGGTGGAATAGACTGATCAGCGGAGACAGAATAACCTGGCTCCTGGCAACCGTGAAAATATTGGAACACACGATGAAAATGACAACAGCCACAGGGTCCCACCCTGGCTAGTTATCGCGCAATTTACTGCTTCGGTTTTTTTAGTAAAATTCTTTTGAATATACACAAATAAAAAAAATAAAAAAACGACAACTGATAAGGTTACCACCGTTGATGGTACGGAGATAGCTTTGGGTCCTGTCACTCAGCGCACAGCAGAATTGATCCATCTGTGCCAAGATGGACATAGGGAAACCATAGCATTTGACCTTATCAAGGCCCCTCAGTTTCAGGTGATTTTGGGGATGCAGTGGTTAGTGGCTCACAATCCTAGCATCGATTGGCGTGCAAAGAAACTGACCTTCTCCCAAGACTGTGTCCATGCCTGCTACGAATTAGAAACGCCAATGTCCGACCCTTCCACGCCAGCTCAAGGTAAAGAGGCAGCGGTTCTAGGCGTAATGAGTACGCTGCCACGAGAATACCAAGACTTCCAAAATGTGTTCCAAAAGGAACAGGCCAACACTCTACCCCCTCACAGGCCATATGACTGTCAGATCGACCTAATACCCGGTGCACAAATCCCATGTAGTTGCATTTATGCACTCACAGAGCTAGAAAATCTCCATCTGAAGTCATACCTGGACCAATATCTGGCCAAGGGATTCATCCGCCCGTCCAAATTCCCAGCAGCCTCACCGCTATTCTTTGTACCCAAAAAGGAGGGGGACCTGAGAACGTGCATCGATTACTGCGCACTTAATCAAGTAACAGTAAAAAACCGCTTCCTCTTACCCCTAATCCCAGAACTTCTGGACCAAGTAAAAGATGCCCAAATATACACCAAATTGGACCTCCTGGGGGCATACCATCTCGTGCGTTTAAAGAAAGGAGACAAATGGAAAACTACCTTTCATATCAAGTATGGACGGTACGAATATCAGGTGATGCCCTTTGGGCTTTGCAACGCTCCCCCCGCATTCCAATACTTCATGAACGATGTACTGTGGGAGTTGATTCACGTATGTGCCCTAGTTCACATTGATGATATCTTAGTGTATTCCTCGTCCAAACAGGATCATGTTAGGCACGTTCGCTCCGTCCTTGCAAAACTCTGACACCACCAGCTATACACAAAACTTGAGAAATGCTCCTTCCATGCCACTGAAGTCGAGTTCTTTGGTTTCGTCCTCACTCCCAGAGGCGTCCGAATGGATATGCACAAGGTAGACGGCATTCTTAATTGGCCGTCTCCGTCTTCGATTAAAGGTGTCCAAAGTATGCTTGGTTTTGCAAACTTTTACCGCCGATTCATTCTGGGTTTCTCGCAGATTGTACATCCGATCACTTTACTTCCTTATTACGAAAAAATACCAAGCGTTTCCAATGGACGGAAGAGGCAGAAAAAGCCTTTCTGGAACTTAAGAGGAGGTTTACCTCAGCCCCATTGTTGCGACACCCCCGGCAGGACCTCCCGTATATAGTGGAAACCGACGCCTTCAGCATGGCAATGGGGCGTTTCTCTCCCAGAGGGATCCCGGGACCGGCCAATTACATTCCGTGGCTTTTTGGTCGCGTAAGTTCTCCGCACCTGAACTTAATTACGCAATAACAGACAAAGAACTCCTAGCGATCAAGGCATCCTTTAAGGCTTGACGACATTACCTTTTGGGTGCCAGACATACCATCACTATAATTACCAACCACCGGAACCTTCAATACCTCAAGACGGCAAATGCTCAATCATCTCTTCAACTCAGGTGGGCTTTATTCTTCGCAGAATACGATTACATAATCACCTTTCGACCAGGAGTTCGGAACGGAAAGGCAGACGCCTTATCCCGCATGGGAGTCGATGAAAACGCATACACGACCCCAGATCCCGTAGCCATCATACCAGATGACAAGTTGCTAGGTCTCACCGCCACAGTATCCTTGGACGAACTTCAAAAGGAAATTCGGCTCCTAATGAGCACCGAGGCATTACAGGAGTGGGTCACTCAAAACGAACATCGCACAATCAAGGATCAGCTCCCGTATTTCAGGGAACGTTTGTATCTACCAACAAAGGTACTTCAAGAACGAGTCGTCCCAGGTTACCATGATTCCCTGATGGAGGGACACCCAGGGATTGCTAAAACTTTAGCCAAAGTAAAAAGACATTATTGGTGGCCAAACTGGCGCAAGGACATTATACAGTTTATCCTATCATGTGGCATCTGTGCACAGAATAAATCCCTAAAGCAAAGACCTGCGGGTCTCCTTCAGCCCTTGGAAATTCCACCTGCGCCTTGGCATACACTCTCCCTCGATTTTATCACCGACCTACCCCCCTGCCAGGGATTCAACACTATTTTAGTGGTAGTTGACCACTTTTCAAAGATGGCCCATTTTATACTGCTTAAGGGTCTACCAAATGCATCCAGTCTGGCAAAGATATTTTTGGAACAAATCGTGTGACTACACAGATTCCCCTCCGTCCTGATTTCAGAACGAGGCAGCCAGTTTGTGTCTAATTTCTGGAGGAAGATCTGTGCAATGGCCCAAATTGATATCCGTCTATCCACCAGTCACCATCCACAAACTGATGGTCAAATGGAACGGACGAATCAGACTTTAGAGACAATATCTATGGTGCATGTTACATCAAATGGAAGGAGGTTGGAAAGATGTGTTCTGGATAGCCGAATATGCCTATAAAAATTCATTACACTCCAGCACTGGGCAAAGTCCATTTTATACCATGTATGGAAGACATCCACATACTTTGTAGTTGGACATCCCCACAACCTTGGAAATGCCAGCGGTACAGACCCTACATACAACTATTACCCAGACTTTCAAAAGGGCGGCAGAACACCTCATTCAAGCCAAAGAAAGACAGAAAAAGTTCTCTGACCAACATCGACAAAGAGCCCCAGTCTACCGAATTGGAGATGAAGTCTGGTTAGCATCTCGGCACGTACCAATCAGAGAATCTCAAACGTTCCATCCCAGGTACCTAGTGTTACTCACCGGACGGAGAGTGCCAAAAGACAGGATGCCTGGATTTCTCAGGGACTTGCTTGAAGGAGCCTGGTTGGGGCCTCCAACCAACCCTCCTCTCTGCGAGGAAAATAAAGACCTTTTCTGCGATATGACCCTCTGTAGTACTGTATTTACTAACAGAGAAACTGATCACATAAAAGAGCGGGGAGAACTGCACCGCCACGGACCCAGCTGTAAAGAAAGTAATAGTGCTGAGTCACCAAGGATTTAGAGCACTTTCCTAATTATTAATAATCTACTACAATTACCTTTAAGTCTCTCCCTACTATCCTATACTGAAAAAACAGGAACTGGATCACAGCCACCCCCCTAGGAACAGAGATCAGAATCAGATAATGAACCCTTTAAAGAACTGGAGATAAGTAAGATGATGTCTTTCTCTTACCACTGTTGGAGCATAGGAATGACGAAAATCCAAGAGGGAAACAACGAAAGTATAAAATAAAAAAAAGCGAATGTTAGTAGGGTAGCTTTTGCCCGGGCGACACGAGGAGCACATTAGGGACGGGATGGTGCACTTCAGCAGAGCGTCCCAATGTGCACTGAAAGGTAGGAAGTCCAGGTAATGGAGAGGAATAAACAGGGCAAAGGATCGCTGGAGACAATCAGCTCGAGGGGTTGATGCTTGTAATCCAAGAACAGTTCAGGGTCGTGGTGCAGGGTTTGGAACACAGGAACCAATGAGTTGAAAATCAGAAAATCCAAAGGCAGTCCGTACAATGAGCAGGGTCTGCTACACACGGAGCAAAGTTGAACAGAATCAAATACAAAAGCAGTCCGTACTTGAAAGGCAGGATTTGGTAAACACGAAGCAAAGTTGAACAGAATCGAATCTAAAGGCAGTCCGTATGAAAAGCAGGGTTTGGTACACAAAAGTTACTTTGAAAAAGGAAGTTTGACACAGAGGTCAGAATAGCGCCGGTAGCAACTACAAACAGAAGCAGCGTTCAGTGAGCTGCCATTCACTATATCAGAAAGGAGGAGTGACCCGGCGAAAACAAGGCTCAGGTGTCTGCCGACACAGGACTACACCTGGTGTCTAGGAATCATGGGAGTTGTAGTCCGCAAAAGTTTTTTCCTCCAGGAAAACCGCCAGCGGTTCAGGAATGGAGCCGTGACATTCCTTATGCCGCGGTGAAGTGTAATGCGACGCCTGCAAAACCTGGGTTTGACCTTATTATGTGAAGACACAAACCCGGGAGCCCCCCTAAATGCAGGCCGTAGTGTAACACCTAGGACCTTATACCATCAAGGCTATCATAAACCCTGTGGCGGTAAAACTAGCCTTACCACCGAACATGCAGATTAATCCAGTGTTCCATGTCTCACTTCTAAAGCCAGTTCAACCTGGAACCCAGGTTAAGACACCACCAAATCCGATACTGGTTCATGGTGAGCCTGAATTCGAAGTTAAGGACAACCTAGACTCAAAAATCACCAGGTCCAAGTTATATTACTTAGTGGAATGGAATGGGTATGGCCCTCAAGACAGGACATGGGAGCCGAGCGAGCACCTTCATGCACCACGCTTGCCTAAATGTTTCCATCAATATCATCCAACCAAACCTGGGCTGGCCCGAAGGAATGCCTTGAGAGGGGTCTTATGGGGAGTGCTGTCACAATCTCTACCCCGGACCACCTCAGAGGCAACAGCCCCCTGACAGCAGTGAGGCTACACCCCCCCAAAAGACTCAAAGGGACGTAAAGACCCACCAGCAGAGGACATGGAGTCAGTCCTGGCGCCAGGCCCCTTACTCAGAAGGAAGCAAGCTCCACTTGGGACCTTAATCCAACATGGCGGCCCTTATTTCAACTCAGCCCCAAGAACTGAACTTGGCAGTCTAGTGTTTTGGGTGTGGTCGATCTTCAGGTTGGGCTGGCTCTATAAGCCACGCCTGAACTAGGATTCACGCTTCACATTATTCTGAACTCGTGCAGCGTAACGCTCACCGTGTCCAGTTCTAGCTCATCAGCTTCTTCCGGTGGCTTACATCTGGAGTAATCAACCTTGATACGATCGAGAACCTGCAAGAACAAGAGCAGCATTAAAGGAAGCTTACCAGTGATACTTCCATCCGCACTTCCATCAGCGCTCGGCGATCTCGCCATCTCTGGAGTGCTTCGCAGCCTGCAAGAACAAGAACAGCATTACCAAAGGGAGCTTACCTGTGAGTAGCAGTTCCTACGTTCATCCGCATCTCCATGAACGCTCGATGGCTTCCCCATCTCTGGAGTGCTCCGCAACCTGCAAGATAAAAGGACAGCAGATTAATAACCCGCACTCGGCAAGCAACTGGTTCTACATCGCGCAACGCTTCCTGCAAAGGTGACAAGCTAAAAACACCAAAATTCACTCACCTGAATAACCGGTCGTTGGTTTACTTCACTCCGGATCGTCAGCGCACTGCATCCTGAAAAAGGTGAGAAAGAAGGAAAGGCAGGTTAGCAACTAAGTCACATTGAGCCGCGTGGCGCTTCATGCTAAACCACTTACTTCAGCATTATTCATCCGGCGCAGCAGCTCCGCAATCAATACACCTGTGGAAGACAGAAAGAGACTTTAAGCAACATCAAAAGGACAGGAGAAGGAACAGAATTAAAATACGTACCTGAACTCTATACGTAGATAAACAGAGTCGCTGTCACAGCCGGACTGGACCCTACACAAGGGGCACCGGACCAGTGACGTAACTAGGCCCACTGAAAGCCCCCAGCTGCCACGCACCCCTGCACAGAGAGGTAGGATGGAGAGCTCAACATACAATAAACCAAGGTGAGGCAGAACCTCCAAGGGAAGGGGTTTGATCAGTGGGAGGTGGGGGTCTCCATCATAGACCCGGTCACTAACCTCCATTCTCCTGTCATAGGATCTGTCCACCAGCCAACATACAAACAAGCAGAAGGGGTCCATGATAGTGCACAGCCTCTCATCTGGTGTTGTGTGGCGCCCCCGTGGCTATCAGGTGAGCGTAACAAGGCTACATGGGTACACCAGGCAGATAGATAACCAGACAAAAGATTGTCCTGGCAGGCAAGAGGGATCCCCAGGACAAACTTGGAACAGGCAGAATAAGAGGATTGAGGCAGGCAGTTAGAGCAAAGGGGAAAGAGGGAAGAAGGCTGGCCAGGAATCAAGAGGGAGCATGAAGGAAAGGGAAGAGGCAGGAGACAAGCAGGGTGTTAGGAAGAATTCTTTGTTTAGGCTGAATTTCCTAACCTAGTGAGTCCCCCAGCAGCTTTGCTGGATTTCGTGGGGTTTATTTTTTTCTCCTGCCAAGAGTGAGACTCTTTTATCCTCACTCTTGGACATGACTTGAGAGTGTTCTCTGTGACTTGCTATGTGCTTATGGGCTGGGGGGGTAATTTTCCCCATAGGCCATCATTGGTTTTTGAAATGTGTGTTACACAGCACCCTCAGTGCAGTAGCACAGGGGTGTCTTAGAGACCCCCAAACATAGACTCCACACCCTGGGACTGACTACTGTCTCCCTGGGTCTGTAAAGTTACCATTGACTTTACTAGTCTTAACTTAGGAACTTAACCAGTACAAACCATCTTACTGTGGAAGTACTGGTAGGGGCAATTAGATTGCCCCTGGGTCTGTTGTCGAGGGGGTACTGTCCCGTCCCCCCTCGCCGAGTTCTGGCTGGTGGCAGTGGATACCACGGAAATATTCCACCGGAATATTTCCCAATGGGATTTCCCATTGGTTTTTGATGCACCACTTTTTGGTGCAATGTTAAAGATACCGCCGGTTTATTTATTTAATATAAATTCACCGGTTGGGATTTTTTGCCGGAACTCGCCGCCAAAATGGCGTCTAGGTTCACTTCAGTAACCCTGAACCCGAGTCGAGCCTTTGTTCCACTTTTGGCGGGCTTCTGCACAGAAGCCCTCCAAAGTGGTGCCATTCTGTCTGGGTACCACAGGGGGTGTGGGAGGGGGTTTAGGCACCCTGGACCGAGTTGCCTTGCCAACTCAGGTCGCACTCTAGTGTGATTGGCCCAAGTGGTGAGCCACCCCGTTCACCACTTAGCATGTTTGAGTGACAGCTAGGCTGTATGAATGGGGGTTTGCTGCATAAAAGCAGGGTTTTTGGGACTGGTTCTTCAGAAGTCGCCACAGGACCTAAGAAGCCGAAGAGGGAGAAGCCGAGCCGACCTGCCAAGACAACACCACCGGTGAAGCCCTGCGGAATCGTCTCACCACTTTTCCCGACGACAGAGGAGATCTCCCGCCGGAGAGTCTTCTTCCCTTAACTGGTGGGGACAACCAGTTGCTGCCTTCTTTTCGCCGTCCCGAAGCATCTCGTGGCCGCCTTGCCTGTGCCAAGCACCCCGGCAACCGGGATACCACTTTTTACCTCAACCGCGAAAGAGGGGTAAAAATCCTTTGTGACCGGAAAACTCCACGGCTGGCCTCATCCCTGGTAGTGCAACGACCTGCAGCCTCCCTCCCCGTCGAGACCACCTCTTCCTCGGGACGACGCCGCGACTTACACCCACTACCAGGAACGACTACCACCGCTGGAGGAATCTTTCCACTTTTAAAGGTACTGTGATCCGCCCGGCCTCCCTTGCAACCGATTGTACGGGGTAGATTTAGTCCTCGGCTCTCGAACCTGGGTAGGTCTGGGACACCCTAACTAAACTTTTCAGAACCCTAGTAAAACCATTTTCTACTCACCTGCAAAGACTTGTGACATTGTGTGATCTTGGGCACATTTTTGCCTGGCTCCCTCTCACGCGGGCCCCGAACTAATTCCCCTTGTTCCACTATTGACTGTCTTTGCCAACCTTATGTGAAAAGTGTTTTACCTGACGGCTCTCTTTATTTCTGCCTTTTCCCTCCCTTTTGGTAATACTTGTTGGAGTACCATCTAATGTTAAGCGCTCACCTCTGGTTGGAAATAAGTGGTGTTAACTTAGAATTGTCCAACAAACGATTAGGGATGTACATATGAGTAATAGTAACTGTGTTTGACTCTCTTATCTTTTCTAATGTGCTAGTGTAGTTTATGAGTGTATCTTTAATAAATAAGTTTATACTTTGACACCTAGCTCTGGTCAGTGTTTGCTTGTGCTATTGTAACTCTGTACCTATTTATGTATCCTCTGTATACTGCCTAACTCTTCTTGAGGGAAGTCTGACTGCTCAGCCACAGCTACCACAGTGAATCTGTGCGGTGCGGACTGCTACCAAGTGGGTTTATTGCCAACACCTGTAGTCTTAAATCTTTTGCAGTGGTCCCAGAGGGAACTGCACAGGTTTCTGCCTAACACAGGGCAAGGCAAAAGGCAGGATCCAAGAAGGGCTAGGCAAAACAAGGAACACAAGGAGCGTAAAAGTGTGGCAAACGGACAAAACCGGGAAAAGCTTCGATACACGCAGAGTCAACCGGCTCAGTTCCTGAAATAGTGCTGCAGTGCAAAAGCAAGACTTGAAGGGCAGCCGGACGCAACCGTATAACCCTCAGTACTGCGCATGCGCGGATCGATGACCACGGTTGTCAGCGCATGCGCAGTGCGAGATGATGGCAGCGCCCCAATAAGCGGAACACTGCAGGGCACCGTTGCAGAAAAAACCCATTGTGGAAACATGCACCAGGATGGGACCTTGCGAGCCCCTAGTCGCCACACGGGATGGCAGGTAAGTGGCATGATAATATGCCCCCTCCAAGGAAGACACGGAGCCCTGGGCTTCCTCGGGGTACCTGCAGAACAACTTGTGGAACAGGCATGGTGCATGGACATTGGAACAAGGCTCCCAAGAGCGATCTCTGGCAGGATAGCCCTTCCAATCAACCAGAAATTGAAGCACTCCATGCCGGATTTGCGAGTCACAGTTCTCGTGTACCTCAAATTCCAGGACACACTGCAGGAACGGCCATGGATATCCTTTGAGAGTGATTTAAAAGTGTTTTGCGCCTCGAAACACTTGTGTATAGGCACGTTGTAAATTCCTTATCATATCATATGGATGAAAGAACGGATGCACCCGCCAGACCGTGGGTAATAGTAGGCGGAAAGCAACTGAGGACACTCGTTTGATGATCTTAAATGGACCAAAAAATCTGGGAGCCAGCTTAGTGTGGAGATTCCTGACTGGCAAATTCTTAAAGGAAAGCCAAACCTGGTCTCCCACCTGAAACAAGGGCTCTGGTGTACATCTCCTGTCTTCCTGTACACTCATGTGATTCTATGCATCTGCCAAGGCCACCATGGCCTTTAGATGTTTCTCCTGAATCCGAGCCACCACAATGTCCGCAGCCCCATTGGGACTGGGCATTACTGCCCGTAGAGGATGTAGTTTCGGATGTTGCCCGGTGGAGCAGTAAAAGGGACTCAGGCCGGTGGTTGAATGTATGGCATCATTGGATGCGACTTCTGCCATATCCATTACAAGTACCAATTGTCTTGGGTGGTGTTTGCATAGCATTGCAGATACTGCTCCAGGGTCTGGTTGGTGCGCTCAGTCTACCCGTTGGTTTGGGGATGATAGCCAGAGCTTAATGCCCACTGCATACCTAGTTGTTTGCACAATTGAATCCAGAAGTTGGAAAGAAACTGAGAGCTACGGCCAGACAGTATCTTCTTGTGCATGCAGACAATAGACTTTGTGTAAAAACACCTGTGCTGTCTGGGTTGCAGTAGGAACAGACACCAGGGGTATGAAGTGTGTGGTCTTTGTAAAGCAGTCTACCACCACCATGATAGTGTGGCCGTTGGATGCAGGAAGTTCAATGATGTAATTCAAGGCAAAAGTGTGCCAGGGAAACAGTGGAATTTCGTTGGGTTATAGTAATCAAAATGGACGTTTCGGCTGGTCTTATTCTGGTGATAAACCGGACAAGTACTCACATAGGCGTGTACTTGCCTGCCTATCCTGGCCCGCAAAACTTTTGGGCTATTAATTCTTGTGTGGCCTTCACCCCACAGTGTCCACTCATCTTGGCATCATAGAAACTGTGTTATACCAGAGAACGAAGAGCCGTAGTCGGTATGTAAAGCCGACCCCGAAAGAACAGCAATCCATTCCTTTCGGTAACATCAGACATTTGTAGAAGATCAGGCTTCCATGGGTCTGTTGCTGTTTCTTGTAGGAAGGTCTGCAGGTATGGTTGTACCTGACACATGAAGAGTTTTGGGGAGAAACGCTTCGTTCTCTTGTATCACTAGTACAGACTCCAAAGAATGTGACAGGGCATCAGCTTTCTGATTCCATTTACAAGGGATGTAAATCACTTTGAGGTCAAATTGGGAAAAAGAAGAAGGCCCAACAGGCTTGTCTGGTCTTTCGGCAATGCAATAACTGTAAATGCTGCAGGATCTTATTGTCGGGCATTTTACATGTGGGCACAACCAAAAAAGGGCTCCACAGGTACACTGGCAGACGGAGGAGGCAGGCTAGGAATGAAACGCTGGTTCTCTGTTGGGACTGTTGTGGAAAACCCACCATCACAGATACAAGCACCAGGGTGGGACCCTGCGAGCCCCCAGTCAACACACGGGACCACTGGTAAGTGGCATGACACTCTCTTTATCTCTTAAAGATAATAAGTACTTTTAGAATAGGATAATTAATGTTGCTTCTTAGAGGATTTACAATTATACAGGCATGACATCGAGATGTGGGACTTTATGTTATCCTAAACCCTTTAAACAAACAACAAATAATGATGAGATTTTTAAAGTTGACCTTTCTGTACTGGAGAAAGGTATTACACACTTAACATTGACATTTCTATGCAGAATGAGGCTGGGCTATCAGCTGTAATTTGCAACTCAATTCAATGACATGAGCAAAGGTTTTTCATGACACGATGAAGCAATATATGAATGCTTTACCTGTACACATAAATATATGGTTTAACACATACACTGCAGAAACCAAGATCCATGTCAGGGGCGTGCTGCTCACCCAGTACAGGTTTCTATTGTATTACAATCTTTCAGGCTATCTGTACATGTTATCCTCAATGCTTTCCCCATGAGCCACATGTGACCTCTGTCTTTAACAAGTCAGGTATTGATCACCCCTGAATGGATCTTCTGATGATGGCCCATATCCCACCTCATAGCTCAGAGTTTCTCATTTCAATGGATCATCTGACAGTGCACAAAGCAGACTTCTGAGCAAAGGTTATCTTGTGCACTGGTTCAGTTTCCCGCCATCATAGACCATTTGAGGTCTGAGCATGTCAGAGCCCAGAGTAAATCTTTGCATGCATTTTGTGCACGATTACAGTTCCTCCCCAGTTTGCTGCATCTGACGACTGGAGAGAGAACTAGTACTGAAGCTTTTCCCACACTACGTACACTGGCATGGTTTCTCTTCTGTATGCAACATCTGATGTCTGTACAGATGTGAGCTCTGATGGAAGCTCTTCTCGCACTCCGTGCACTGGTGTGGCTTCACTCCAGTATGGATCCTCTGATGTGATGCCAGATGACAGCTCTGAGTGAAGCTTTCCTCGCACTCTGTGCACTGGTATGGTCCCGTCCCCCCAGTATGCAGCATCTCATGTGATAACAGACGAGAGCTCTGAGGGAAGATTTTCAAACACTCTGGTCTGTCCACTGGTATGGTTTCTTCCCAGTTTGTATCCTCTGATATGATAACAAACTCCCCCCTCTGTATGAATCTTTCCTCAGACTCTGTGCACTGGCATGGCTTCTCTCGTTTATGCCACAACTGATGCCTGTACAGATGAGAGCTCTGATTGAAGCTTTTCTCACACTCTATGCACTGGTATGGTTTCTCTACTGTATGCAACATCTGATGCCTGGAAAGAGAAGAGCTATGACTGAAGCTTTTCATGCACTCCGTGCACTGGTATGGCTTCCCTCTAGTATGTATCTTCTGATGTGATAACAGATGAGAGCTCTGATTGAAGCTCTTCTTGCATGCCGTGCACTGGTACGGTTTCTCGCCTGTATGCAGCCTCTGATGGATGGAAAGAGAAAAGTTATGCATGAAGCTTTTCTTGCACTCCGTGCACTGGTATGGTTTCTCTCCTGTATGCAGCCTCTGGTGCCTGGCCAGATTACAGCTATGCCTGAAGCTTTTCTTACACTCTGTGCACTGGTATGGTTTCTCTCCTGTATGCAACATCTGATGCCTGGACAGATGACAGCGAAGCCTGAAGCTTTTCTTGCACTCCGTGCACTGGTATGGTTTCTCTCCGGTATGCAACATCTGATGCCTGGACAGATGAGAGCTCTGATTGAAGCTCTTCTCGCACTCCGTGCACTGATATGGCTTCACTCCTGTATGGATCCTCTGATGTGATAACAGCTGAGAGCTCCGATGGAAGCTCTTCTCGCACTCCGTGCACTGGTATGGCTTCACTCCAATATGGATCCTCTGATGTGATAACAAATTAGAACTCAGAGTGAAGCTTTTCTCACACTCTGTGCACTGGTACGGTTTCTCTCCTGTATGCAGCATCTGATGCCTGGACAGATGAGAGCTCTGATTGAAGCTCTTCTTGCACTCTGTGCACTGGTACGGTTTCTCTCCTGTATGCAACATCTGATGAATAGAAAGAGAAAAGCAATGCCCAAAGCTTTCCTTGCACTCTGTGCACTGGTACATTTTCTCTCCTGTATGCAGCCTCTGGTGCCTGGACAGATTACAGCTATGCCTGAAGCTTTTCTTGCACTCTGTGCACTGGTATGGTTTCACTCCTGTATGCAACATCTGATGCCTGGACAGATGACAGCTATGCCTGAAGCTTTTCTTGCACTCCGTGCACTGGTATGGTTTCACCCCAGTATGCAACATCTGATGACTGGACAGATGAGAGCTCTGATTGAAGCTTTTTTGGCACACCGTGCACTGATATGGTTTCTCTCCAGTATGGATCCTCTGATGTGATAATAGTTGAGAGCTTCGATTGAAGCTCTTATCACACTCCGTGCACTGGTACGGTTTCTCTCCTGTATGCAGCCTCTGATGTGATAACAGATTAGAACTCAGAGTGAAGCTTTTCTCACACTCTGTGCACTTGTATGGTTTCTCTCCTGTATGCAGCCTCTGATGCCTGGAAAGAGAAGAGCAATGCCTGAAGGTTTTATTGCACTCCGTGCACTGGTATGTTTTGCCCCCAGTATGAATCCTCTGATGTGATAACAGATTAGAACTCAGAGTGAAGCTTTTCCCACACTCTGTGCACTGGTATGGCTTTGCTCCAGTATGGATCCTCTGATGTGATAACAGATGAGAGCTCCGAGTGAAGCTTTTATTGCACTCTGTGCACTGGTATGGTTTCTCTCCTGTATGTAACCTCTGATGCCTGGAAAGGGAAGAGCAATGCCTGAAGCTTGTATTGCACTCCGTGCACTGGTACTGTTTCCTCCCGGTATGGATTCCCTGGTGTGCTAACAGATGAGAGTTTAGAGTGAAGCTTTTTTCAAGCTCACTACCCTGGTGTGGTTTCTTCCCCATCTGCAACATCTGCTTCCTGGACAGATGGGAGCCATGACTGAAGCTTTTCTCATGCCCAGTACACTGTGCCATTTTGCCAGCAGGATGCTGTGATATCTGTACAAGTGTGAGCTTTGGGTGATGCCTTCTTGAACTCAGCACACTTGTATTAGTCTGTTCTCAGTACAGCTCATCTGATGTGAGCAGGGATGCAGGTTCAGAGCAAAGATGCAGTGCAGAATGGGTGCTCCGATGCATCGAGCTTAGCGTGATGTCTGATCACTCTCCCTCTGGCGACTCGTAGTGCTGTACTTCTTCTGCAAGG
The DNA here is from genome assembly GCF_040938575.1 of Ambystoma mexicanum. Lineage (NCBI taxonomy): Eukaryota > Metazoa > Chordata > Amphibia > Caudata > Ambystomatidae > Ambystoma > Ambystoma mexicanum. The sequence goes on along the minus strand of NW_027182465.1, from coordinate 326,716 downwards.
GCTGTTGCAGTTATCACTGCTGCGCACCTGTAAACGAGAAATAATGGCCTGTGAGTGCAAGAGTTAAGAAGGGGGAGGGGGGCTTTCAGACTGTTAGCCAAATCTTACAGTAGGTGAAATATAATAGCTAACATTGCTATCACATTATATATAGCGCTTCATTCCGGGTTCCAAACGCTGTAATAACAGATGCTATTTCCCAATGTTAAGGTACCCCATGGAAAGAAACCGGGAAGGGTTAAATGCTGAGTCAGCACCAATGGGATTTGAACCTGGGTCACGCAAGGTGAATACAGATGCCGGGGCGAGCAACTACCTTGCTGACTTATAGGGTGAGGGGTACCCCTAAAGAGGAGGTCAAGGCATGTGGTGCTATTGGCTAGAATGCAGGGGAAGTATTTTTCTTGTTTGGCAAATTCTGTTTGGGGCTAAGTGACTGAATACACCATGTTGATAGCACCAAATGTCAGTCGTCCAATGTGTTCCTCAGGTTGTTTCAGATATTGGGGGCACTGCCTGCCTATTACTCACCACCCTTTGGGTGCAAGAGGAAAGTGTGGAGTGCATCATTGCATGCAGAGTTATACTGTTTCTCTGGTTCATCTGGTGCTAATGCAGAGATCGCAAGTGCTGGGGTGTCCCTGCATCAGCCCCTGTGGGGTATAAACAGTGCAGTAGTGTGCATCAGAGGGCAGGTCACACTGCTTCCTCTGGTTCATCTGGTGCTAATGCAGAGATCACAAGTGCTGGGGTGTCCCTGCATCAGCCCCTGTGGGGTATAAACAGTGCAGTAGTGTGCATCAGAGGGCAGGTCACACTGCTCGCTCTGGTTCATCTGGTGCTAATGCAGAGATCACAGGTGCTGGGGTGTCCCTGCATCAGCCCCCTGTGGGGTATAAACAGTGCAGCAGTGTGCATCAGAGGGCAGGTCACACTGCTCGCTCTGGTTCATCTGGTGCTAATGCAGAGATCACAAGTGTTGGGGTGTCCCTGCATCAGCCCCCTGTGGGGTATAAACAGTGCAGCAGTGTGCATCGGAGGGCAGGTCACACTGCTTGCTCTGGTTCATCTGGTGCTAATGCAGAGATCACAAGTGCTGGGGTGTTCCTGCATCAGCCCCCTGTGGGGTATAAACAGTGCAGTAGTGTGCATCAGAGGGCAGGTCACACTGCTTGCTCTGGTTCATCTGGTGCTAATGCAGAGATCACAAGTGCTGGGGTGTCCCTGCATCAGCCTCCTGTGGGGTATAAACAGTGCAGTAGTGTGCATCAGAGGGCAGGTCACACTGCTTGCTCTAGTTCATCTGGTGCTAATGCAGAGAACACAAGTGCTGGGGTGTCCATGCATCAGCCCCCTGTGGGGTATAAACAGTGCAGTAGTGTGCATCGGAGGGCAGGTCACACTGCTTGCTCTAGTTCATCCGGTGCTAATGCAGAGATTACAAGTGCTGGGGTGTCCCTGCATCAGCCCCCTGTGGGGTATAAACAGTGCAGTAGTGTGCATCAGAGGGCAGGTCACACTGCATGCTCTGGTTCATCTGGTGCTAATGCAGAGATCACAAGTGCTGGGGTGTCCCTGCATCAGCCCCCTGTGGGGTATAAATAGTGCAGTAGTGTGCATCAGAGGGCAGGTCACACTGCTTGCTCTGGTTCATCCGGTGCTCCTGCAGAGATCAGAAGTGCTGGGGTGCCCCTGCTCAGTCCCCTGTGGGGTATAAACACTGCAGTAGTGTGCATCGAAGGGCAGGTCACACTGCTTGCTCTGGTTCATCAGGTGCTAATGCAGAGATCACAAGTGCTAGGGTGTCCCTGCATCAGCCCCTGTGGGGTATAAACAGTGCAGCAGTGTGCATCGGAGGGCAGGTCACACTGCTTGCTCTGGTTCATCTGGTGCTAATGCAGAGATCACAAGTGTTGGGGTGTCCCTGCATCAGCCCCCTGTATGGTATAAACAGTGCAGCAGTGTGCAACAGAGGCAGGTCACACTGCTTGCTCTAGTTCATCTGGTGCTAATGCAGAGATCACAAGTGCTGGGGTGTCCCTGCATCAGCATCCTGTGGGGTATAAACAGTGCAGCAGTGTGCATCGGAGGGCAGGTCACACTGCTCGCTCTGGTTCATCTGGTGCTAATGCAGAGATCACAAGTGCTGGGGTGTCCTTGCATCAGCCCCTGTGGAGGTACTGTGTGGTACTGTGCATCAGAGGGCAGGTCACACTGCTTGCTCTGGTTCATCTGGTGCCAATGCAGAGATCACAAGTGCTGGGGTGTCCCTGCATCAGCCCCCTGTGGGGTATAAACAGTGCAGCAGTGTGCAACAGAGGGCAGGTCACACTGCTTGCTCTGGTTCATCTGGTGCTAATGCAGGGATCACAAGTGCTGGGGTGTCCCTGCATCAGCCCCTGTGGGGTATAAACAGTGCAGCAGTGTGCATCAGAGGGCAGGTCACACTGCTTGCTCTGGTTCATCTGGTGCTAATGCAGAGATCACAAGAGCTGGGGTGTCCTTGCATCAGCCCCCTGTGGGGTATAAACATTGCAGCAGTGTGCATCAGAGGGCAGGTCACACTGCTTGCTCTGGTTCATCTGGTGCAAATGCAGAGATCACAAGTGCTGGGGTGTCCCTGCATCAGCCCCCTGTGGGGTATAAACAGTGCAGCAGTGTGCATCAGAGGGCAGGTCACACTGCTTGCTCTGGTTCACCTGGTGCTAATGCAGAGATCACAAGTGCTGGGGTGTCCTTGCATCGGCCCCCTGTGGGGTATAAACAGTGCAGCAGTGTGCATCAGAGGGCAGGTCACACTGCTCGCTCTGGTTCATCTGGTGCTAATGCAGAGATCACAAGTGCTGGGGTGTCCCTGCATCAGCCCCCTGTGGGGTATAAACAGTGCAGCAGTGTGCATCAGAGGGCAGGTCACACTGCTTGCGCTGGTTCATCTGGTGCTAATTCAGAGATCACAAGTGCTGGGGTGTCCCTGCATCAGCCCCTGTGGGGTATAAACAGTGCAGCAGTGTGCATCAGAGGGCAGGTCACACTGCTTGCTCTGGTTCATCTGGTGCTAATTCAGAGATCACAAGTGCTGGGGTGTCCCTGCATCAGCCCCTGTGGGGTATAAACAGTGCAGTAGTGTGCATCAGAGGGCAGGTCACACTGCTTGCTCTAGTTCTTAACTGCTCTTAAACTGCAAAGTGCCCCAGCAGTGAGGTGCTGCTGACCTGCTCATCAGCAGCCTCTTGTGTAAAGAAAGTGTTGGCACAGCCATCAAAAGCTAAGTTAGACACCTCCCCAGCTCATCTACTGGATGAGTGCTTCTGCTGGTGAAGGCACCCAGCATGGACACACTAGCAGGAGACATCTTAGGGAAGGTACTGCTGATGAGAATGGGGGACATGACTGAAGCCACCATTCCCAAAGGACAGTCTGTCACCACCCCTGCGGTAAGTGGCTTCATGGTGGAAGGAGATGCCACTCTAGTGGTCCTGGTGGAGGCTCCCAGCATGGACAAACTAGCAGGAGGCATCCTACAGAAGGTACTGCTGATGAGAGTGGGGGACATGACTGAAGTCACCATTCCCAAAGGACAGTCTGTCACCATCCCTGCGGGATGCAGCTTCATGATGGAAGGAGCTGCCACTCTGGTGGTCCCAGTGGAGGCCCCCAGCATGGACACACTAGCAGGAGGCATCCTATGGAAGGTACTGCTGATGACAGTGGGGGACATGACTCAAGCCACCAACCCAAAGGACAGTCTGTCACCATCCCTGCGGGAAGTGGCTTCATGGTAAAAGGAGCTGCCACTCGCTGCCATTCTGGTGGTCCTGGTCGAAGTCCCCAGCATGGACACACTAGCAGGAGGCATCCTAGAGAAGATACTGCTGATGAGGGAGGGACATGACTAAAGCCACTATTCCCAAAGGACAGTCTGTCACCACCCCTGCGTGAAGCGGCTTCATGGTGGAAAAAGCAGACACTTGCAACCACTCTGGTGGTCATGGTGGAGGCCCCCAGCATGGACGCACTAGCAGGAGGCATCCTACGGTAGGTACAGATGATGACAATGGGGGACATGACTGAAGCCACCATTCCCAAAGGACATTCTGTCACCACCCCTGAAGGAAGCGGCTTCATGGTGGAAGGAGCTGCCACTCTGGTGGCCCTGGTGGAGGCCCCAGGTGTGGACACACTAGTACGAGGCATCCTACGGAAGGCACTGCTGATGAGAGTGGGGGACATGACTAAAGCCACCATTCCCAAAGGACAGGCTGTCACCATCCCTGCGGGAAGTGGCTTCATGGTGGAAGGAGCTGCTACTCTGGTGGTCCTGTTGGAGGCCCCCAGCATGGACACACTAGCAGGAGGCATCCTATGGAAGGAACAGATGATGACAATGGGAGACATGACTGAAGCCACCATTCCCAAAGGACAGTCTGTCACCACCCCTACGGTAAGCGGCTTCATGGTGGAAGCGGTTGCAACTCTGGTGGTCCTGGTGAAGGCACCCAGCATGGACACACTAGCAGGAGACATCTTAGGGAAGGTACTGCTGATGAGAATGGGGGACATGACTGAAGCCACCATTCCCAAAGGACAGTCTGTCACCACCCCTGCGGTAAGTGGCTTCATGGTGGAAGGAGATGCCACTCTAGTGGTCCTGGTGGAGGCTCCCAGGATGGACAAACTAGCAGGAGGCATCCTACAGAAGGTACTGCTGATGAGAGTGGGGGACATGACTGAAGTCACCATTCCCAAAGGACAGTCTGTCACCATCCCTGCGGGATGCAGCTTCATGATGGAAGGAGCTGCCACTCTGGTGGTCCCAGTGGAGGCCCCCAGCATGGACACACTAGCAGGAGGCATCCTATGGAAGGTACTGCTGATGACAGTGGGGGACATGACTCAAGCCACCAACCCAAAGGACAGTCTGTCACCATCCCTGCGGGAAGTGGCTTCATGGTAAAAGGAGCTGCCACTCGCTGCCATTCTGGTGGTCCTGGTCGAAGTCCCCAGCATGGACACACTAGCAGGAGGCATCCTAGAGAAGATACTGCTGATGAGGGAGGGACATGACTAAAGCCACTATTCCCAAAGGACAGTCTGTCACCACCCCTGCGTGAAGCGGCTTCATGGTGGAAAAAGCAGACACTTGCAACCACTCTGGTGGTCATGGTGGAGGCCCCCAGCATGGACACACTAGCAGGAGGCATCCTACGGTAGGTACAGATGATGACAATGGGGGACATGACTGAAGCCACCATTCCCAAAGGACATTCTGTCACCACCCCTGAAGGAAGCGGCTTCATGGTGGAAGGAGCTGCCACTCTGGTGGCCCTGGTGGAGGCCCCAGGTGTGGACACACTAGTACGAGGCATCCTACGGAAGGCACTGCTGATGAGAGTGGGGGACATGACTAAAGCCACCATTCCCAAAGGACAGTCTGTCACCATCCCTGCGGGAAGTGGTTTCATGGTGGAAGGAGCTGCTACTCTGGTGGTCCTGTTGGAGGCCCCCAGCATGGACACACTAGCAGGAGGCATCCTATGGAAGGAACAGATGATGACAATGGGAGACATGACTGAAGCCACCATTCCCAAAGGACAGTCTGTCACCACCCCTACGGTAAGCGGCTTCATGGTGGAAGCGGTTGCAACTCTGGTGGTCCTGGTGGAGGCACCCAGCATGGACACACTAGCAGGAGGCATCTTAGGGAAGGTACTGCTGATGAGAGTGGGGGACATGACTAAAGCCACCATTCCCAAAGGACAGTCTGTCACCACCCCTGCGGTAAGCAGCTTCATGGTGGAATTAGATGCCACTCTAGTGGTCCTGGTGGAGGCTCCCAGCATGGACAAACTAGCAGGAGGCATCCTACAGAAGGTACTGCTGATGAGAGTGGGGGACATGACTGAAGTCACCATTCCCAAAGGACAGTCTGTCACCATCTCTGCGGGATGCAGCTTCATGATGGAAGGAGCTGCCACTCTGGTGGTCCCAGTGGAGGCCCCCAGCATGGACACACTAGCAGGAGGCATCCTATGGAAGGTACTGCTGATGACAGTGGGGGACATGACTCAAGCGACCAACCCAAAGGACAGTCTGTCACCATCCCTGCGGGAAGTGGCTTCATGGTAAAAGGAGCTGCCACTCGCTGCCATTCTGGTGGTCCTGGTCGAAGTCCCCAGCATGGACACATTAGCAGGAGGCATCCTAGAGAAGATACTGCTGATGAGGGAGGGACATGACTAAAGCCACTATTCCCAAAGGACAGTCTGTCACCACCCCTGCGTGAAGCGGCTTCATGGTGGAAAAAGCAGACACGTGCAACCACTCTAGTGGTCATGGTGGAGGCCCCCAGCATGGACACACTAGCAGGAGGCATCCTACGGTAGGTACAGATGATGACAATGGGGGACATGACTGAAGCCACCATTCCCAAAGGACATTCTGTCACCACCCCTGAAGGAAGCGGCTTCATGGTGGAAGGAGCTGCCACTCTGGTGGCCCTGGTGGAGGCCCCAGGTATGGACACACTAGTACGAGGCATCCTACGGAAGGCACTGCTGATGAGAGTGGGGGACATGACTAAAGCCACCATTCCCAAAGGACAGTCTGTCACCATCCCTGCGGGAAGTGGCTTCATGGTGGAAGGAGCTGCTACTCTGGTGGTCCTGTTGGAGGCCCCCAGCATGGACACACTAGCAGGAGGCATCCTATGGAAGGAACAGATGATGACAATGGGAGACATGACTGAAGCCACCATTCCCAAAGGACAGTCTGTCACGACCCCTGCGGTAAGCAGCTTCATGGTGGAATTAGATGCCACTCTAGTGGTCCTGGTGGAGGTTCCCAGCATGGACAAACTAGCAGGAGGCATCCTACAGAAGGTACTGCTGATGAGAGTGGGGGACATGACTGAAGTCACCATTTCCAAAGGACAGTCTGTCACCATCCCTGCGGGATGCGGCTTCATGGTGTAAGGAGCTGCCACTCTGGTGGTCCCAGTGGAGGTCCTCAGCATGGACCCACTAGCAGGAGGCATCCTACGGAAGGTACTGCTGATGACAGTGGGGGACATGACTCAAGCCACCAATCCCAAAGGACAGTCTGTCACCATCCCTGCGGGAAGTGGCTTCAGGTAAAAGGAGCTGCCACTCGCTGCCATACTGGTGGTCCTGGTGGAGGCCCCCAGCATGGACACACTAGCAGGAGGCATCCTAGAGAAGATACTGCTGATGAGGGAGGGACATGACTAAAGGCACTATTCCCAAAGGACAGTCTGTCACCACCCCTGCGGGTAGCGGCTTCATGTTGAAAGGAGCTGCCACTCGCTGCCATTCTGGTGGTCCTGGTGGAGGCCCCCAGCATGGACACACTAGCAGGAGGCATCCTACGGAAGGCACAGATGATGACAATGGGGGACATGACGGAAGCCACCATTCCCAAAGGACCGTCTGTCACCACCCCTGCATGAAGCAGCTTCATGGTGGAAGGAGCTGCCACTCTGTTGGTCCTGGTGGAGGCCCCCAGCATGGACACACTAGCAGGAGGCATCCTACGGAAGGTACTGCTGATGAGAGTGGGGGACATGACTAAATCCATCATTCCCAAAGGACAGTCTGTCACCACCCCTGCCGGAAGCGGCTTCATGATGGAATGAGCTGCCAGTCTGATGGTCCTGGTGGAGGCCCCCAGCATGGACACACTAGCAGAATGCATCCTAGAGAAGATACTGCTGATGAGTAAGGGACATGACTAAAGCCACTATTCCCAAAGGACAGTCTGTCACCATCCCTGTGGGTAGCAGCTTCATGGTGGAAGGAGCTGCCACTCGCTGCCATTCTGGTGGTCCTGGTGGAGGCTGCCATCATGGACACACTAGCAGGAGGCATCTTAAGGAATGTACTGCTGATGACAGTGGGGGTCATGACTGAAACCACCATTCCCAAAGGACAGTCTGTCACCATCCCTGCGAGAAGTGTCTTCATGGTGGAAGGAGCTGCCATTCTGGTGGTCCTGGTCGAGGCCCCCAGCATGGACACACTAGCACGAAGCATCCTAGGGAAGGTACTGCAGATGACAATGGGGGACATGACTGAAGCCACCATTCCCAAAGGCCAGTCTGTCACCATCCCTGCGGGAAGCAGCTTCATGGTGGAAGGAGCTGCCACTCTTCTGGTCCTGGTGGAGGTACCCAGCATGGACACACTAGCACGAGGCATCCTACGGAAGGTACAGATGATGACAATGGGGGACATGACTGAAACCACCATACCCAAAGGACAGTCTGTAACCATCCCTGTGGGAAGCGGCTTCATGCTGAAAGGAGCTGCCACTCTGGTGGTCCTGATGGAGGCCCCCAGCATAGACACACTAGCAGGAGGCATCCTATGGAAGGAACAGATGATGACAATGGGGGACATGACTGAAGCCACTGTAGTAGTACCTCTGGCAAACATCACCAACCACTACATGGCACCTGCCCAGAGGGGCGTGACTGTGTGTAACCAACTCTGCGAGTCCCTGTATTCCCACACGGGACAGGGAGACTTGTAAAAACCACACAGAAAAGCTGTATGGCTAGAAGTGAGGATTCTAGTGAGCAATGAATATCATGAGGTTGCAAAGAACTGCTACTACCTACCCTTGTTGGCCTATATGGGCCCTGCCTGGACAATGCATGAGTTTCCCCAAGGAGAAGAAGACTAAGAAGGATTTCTGTAACTTTATTCTGATCAAAGTGCAATGTTTAATCAGCTGCTGAATTCCAGACATAGTCAAGAGTAATCAGGCACATCATCACCCCTGGAACTGTGCTGTTATGACCAACATTCATGACAATAAGGAGACACACATCACACTAACAATACATGAACAATTCAGAGCTTACATTTCCAAAATCATAAAAGCACATGGGTGCTCGGACACTGTAATGGCCCCTGTGGGGCCTATGTTACCCATTGTGTGAACCTGCATTGCTCGTGATTTTATAGCTTATCACGCGGTCCTAAGAGTACTAGGACGTTGGTGCTGTACAATGTACAGCTGCAGGTACTAGGCCTGGTGCGGACCATTCCTGGGGCCCTTGAGTAAAGTGCTGAGGGCCTGTGGGAAAGTGCAAAGTGCCTACGAGCTAAACCTGTGGACACTTGGCTATCTACACTCAGATCAAATGACAATTTCAATAGTGGCCGCTGGCTAGTATCGACAAAAGGTTGTCTTCTTCAGGGCTGGTCTTCCTCTGTGCTACAATTAAAAAAACATACATTACCGTTATATATATATATATATATATATAAGGTCATAGCTGTATACTCCATGTCGACACATGCTGCTATGCTGCTCTACTAATGCTTCAAGAAAGTACCTGGTGTTTTGGGGTTACCCTTGTGGGTCTGGGTGGGGACATTGAATCACGAACTGTAGAGATCCTGTAGAAAGTCACTACACATTGATACAAAATCCAAACCGGGTATCCAAAAAATATGTCTTGAAGCAGACTGGATAAACACTCTGGAAGTTGCAAATAACTACTCGTTCACAGCCAACTTACCCAACACGCCGATAAAACTAGACGAGGTGCCTGGATACCTCCGCAAGTTTCCAGACAAACGGCTAAGAAGTACCTTTTTAAGGTTCAGACTGAATCAATTAAAAACAAATGAAATTCTGTTAATTAGAAATCAATCCACCTGAAATAATTGTCGCTTTTGTGGAGTACTGGACACGGTAGAAACTACCAAATATGTGATCCTTGAATGCTCCGGCCTAACGGCAAATAGACACCGTTTCTTGGCTGACCCATTGAAGAACTATTGCACCCTAGACCTAGAAAGTCTATGGGTTCTATTGGCCATCAGAGTTTCTGTTTTCTTGAAGAGGCTGAACCTGTAAAAGTAGCCCTCCAGTTGAAAACAAATCTTCCAGTCTTAACCTAGAAAGAACAAATGAACTATCATTTTGGTCGGATTTATTTATTTTGTAAACATTGTAATGCAATTAAATCAAAATAAATTTTTTTAAAAAAGAAAGTCACTGGGCCTCATTACACGGTAGGCGCTAAAAAATGTGATTTACCGTCATGGCGCTATTAGCGTGTCCGCCATCGTAGGAGACCGCTAATAGCGTTCCATTACGAGTTAGCGGACACGCGCATAGGGCCATGCCGGTAAATGACCCTACCGCCATGGCGCAAAAGCACCTTACCGGCTCCGACCAAAGTGCTGATAGCACCTCCGCCCTCATGCTGCACGCTATTAGCGGTCACCGCTGTTAGCGGTCACTGCTATTAGCGGTCACCGTAAAACACCGGAACCGGAAATAGCGTCATCGCACCGGAACGGGAAAGAGCCCGGCGGCCATCTTTAAAAACACAATCCATTGCCATCCCCTGCACTCAGGACCTGCAGCAACACCACGACTGGCACAACCACATCCCACAAGAACAAACAATGCCCAAGGCCCTAAAGAAAGCCGATGCACGCCAGCGCAAAGAACGCTTCTCAAACGAGGAATTGAAAATGCTGGCAGACACCCTGGCTGCAAATGCAGACGTAGTGTTCGCTAGCGACATGCGGCGCCCGGCACTCCTGAGAAAAAAGGAAATCTGGGCTGAGGTGGCGCAGAAAGTCAGTGCGGTGGGCTCCACCCCTCGCACCGTAAAGGACGTGCGCAAGCGGTGGGATGATCTGCGCCTCCGTGTACGCAGCATTTTATCGGCCAACAGGAATCTGGCCATGGGCACAGGAGGCGGAGGTGGATCCAAGATGAAGATGCAGGAGTGGGAGGAGACATGTGCCAGCACCATTGGCATAGAATCCATCGAGGGAGTGGGCCGAATGGAGTGTGGTGTGGCAACAACGTCAGACGGAGGTGAGTGACCACGCAAAACACAGCAATGCCAAGCATGAGTCCCTCCCCCAAATGTGAATTGGGAATCAGCTAATGGATGGGGTCATCACACACACATGTACACAACCCTGCATATATGCCCTGCACATCCCCACACAACCACATGCATGCAGCACCTCACACACGTGTCACCCTGACACATGTCCGGATGACCCACCCATCTGGCCAACAACCTGCAGGCCCAAACTAGATGTCCAAATCCAAAGAACTGCAGCAACAACAACATATGCATGATGCACGTTGACCCATCACTGATGTTATCCCTGTCTTGCTCCCCCACAGGGTCACAATCTGACAGTGAGGAGCTGGACTCTGCAACGCAGGCCCCACCACCCAAAAAGCAGGCCAAGGGAAAGGATGCAGGCACCAGGCCCAGTACATCGAGGGGCACTGGGATATCTGGAGTGGCCCAGCGTTCAAAAGCCACCCACGCAACGACCACACCAAGGGTCGAAATGCCATCCGACACTGTGGCAGCACCCCCACCACCCACCCCCACCACTCAGGAGCCAGTGCCAGAAGGCACGCCGTCCGCAGCCAATAGCTCCGTCGGGGAAGCAGCAGCCACGGCACCTATGAGTGATGTGGACGACCCATGTCCGACACCGGAAGGGCAGCGTACACCCAGCACCCAGCTGTCCCCACTCCACAGCCCATGCAACACATCCAATGGCAGCATCCATGAGGTGCATGCCGGAGATGCAATGGATGGGTCATTCAGTCCCGTGGCGAGCTCACCTGATGTCGGCCACATGCAGCAAGCTGCGCCGAGGAGTAACAGGGGCAGGGCCGCAGACGACACCATGAGCCTGATACGCCAGCGCCAGGAGGAGCTCAATGCCCTGGTTGCCCGGCAAGTGAGCGAGGCTGCCTCGACCAGGGAGGAGATCCGGGTGTTGTCAAGGGACATGAAAGCTGCCATGGACAGCAACACGACGCGCCTATGTGACGAGATGGCCGCTGTGAGGCAGGTCCTAACGCGCATTGCTGAGGCGATGGAGAGCATGCATCACTCACAGGGAGCAGATCAACCAGCCACCCCCTCGTCTACTAGCTCCGACCAGACAACCATCCTGCGCAGGTCCAGCCGGTCCTTGCGGCGGTCAGACTCACAACCCCCCAATGGTGGTAGTGGAGGAGGGAAGTAGGGCCAGCCTGTCCCTGTTGACACTTGGGAACTAATGCAGCACTGATGTGCACACCATGTTCGGTGGAGTTGTGGGGGGAGGGGGGTGAGGGTGTTCGGTGGAGTTGTGGGGGGAGGGGGGTGAGGGTGTTCGGTGGAGTTGTGGGGGGAGGGGGGTGAGGGTGTTCGGTGGAGTTGTGGGGGGAGGGGGGTGAGGGTGTTTGGGGGAGTTGTGGGGGGAGGGGGGTGAGGGTGTTTGGGGGAGTTGTGGGGGGGTGAGGGTTGTTGGGGTGGAGGGTACATGCACGTTTGAATGTCATAATGCTCAATACACACGTAATGGCATGGATAATCACATGACTGGACATTGATCATTGTGTATGTGTGCTTTATTGTTGAAGGGTGCACTGTGTGTATGTCCTCCATACACCCCGTGCCCTGAGCTGAACACCAATTGCACCCTCCTAATCCATGTGCATCAGAAACAATGGTCTATCAGGTGCTGCCGCACAGCACGTCCCTCATGGGCATCGCCACCTGCATGACCTGCAGCCCCCTCTCCTCCATCCTCATCCCCGTCATCATCCTCAGACGGTGGTCGCAGTTCTATGTCAGGGGGCATTGGCACATTCCGTCTGATACACATATTGTGAAGCATGACACATGCCATGGTGATCTTGGCCACCTTCTCATGCCCGTACAGGAGTGCCCCGCCCGACCTGCTGAGGCACCGGAAGCGTTCCTTCAATAGGCCGAATGTCTGCTCGATCACCACGCGGATACGGGTGTGTGCATGATTGTAGTCCTCTTCGTGCCTGTTCTGTGGGTTCCGCACAGGGGTAAGGAGCCACCTCTTCAGGGGATAACCTGCATCACCTGTATGGGTGCAACAATGGGTATGTGTAAGTGTCTACATAATGTGGAGCGTGCACATATCACACAAACAAACATTGCATATTCAACGACATCCACTGATCCAAGCACGCATGGCAATCAGAGTAACTGCAATGTGGGAAGGTGAGGTGGTCCTTGCAAGTGGACATGCACCATGCATGCATACAGCAGGGATTGCCATGTCCCGCCAGAGTTTAAGTGATTTGTGTTTCCTGGCCCTGGCAACGTTAGTGCCACACTACTAGTACACTGCCATTCCTTAGTTGATGTCCCCATGCTGTTTGATGGCAATTCTGTGGTGGAGTACGGGTGTGCCTCACCACAATGGCTACAGGGGATCCATTTGTATGCACTCATGTGCGCGGACCATTTCTGATGTTGTTCAGCGTACATTTCAGTTGTGATTTTGATATGCATGTTGCTGATTTGTGTAATGGGGGGAATGGTGTGTTGTGCGGTGTGCATGTTGTTTGGAATGGCCTGTTTGGCGTAATGGATTGGTATGTTTGCCGTGGCACTCACTTCCAGCATGTGGTTTTGTCTCTGGGTCCATTGTGGGCTGCCTCACTGTACAGTGATGCAAATATGTATGTCCATTCTTCTCATGACACCAGTTCGCGCCCAGTTGGAGTATGCATCTCCCCCCCCCCATTCACGGCCAGTTGGAGTATGCATCTCCCCCCCCCATTCACGCCCAGTTGGAGTATGCATCTCCCCCCCACCCCCCCATTCACGCCCAGTTGGAGTATGCATCCCCCCCCCCATTCACGCCCAGTTGGAGTATGCATCTCCCCCCCCACTCACAATCCACATCACACTGACATGTGGTCGGCCTGCTACTCACCAAGTAGCCACGAACGTTGTCCAGCATGTCGCTCCATGTATCGTGGTATTGTCGAGTTCTGCAGGACCATTGCATCATGGGTTGAACCGGGATATTGGGCACAGCAATGTGTGATGATCTTATTGGAGTCACATACCATTTGGACGTTGATGGAGTGGTATTGCTTTCTGTTACGGTACACTACCTCATTGGCATGTGGGACCACCAGTTCTACATGGGTACAGTCGATGGCCCCGATGCAACTTGGGATGCCTGCCAGTGAATGGAAGCCAACTTTGGTGTTGGAGATCTCCTGGGCAGTCCGTGGCATGTATATGTGTTGACTTGTGTGCTGCAGGAGGGCATCGAGCACCTGGTTCAGTGTGCGTGAGAATACTGGTTGTGATATGCCATGCATCTGACCTACCGTATGCTGGTAGGTGCCTGTGGCCAAGAAGTGGAGCACTGTTACTACCTTCAGTAGAGGGGGGATGGCAGTACGGATGTCAATGAGACTCACAATGTCGTTGTATATCATGTCTACTATGGTGGTGATGGTATCCCAGTCCAGACGGTACAGGGTGTGTATCTGCTCAGGGATTAGGTTGACTGGACTGGCTCTGATCCTGGGAATTGGTGGCTGCCTCTGTGGTATCACTAGGTGCACTGGTGGTGCTTGCTGCGCCTGTCTTGCCCTCCTCCTCCTCCTCCTGCGTCTCCTCTGTGCTGCCTGTTGTTGTAGCTGCTGCACTGCAATCATGTCCTCTAGCCCATGTAATGCTGCTAGTATTGCATCCATCTTGGTGTGGGAATGGGTGTGGGGAGGGGTGTGGTGTGCTCTTTTGTGCTGCCAGTCTCCATTGCCTCCACCTGTGCTGATTTTGTCCACCTGTGGCAGGTGGGAACTCTGCTGTGCTCTTTTGACGTGTGGTTCGCGATGCCGGTATTAGCGCCTTGCCGGTAAGGGTTCTTTGGGTCTACTACATGCCGGTATTGCCATGTACGCATGGCTCGTGATGCCGTGATATTAGCGCTATGCCGCTATTTCGGGTCTGAGGGGCCGCGCGCTCACGGACTTGCCGCTAATAGTGCCACCGTACTTTGCGGTGCCGCTAATAGCGGTATGTCCGGTTCGTGATTGGGGAGGGGATTTACCGATACCGGTAATCCCTTACTGGTAACGGTATGTCCCTACCGCCTACCGTGTAATGAGGCCCACTGTCTTTCCTGCTGTCTACAAGCTGATGATTGGACCGACGGTCAACCCTGTAAAGAGAACAATCTTATTGGTAATGTAAGTGAACCCTGATGGCAGTGCGTTAAGTGGGCCAGGGCTAGCCGGGGCCGAGCCCCAGCAGGCTCAGAAACCTCATAAATGGGCCGATGGAGTAAATGCATTGTATAGTACAATGAATGTACCGATTATGCATTGTCTTTGCTGCTTATGCTGGGCCTGTGATAGTCTTTACCTGTTCATGCCCCCCCTGCAGATCTTACCTGGGTGCTGTCAGAGTGATGGGGGGTCCTGTGCGCTGTCACTGAGAGCTGGAAGCTGCATCTGGCGAGAAGGATCACACTTTAAATCTTAAAAGCGTGTGCTCTTGAATGTCCCCTGTGCTTAGGGACCCCCTGCTCGCCTGAGTAGTGCCCTTCACGATTCACTCTGCCGTGCTGGCGCTGCCCCACGAGTCTATTATACTGCAGAGTCGTGGGTGGTCTAGTCGGCTCTCTCTGGCCACCTATAACATGCTCTCCACTGCTTTCTGCCCCGGGGCTAATGCAATATTGCGTGAAAATAACAGCCCTTCTGGTCATGGTGGCACATGCGTGTTTACCAAGTACTGAATGCTCCATTTACAATAGTGAACAGTGCCTGGAGCCTGCCATCGTGCACCTCAAGGCGCATTAGCAATGTTCCCCGAGTGAAAGGGAGGGTCCTGCGGCAGTGGAAGCTTATCGAGCCTCTTACATTACGGATGCCCCTTACTCATTCTCCTCAAGGCTTCTTCCTCATGCTCCTCGAGGCACTCCGGATAGGACCTCAAAGAGTGTATGCAGAAGGGCCCGCTTTTGGCCAGCGCTGCGGCAATGGCTGTGTTGGAATTAGAACACACCCTGGCAGACTGTCTGCTGAATGGCATTTTTCTGTAAAATGATGTACCAACGTAAGCTGGCATTGCGCCTTTCCCAAGTTCCTGA